>NC_090265.1:206300143-206654643 GCF_040414725.1 Anabrus simplex
AGGGACTTGAAGAATCCATAAATCAGGACATTTTGAAGATGAATAGTGTTTCACTAGGTTTGTATGGTAATCCCGTCAAATATAAACGGAAACTTTAGAAACGCGAGAAAACCAAGATGATTTTGATGATGATGATGATGATGATGATGATGAAGATAATAATAATCATCATCATCATCATCATCATCATCATTATCGTCGTCGTCTTCGTCTTCGTCGTCATCATCATCATCATAATAATAAGGCAAACTTAAACATTATTTTCTACTCAGTGAGAAATTAGATAACTTATTGTCAGATGTGCTTAAAAAAACACTTGTATTGGCACCGATAAACTATATCCACTGGGAAGCGTTTAGGCATCGAGAGTTTTCTCAGTAGTCTCCAACCAAGCGGCTGTCATGTTGTAGCGTTATACCACCCACTCAATGCGTTGCGCTCTGCGAAAACATTCACTCCGTTAAAAATAAATTACACCAGACCTAAATATTTTTACTTCATAAAAATGACCGCAACGGAAACATTTCTCCCCATTTGACACACACTATAAAGAAATATGAATATAAGGTACATCTGTAGAAAGGAACCATACACTAATCTTGCTGAATATATATTACTTCTTAATTTCGATAAACGCTATGTATCTGGTTAACCTGTTTATTGATATTATTATGTTACCTGGTCTATTCCATTGACAACGTGCATTTATCGTTCAACCTTTTTTGTTACAACTTATTCCTATTCGTACTAGTAGCTAAGACAACGGATGCCGTTAATTCTCTATAAATGCATTTGTTTATGTTTTACTTCACCATAATATTTTTCCATCGCCTGTTCTATAGGTAAGGACAGTAACTTCCACTTCCTCTGGCATGGATCTCAAGTAGGAGAAATTGTGTCGCTGAGTTCTATGAAGTTTTATGATAGGATAAAATAGTGAATACCTAATGTAAAATGCAAATTTCGTACAGGGCAATAATATTCTTGTTTTGAGGCTGTGAAGCTTCATCCTTCTTCTTCTTCTTCTTCTTCTTCTTCCTCTTCAAGTGCTATATCCGGTCTCCCAGACGATGGCGATCACCCTGAAGAAAGCAACCCTTTCTTTAACTAACAAGAAGCGTTGTTCACTATTGTAGTCGTCAGTCCAGTATGCGATGTTTTGGAGCCATGACATCATTACAGTTTGGAAATATGGTGTAATCAGTAAGAACAGCTCTCGGCACTGGAAACTTAGTAACAGCGCAGAGGAATCCATTAATCAGGGCATGGTCCAGTACTGCCCAACTGACCGTGACACATAGAAAGAATACAAGGATCTTTTTTTTTTTTTTGCTGGGGGCTTTACGTCGCACCGACACAGATAGGTCTTATGACGACGATGGGATAAGAAAGGCCTAGGAGTTGGAAGGAAGCGGCCGTGGCCTTAATTGAGGTACAGCCCCAGCATTTGCCTGGTGTGAAAATGGGAAACCACGGAAAACCATCTTCAGGGCTGCCGATAGTGGGATTCGAACCTACTATCTCCCGGATGCAAGCTCACAGCCGCGCGCCTCTACGCGCACGGAATATAAGGATCCAGCTCACTGATTGGTAGTCTTAAAGGTTCGGTATCCTTACTCAATAGGAAAGAAAACTATGAAGTAAGGGAGGATATCCGTCGAAGGAGGGGTCTTTCGTCTGCAGTCAAAACAAGAGCTGCTGGAGAAATCCCTGCCAGTCAAGGAAGACATTACGTAATAATAATAATAATAATAATAATAATAATAATAATAATAATAATAATAATAATAATAATAATAATAATAAAATGGCCTATGCCTTTTAGTGCAGGGATTGTCCGAGGACATGTTCGGCTCGCCAGGTGCAGGTCTTTCGATTTGACGCTCGTAGGCGACCTGCGCATCATGATGAGGATGAATTGATGATGAAAACACATACACCCAGCCCCTGTGCCAGAGAATTTAACGAAATGATGGTTAAAATTGCCGACTCTGCCGGGAATCGAACGCGGGACCCCTGTGACCCAAGGCCAGCACGCTAACCATTTAGCCATGGAGCTGTGCATAATAATAATAATAATAATAATAATAATAATAATAATAATAATAATAATAATAATAATAATAATAATAATAGTTAAGGCGGACTTAGAGAACTCAGAGGCTTACGTAATGACAGTTGAGATAGTCATCAGTTTCTTTTCTACTTGACTACACCATATAATTCAGACAGCGCATTGCCTTACAGACCACGAAGACTTTCGCAAAGCCGCTCAGGGGAGCCAAGAATCCGACAAGTAGCAACCAAGAATCTTCAGTTCTTGTCCAGGTCACGACATATTGCATTCATTGAAAAAACCTATATATATATATATATATATATATATATACTCATCATGCTGAAAACGTACTGTAGTGTTAATATAACTTATTCAAAGTATTAAATCAGAATTTGTGTAAATTTAACTGAACCTGTCTAATTTAATTCTCTGTTTTTGTAATACATTTTCAGAAATATAATATTAATTACTAGAATTAACATGATCAAAATTATTATATTCATAAGAAAACGACCGAGGTTGTAATAATGAGGTCCTTATAATGTGGAGTAATTTGAAGTAAAATGATCAGTTCTCCATCAATGGTTATGGTGCATAGAAATATACATTTCATTAGATCTGTACTGTACATTTCAGAGTTTAGTTAATCATTTAATGTAATGATTCCTTCTGCTCGATGAGGTAAACGAATGTTTCTGAAATTAGCACTAAACATAAATATTCGGGGCAGCAACACAACTAGCTAAAAGGTTATTGCATAAAGTAACAGCAACTCTACTATTAATTCAAAAATAATTTCTCATTGTCATTTTCTGTAACATTTCGCCACTTGCTTGTCCATCGCACTGTTTAATTTTCAGCTATCTTCTCCTCTGATTAACACTGTGCCCACGACGGGGCGTGCAATACAAAGAAATGCGCGTCTAGCTCCAAGGAACAGATTAAAACTTGTTGTCAACTTCTCCACTAATGTCCCAAACTTCGTCACTATCTCACCCCGACGCGCCACTGTTTTATTTACGAGCAATGTACGGCTATCACGGTCGGAGGAGAAGACTCTATGGCGACGCCTCTCTCTCAAGACGCTCCGGATAATACTTACTCGCACTCAAGTGCGAATAATTCTCCCTTCCTCACACTCCTCCATCCTTTGTTATTATTTCTCTCCTTTCTCATTCTCAGCATGATTCTAAAGCAGTATGCGTTTACTTTAGGTCGGCAGAGTAATGCAATTGGTTAGGCACTCGCCTTGAGGTGCCGGTGGTTACACAGTAATTTTAAGGAGTAAACGTTGTGATTATTTATCCTTCTTTACATTAATCGAAAAATGAATTCCATCCGCACGAAAAGTAGTAGCCTCGTGTAGGGAAAGCTTAGGATCCTCAATGTCAGAAAATGAAAGACACCGAGCGAGTTGGCCGTACGGTTAGGGTTGCGCAGCTGTGAGATTTATTTCCTGAGGTTGTGCGTTTGAATCACACCGTCGGCATGTGTGAAGATGGCTTTCTGTGGTTTCCAATTTCACACCAGGCAATGTTCCTTAATTAAGGCAATGGACCCTACCTTCCCACTCCTAGCCTTTTCCTATCACATCATCGCACAAGGCCTTTCTGTGTTGGTGCGACGTAATGCAAGTAGTAAAACAACAGATTGACGCTATAGATCTCTTAAAGATCTTTTCGTCACTGGATGTATTAAATAACTTGAACATGGAAGACATGAGTAGATTGATACAAGCATTATTATTCATAATATTTTTACTAACAGCTACTTGTGCTTTCTAGTCATTAGTACAAAATCTCTACCAGGCTTACAATTACATAATTGCACAACATAATAATAATAATAATAATAATAATAATAATAATAATAATAATAATAATAATAATAATAATAATAATAATAATAATAATTTTCGTCCCACTATTACGGCTTTAGAAAACGGTGAGGTGTTGAAATATTGTTCTTGTAAATCTATCGACACGAGGCTGGCGTATTTGAGCATCTTCGAAGACAACTGAACTGAGCCGAAAACGAAACCTCCAACTTGGGTTTCGAAGGTCAGCGCTATTCCGTCTGAGCTACACAGTCCACCGCACTATGTAGTTTAGAGTGGTTATGTGTTATGCCGAACTGTCTGCAACCCTCCCACCCGTCTCCAAAAGGATTGACTTCGTACTCATTTCTGTTATTTTGGGCTAGTTGTCTGTGTGGTACTTACTGATCGTGCAACCGTGAGCCTATGTTCGCAGGATGGTGGATTTGAAAACCCCACCATCGGCAATTTTGGGATTGTTTTCTAATGGAAATGTTAGAGACGAGTGGCTTCCTTGCTGGCTTCTCACCAAGGTATCCCGGGTTCGTACACATGCAGTATTTAAAAAAATTAAAGGAAAATTCCATTCCACGTCAGTTGGATTCTTCACCAAACTGAAGGTCTCGTGGCTACTATCACGAATTCAACAGTCAAGTTTAACATTATCCCTGATTTCATTTTCTTTTTTTTCCATTTTCACATTAGAATGTGTACTGTGCTACAATTAAAACCACGGCTCTTATCGTCCCAATCCTCGCCCTTTCCTATCCTGTGTTACTGTGACGTTAAAACACTACCAAAATAAGTTATTTAATTATGTTATTTTCAGTACACAAACATCCACTTCACACTCACAAGAAAGAAACTCACAACACGAATATTTTTATCACCAGAAGGGGCGCGAATTTCGGTACACGTGAAAAAGTACTGGGAGGAACGAACAGACCCTTCGAAGAGACTTGTTTAATGGACTGACTAAAGGGATCCCATGCGGTCAGAAAATTGAAAGGAGAAAGATGTATCTCTCTAGAATATTGCTGCCAACGCGTAGGAAATCTCTTACAACGAGAGAAAAATGACCAAATTTTCTTGCCTTGTAAAAGGAATAGAATAAAATGATGGGAAACTTCGAAACTAGGTTAACTAGCCTTTTCTATTATGTAACAATTTGCTTTACGTCTCAGCAACACAAATGGGCCTTATGCCAGCGATGGAATAGGTACGGACTAGGAATAGGAAACCTTAATTAAAGTACAGCCCTATCATTAGTCTAGTACGAAAATGCGAAACCACGGAAAACCATCTTCAGGGCTGTCCAGAGTGAGGTTTGAATCCAATGCAAGCTGATAGCTAAGCAGCCCAAACAGCACAGTCACTTGCTCGATCTGGCATTTTTTTTTAAATGCACAGTTATATATAGAACACAGTATGCATAAATCATTAATTACACTTAATTGAAATTGCTCATCACCAGCAATAATTTAATGAACTAAAAAATTAATGTATTGCCGGTTTTTGGTAAGTGTAGTGGTGACAGTCCTAAATAGTCCGACTCGTTGGCTGAATGGTCAGCGTACTGGCCTTCAGTTCAGAGGGTCCCGGGTTCGATTCCCGGCCGGGTCGGGGATTTTAACCTCCATTGGTTAATTCCAATGGCCCGGGGGCTGGGTGTTTGTGTTGTCCCCAACATTCCTGCAACTCGCACACCACACACAACACTATCCTCCACCACAATAACACGCAGTTACCTACAAATGGCAGATGCCGCCCACCCTCATCGGAGGGTCTGCCTTACAAGGGCTGCACTCGGCTAGAAATAGCCACACGAAAAAAAAAAAGTCCTAAATAAATTGATGATGAAGCTTTCAATGCATTTTCAATGGTTAGGTCGAGTTTCCAAGCTAAAGATATTAACTGCTCAACAGTTATGTTAAAATGACGACATCTTACATCTTCACAAAGCAAAATATGAACCAGTAAGGTGTAAAACAGGAGGATGGAATGTAAGCTAATGCTGGAATACCACGTCAAAGAGTGGGGAACTGTATTAACATAACGTCTTTGCTTAAAACGGTAGTACTACATACCAGTGAAAGTGTAATTTACTGCAAATTATTTCATTGTTTTAGAACCATGAATGAGAGAAATTAGATTCTGCAAAGTATTTCAGAGTTTTGAGATTGTGGGAATTATAGCCCAGTTGTGAAAAATTCCGTTAGTTGGTGCGAGAATTTTATTCACTCAGGGTTGCAACACTGATCTAGGAATATAAAAAAATTAGAAAAGATTTTCGACTTTCCGCTTCCTGACGGAGAATTGAAAGACAAGCCGAGGCGATAAAGGCGTGCGCGGATCACTTGGAAGAACGTGGGTTCGATTTCTTGTGAGGAAGCCGAAAATTTTTAAAAACGAGGTTTTCGCTACTGGAGAGGCACATGGCCCTTAGGTTCCCTCAGCCTATGTAAAATATGAGTACCAGGTTAATTCGTGGGGGGAACAGTAGATGGCATATATTTAATCACTCTATCGTACTTAGTGCTGTGTTTACGATCAGTGGCACTCTTTACCTTTTATCCAAAGACCACCGAGGCTGCTTTGGATTCCTCCTTGATCGTGAACTGAAACAGAGTTCTTTCAGGTGAACTAATCACAACTTTGCCACCTTCGATTAGCATCTCCATGGATGATAATAATAATAAGAAGAAGAAGAAGAAGAAGAAGATATATGGCCGCGCTGTTCAAGTAGCGTAGGTGTGAGGTTACATTCTGGATTTGGTGGACTCGAATTCCACCACTTGGAGGCATGAAGATTGAAGATGGTTTTCTGTAGTTTTTCATTTCCACACTATTCTAGCCCATAATATATCGCCAAAAAATCGTCGATATGTTAGTGTGACTTTAAACCACTAGCATAATAATAATAATAATAATAATAATAATAATAATAATAATAATAATAATAATAATAATAATAATAATAATAATTCTCGTCGGTTCGAAACGAACTGCTTCTTTCCGTACTCACAGCGAGTTATTCGCAAGTCTTAGTGCATCCGGCGCACGGGATTCCTTGAAATATAAATGGAGGGTGGTACAGCGATTGGATGGAACGGAGTGTGAAATACACGAAGAAGAGCCGAGAAAGAGTTCGGAAGAAAGAGGAGGCGATATAAGAAAAAGGAAAAAGATGAGAGAAAGAGTGTACTGGGAGTGTGCTCGAGTCGGCCGGGTATAGAAGTGGGAGAGGGAGGGCGGGGTAGCAGCGGCGCTGGGATGTCGTTTACGTCAGAAAATATCAAAAATTTATACGAGTGCTTTTTTCAGATTGTTTAATGTAGCATCTCTAATGTCGAAAAAAGCACGAGAGCCACATTTTATTTTAATGTGGATTCTTGTGAGAAAAATGAAACGAAAAAGTTTCTTCTGAAAGATTCAAGAAAGAATAGCGCTTCAGTTCTGTTTGTATAGCAACGATCTATCTCCCTTAGTAAAAAGTTTGAATTTGTTATTATTGTATGAATAAAAACAGTTAGGAGGATTCAAACAAAAATATTTGTTTTCCTGCCAACAGAGAGGTAGTGTTTAATAACCCGTGCACACAAAGGAAGAGGGAGAATAACTCTTGTTTGTACTAGTTCAGTGCGCAGTTCCAAGTTACGTACAGTACTGTAGATAAAATCAGCTTACTTCTTCCTTTTATAAGGGAAACAGAGGAGACTCGCCCATGCTTGTCTGTGTCTAAGAAGTATCTACTTGACCTGCTTTCCCGAAGAATTTAAAGATGCAAAACAGGTATTTACCGCTGGATTTTTCTGGTGCTGCTGTCTCCATTATGTATTCCTGAATAATTTTGAATTTTCTAAACCCTGGATAATGCGCGCTCCTAAGCACGATTGTGGGGGCAGGACGTTGTTTTATTCATCACTTCGACTTTCCTTGAACTAATGCCACTGGATGGTCTCGACGGTAGTGTGATGTGAATGTATGTAACAAAAGGAAAACCCCGTTAAAGCACACTCCAAAAGATGTGGAAACCATGTACTGAGCGGGATTGTGTGTTAAGCGGGAGATGATAAAGAAAAAAAAAAAACAAAAAAAAAAAAAAAAAGAACTTTCAATACAACTGGCGAATTTCAGAACACTACAAATGTATGTATGTATGTATGTATGTATGTATGTATGTATGTATGTATGTATGTATGTAGGCTATGTATGTATGTATGTATGTATTTGTTGTAGACATATAACAAATGGGTCCAAGAACGTCATCTGTTGCCACAGAGAGTTCGAAATCCTTGCACATATTCTGAGATTCGGTGGTCGTGGTGCCCTCTTACGAAACCCTTCTTCTTCTTCTTCTTCTTCTTCTTCTTCTTCTTCTTCTTCTTCTTCTTCTTCTTCTTCTACCATACCCTCATTGTATGTCGGCTGTCATCAGGGCATCTGGTTCTTGTTCTCAACATCTCGGAAAAGAACGAGCCCATACCATTCTCGTACATTCCGTAGCCAAGATATTCTCCTTCTTTCCCTACTTCCCCCCTACTTCTCCTTCCTTCAATTTTACCTCGTAAGATAAGCTGAAGGAGTCCATATTTATTATTTCGAATGATATGGCCAAAATACTTAAGTTTCTTCTTTTTGATGTTGTGCGTGACCTCTGGAGTACTTCAGTGTTACGTATTTTGTCAACCCATGATATTCTAGGCAGGCGTTGGTAGCACCACATTTCAAAGGATCGAAATTTTTTGGTGGTGTTCTCTTTTAGGGTCCATGTCTCGGCACCATAAATTAAGAGAGAGAAAATACCTAACACCGAAGGAGAAGGCACTGCACTGTTGAAGATCTAGAGTTCGATGTGCCGGAGGGTTGTGTAGTCGATCGATTCAGTGAGTACAAACTATCGAAGTGGAAAACATTAAGTCGGGTGCACTTGCAATCTATGCTCATTTGATAAAGAGAGAAAGTTTGTTTGTTTTTTGTATATGGAGGGTAATCTTAGATCCACTCAACTGATTTCAGAATGTTTTCACCGTTGCAGAGATAATTTATTCCAGAAGAGGGTTCTCCTTACAGGCCTTGAAGGCCCTTGAGGGAGTGGAAGTACGGGCTTCAGTATCCGTAACCTCTATACCAAGTGGGAAAGAGAGGTTAGCTCAATGCTCGTCCACCTTTGACCTCAGAAATTAACCTGGTGTAGGTTGAGTGAACCATAGGTTCACCTACCACTCCAGAAATAGAAATCTCGTTTCTTAAATGTTTCGACTTCCTAACTAGGAATCGGACACATTTCCTTTCGGGTGAACCAAGCCCCTGCTTATGAAAATGAACCACACAGTAAGCGAGATATATTATTTTGGTAGTGGTTTTACGTCACACCGACACAGATAGGTCTTATGGCGACGATGTGATAGGAAAGGACTAGGAGTTGGAAGGAAGCGGCCTTGGACTTAATTAAGGTACATCCCCAGCATTTGCTTGGTGTGAAAATGGGAAACCACTAAAAACAGTCTTCAGGGCTGCCGACAGTGGGATTCGAACCAACTATCTCCCCTAACCGCACGGCCAACTCTTCTGGTACGAGATATCTTGATAATGATCCATAATAACTGCTGTAATATGCACTTGTTGTCAGTAATAATAATTATGTCATTGACTTTACGTCCCCCTAACTACATTTACGGTTTTCGGGGACGCCGAGGTGACGGAATTTAGTCCCGAAGGAGTTCTTTTAGATACCAGTAAATCTACCGACACTACCGACACGAGGCTGTCGTTTTCGAGCCCTTTCAAAAACCACCAGACTGAGCCATGGTCGAACCTACCAAGTTGGGGTCAAGAAGGCCAGTGCCTCAACAGTTTGAGCCACTCAGCCCGGCAAACCTGCGGTCAGTAGCATCCACTAAGAAGTGTCTAGGGAAATCACATTCAATCCACACCCCGCCTTTTATGATCACACAAGCAAGCTTCCTTCACTTGTTCGCATAGAGCGGTGATGTACTATACTGCCTGATGGGAAATCAGGCTCGAGCTACTATTCGTTGAAATTCATCTCTTCTTGGAACGCACCTTCTGGCCAACGACTGCCCCCGCTATTTCGCGTGTACGCAGCTACTACATGTTTTATATCGGGATCGGGGAGGTCCTTTCTTAATCCTACACTACGCTTTCATTTTCCGCCTGGTGCCATTTCTTGAGGGATGCATTAGTTTTGCATTTGTCTCTTGGCACAGGCCGAAGCATAATGTACTTCATCCACTAGAAAGCGCCCTCTTCTTACATTGTCCTTTTCCAGTTTTTGCCGCATCCACATCTCAAAAGCTTCACTTTAGCCCTCATTCTCTTTCCCCATCGACCATGTTTCTGCCCGAAGCAAAGCAACATTCCACACCAAACTCATCGCCGGATATCTGCTAGGTTCTTTATTCAGGTTACCGCAAAGTAGTGTCATCTTCCTGTTAAATGCATATCTATCGATTGCTATTCTGACTCTGATCTTCTCCACATTGCATTACTTACCTTACCCAGTTTATCAGATACTTTAAGCCCGATATCTGTTACATTTCACCGAACATGTGACTGCGAGGTTTGGATCACATCGCTATCGGCTTGCATTCGGGACTTAGTTTGAATAGTTTTAGGATAAGAGGCGTGAAACTAAACGAGGTCACAGAACTAGTTGCAAATAGAGGATTGTAGAGCCGAATACATAATTCACTAGGCTTGCAGACTGAATCCTGAAAGGTATAACAGTTTATACATGTGGATATATGTATGTGTATAAGAAGAAAATGTAAGACCCAGCTCGATAGCCGCAGTCGCTTAAGTGCGGCCAGTATCCAGTATTCAGGAGATAGTGGGTTCGAACCCCACTGTCGGCAGCCTGAAGATGATTTTCCGTGGTTTCCCATTTTCGCACCAGGCAAATGCTGGGGCTGTAATTTAATTAAGGCCACGGCCGCTTCCTCCTCACTCCTAGCCCTTTCCTGTCCCATCGTCGCCGTAAGACCTATCTGTGTCGGTGTGAAGTAGAACTTGTAAAAACAGGGAGAAAAAAGAAAATACAAGTA
Organism: Anabrus simplex; assembly: GCF_040414725.1. NCBI lineage: Eukaryota > Metazoa > Arthropoda > Insecta > Orthoptera > Tettigoniidae > Anabrus > Anabrus simplex. Next base: position 206,311,086 of record NC_090265.1, read on the forward strand.
CTAGTTAGCCAAATCCGCACCCGTAGCGCAATAGCCCATGCCAAAACGACTGCCGTCTATCCAGGTGACTCTAGATACTGGAGTGCCACATTGTCAGCCTGACGATACCCTCAGCACTGCGGCTTGATTTCAGTGTAAAAGTAAAATCTCTGGACTGGCCTGGAATCAAACCCCGGGGTTTCGGGCAAGAGGGAGGCACACTCCCCCTACACCACTGGCCTGGCATACGTAGGAACGGGAGCTCCAAAATCCACAAATATATATCCCAGTGATAGAAAATGTTAACACGTGAACTGAAGACTTATTCTTCTCAGTTCATGGCTCTGCTCTCTGTTTCCTAATCTGCGTCACCACGTGGAAACCACGAACTCAACTTCCAGCAGTATAACATTCTGAGCCAGGGTCGAACCCGTCACCTAGTAATCAGAGAGTCATCACTCTATTTTCTACTATGTGAGTCATCCAGCAAGGCATACAACAGTATGCCAATGATTCACAATATTAAAGAGTAATGACACCATCATAATTATTACAAATCAACGAAAGAATATTTCTGTGTATTTTATTTATTTATTTATTTATTTATTTATTTATTTATTTATTTATTTATTTATTTATTTATTTATTTATTGTCAGTCTGAGTGGCTCAGACGGTTGAGGCGCTAGCTTTCTGACCCCAACTTGGCAGGTTCGATCCTGGCTCAGTCCGGTAGTATTGGAAGGTGCTCAAATACATCAGCCTCGTGTGTTAGATTTACTGGCACGTAAAAGAACTCCGGCGGGACAATTCCGGCACTACGGCGTTTCCAAAAACCGTCAAAAAGTAGTTGGAGGCTCGCAAAAATAATAACTTTCTTTTGTTACCAAGCAATCTGCCCGCATAATGAGTACCTATCAGACAGAGCTGCATTGGCGAAGTACCAACAACCTGTGCCCACTTTAGACTGTCAATCAGCACGCAGCTCGCACGTCTATCTACTGACTGGACACTTGACAAGTCTTATCACGCACACCCGTTTCGCAACGAACTCTGTGACGTTTACTACCACCTCCCACGAAGTACGACGCGTGCCTCGCGACACAACGGGAGAGCTCAAAGCTTACCTTTCAAGTGATGTGATCGCTATCACATAGTTCTATAATTCTATCAACCAAATGATACCACTTTATTACTATACTTAAAATCTACTCTAAATTGAAATGAAAACGCCCAGTCACTAACATTGTATTTCAGAGCGTTTGCTCACCCAGAAGAAACAATGAAGATCAACGTGTAAGGAGATTTTTGGAGGAGGGCATGGAAGATTTTAAGGCACGCAAAGGCTAGGAAGACCTTGCAAGACATCTAAGGCGCAGGATAGGGCCAATGCGGAAGCCACCAATAAGTAAATTCCTCCCAGCTGCAGTGATTGCAAGAAATTTCAATTTGCCGGTGTATTCGTTGAGATTCCATCAATATGTCCATGTTACTGGTACCCATTATTGAAGGCCCGCTTAAAAGGATAAAGCCGTTACGCCGGAAAATAGAGAATCACGTGTGTCGTTCTGCCTCATAAACTTTCTTCCAGAAACCCGGAAATTCTGGGAGACAGTCATTGCGAGCGATGAAAAGGCCTTTTCCGTCGGATGAGGAGGGTGGAGAACCGACAACATGCCACTCCCAGGAACACGTTGCCGTTACGACATGGAGTGGATGGTTTAACGTGGCATTTTGCAGGTGGATGATCGTCGCTGGTGTGGGAGAATTAATTGAGGTTCCTTCCAGCCTGAACTTGCAGGTGTACGCCCAGATCCGAGCACTCTACAGAGCGGAGGAGATGCTGCTATAATCTCGAGGACGATAATAGCATCGTGCACACGTTGAACACTACCTACCAAGATTTGGGTGTCAACGATCGACAGGCCAGACAAATCCCCAGACATCAATCCAACCAGCGCACCTGGACTCTGTGACTCGGGATTGGGAGTGGCATGAGGAAAGCACAATTGAATACATATATCAATAATTTTGTGATATTGTATTCTGGTTGAGCATTAGAAAGCGCCCTCGCATTTGTAGCTATCTATTCTTCTCCGTCCCTGCGAGACTGTGTGAAATTATGGACAAGAGTTATAGCGACCACGTAATTAAGTCATTGTTTGTACCGTCAAACCAACGACTGATTTGATGCAGCTCCACCTGCCACCCTATCCGGCTCCATGGCTAAATGGTTAGCGTGCTGGCCTTTGGTCACAGGGGTCCCGGGTTCGATTCCCGGCAGTGTCGGAAATTTTAACCTTAATTGGTTAATTTCGATGGCACGGGGGCTGGGTGTATGTGCTGTTTTCATCGTCATTTCATTCTCATTACGACGCGCAGGTCACCTACGGGGGTCAAATCAAAAGACCTGCATGTGGCGAGCCGAACTTGTCCTCGGACACTCCCGGCACTAAAAGCCATACGCCATATTTTCATTTCATTTCATGCCGCCCTAACCTGCGCTAACGATTTCATTTCTGCATAAGTATATACTAAATTACTACTTAACTACTACACTAATTTGCTTGTCATATTCATGTCTTGGTCTACCCCTTACGTGCATAACCACCTACACTTGCCTCAAAATCCAGCTGAAAAAGTTCTAGGTACGGTATCTTAAGGTCTGCATTATCATTTTCCCTCTTATTTCGGTCAAATTTAGCCAAATTCTTTTCTAACCCATTCGATTCAGTATTTTTTAATTTGTGATTCGATCTACCCATCTTACCTTCAGCGATCCTCTGTAATACCATATTTCGAAAGCTTTTATCCTCTTTCTTTCTGATCTAGATATTGTTAGTGTTTCACTATCACACATTGCCATACTCCAGACGAAATTCTTCAAAAACATATTTCTTTTTACTATGTCAATGTTCGAGTGAGCCCATTTCTTTTCTTAACAAAGGCCTTCCTTGGTTGCACTAGTCTGCATTTTATGTCCTCCTTACTTCTATCATCCTTAGTCATTCTTCTACCGAAGTAAAAGTTTTCATGTACTTTCTTGAATACTTCATTTCGTAATCGAATATCTTCTACACCTGACTTCGTTCAATTGCCCACCATTACTTTTGTTTTGGATTTATTCAGCCTACTTAGTCTGAATGGTCAGTGCACTGGCCTTCAGTTCAGAGGGTCCCGGGTTCGATTCCCGGCCGGGTCGGGGATTTTAACCTTCATTGGTTAATTTCAATGGCTCGGGGGCTGGGTGTATGTGCTTTCCCCAACATCCCTGCAACTCACACATCACACATAACACTATCCTCCACCACAATAACACGCAGTTACCTACGTATGGCTGACGCCGCCCACCCTCATCGGAGGGTCTGCCTTACAAGGGCTGGACCCGGCTAGAAATAGCCACGCGAAATGATTATTATCTTTTACTCCTTCTCCAAGACTATGTTCATACCATCCAGCAATATCTCCAGATCTTCTGAAGATTCAGACAAAACAGCAACATCATCGGCATTACTGATTTTAGATTTCCTCTCCTTTGATTGGATCTACCTTTTCAAATTTCTCTTTGATTTCCTTTACTGACTGTTCTATATGAACTCTGAAAAGGAGAGGGGATAAACTGCAACCTTTCCACATTGCTGCTTCTTTTTTCTCCTAGACCACGATTGTTATCAGATCAGACTGATTATTGTACTGATAGTAGATAATCATTATTTCTCGGTATTTGGTCCCGATCATCTTCAGAATTTCAAAAAGCTTGATCCAATCAACATGATCGAATGATTTTTGTAGATCTACGAATGCCATGTACGTGGGCTTGTCCTTCATAATTCGATCCTCTGAGATCAGCCGTAAAGTCAGGATATAGTCGATAGTTAACTGAACAAATCATGGCTTTACGAAAGGTATGAACTTAATTCCCTGGTCAGTATACCCACGATAAGTAAGCAAGTATTCAAGTTCGACGGATAATATCCCAACGATTTTTCCGAGGTGCCATATGAAACAAAATCACTTTAATGAGGTAATCTCTTGGCTATTCATAGGCTAAATTAATTTCCAGGCAGTACTCATATTCATTTAACCCTTTTCTCCTTCTTGGCCGCTTCCGAATTATCTGGTGTCGCCGCTTTGTATGAATTTAGCCCACTTTTTACGCCGGTTCAGCCAATGAGACAGACACTCATATTTAATTGATGTCATTGTAAAATAATTTATTATGACGTGTAAAGTGGTAGCCTAGTACTCATATGTTTTTAACGTTTAGTGTAAAAAGTAACACGAAAGTACAGAAAAAATCATGTTTGCCATTAAATTTTCCAAACCAAATAAGTCAGAAATATTAATTACTCTTAAAAAGAAGTTAACAACATAGCTTAATTATTCATGTTTTCATATGTCCGGCTGAGTGGCTGAGAAGGTAGAGGGCTGTCCTTCCGAGCTCAAATTCGCGGATTCGATCCTTGTTCAGTCCGGTGGTGTTTGAAGGTGCTCAGATACGTCAGTCTCGGGTCAGTAGATTTTCTGGCACACAAATATCTGGGCATTGAATTCAAAACAGAAATGGAAAGAGAGAAAGAATATCATACAACATTAAAATAAATAGTAGATCGCGCCGGGAAGGGCAGCATATTATTCAATATATAATACAAAGTTTGTGGCTAAAAAATATAACAGAAAATAAAATAAGCACTAAGGCAGGAGACATGAATGCCCCAGAATGTAGAACACTGTTTAACACCTAGGACGAAAAAGGCCTAATATAACACTTTTGCAGCATGTGCCATCCCGAACATATCATTGGTTCAAGCCCCTTCTTATCGCTGAAGTAATGTCAACAACAATAACGTCGTTCAAGGAGTGGAACATTTTTGATTTTTTTTCTTGTCAAAGCAAAACTTAAACGCTAGTAAGTCGTAATATAAATTTTTCTTAAACAATAATGTTCCTAAATAATTAACTGCATCTTATTATTCTTGATTGTTAGCTGGAAATACGGAAATGATAGTGTTATTCCTTGCCCAACGTTTTTCACTACAAATATTCTTACATAAGGAAATTAAATAGCGTATGGCCCCTGTCATTCTTAAATTTCTGACAATACCGGGAATCGAACCCGGGCCCCCGAGGATGGCAGGTAATTACTTCTTCTTCCTTATCTGTTTTCCCTCCAGGGTCGATTTTCCCCTCGGACCCAGAGAGGAATCCCACCTCTACCGCCTCAAGGGCAGTGTCCTGGAACATCAGACTCAGGGTCGGAGGATACAACTGGGGAGGTCTCACCTGCTATGCTGAACAGGGACCTTGCGGGGGGATGGGAAGATTTGAAGGGATAGACTAGGAAGAAGCCGTGGCCTTAAGTTAGGTACCATCCCGGCATTAGCCTGGAGGAGAAGTGGGAAACCACGGAAAACCACTTCCAGGATGGCTTAGGTGGGAATCGAACCCACCTCTACTCAGTTGACCTCCCGAGGCTAAGTGGACCCCGTTCTAGCCCTCGTACCACTTTTCAGATTTCGTGGCAGAGCCGGGAATCGAACACGGGCCTCCGGGGGTGGCAGCTAATCACACTAACCACTACACCACAGAGGCGGATTGGCAGCTAATTACACTAACCGTTACACTACGGAGGCGGTCTGCCACAGAATGCAAACACGGTAGAAGAAGCGGTGAGGCCCATCACAAAAAACACTGTACACTTTTATGAAGAGCGGAACCCAATTCTCTACTGAATTTTAGGGAACGTTACTGTACTGTACAAACCATATCCTCCCCAATAGCTATGGAAAGATAAATAAACTGATTATTTTGAAAGGGGCTAGTCATAAAATTTACAGTTTTCAGGAACTGAAAAAAGTGTTTAAAACTTACCACTATGCATAATGCACTTTAATAACTATTGGAAACATATCGTTATCACATGAGAATCTATCTCTAACACCTGTTTTCGTCAATAATGCAGATTTAAGCATCATATTGTTGTACTGTCTTAAGTTTGACATAGTTACTTTTTCAAAGTAAACAGTATGAGTCTGTGTCAATGACACTTGAAAAATGATTATTATCATCTAACAATAAATGTCGTCAAATCAAAAGACCTGAACTGGCCTCTCCGGAGGCCACACGCCATTATTATTATTATTATTATTATTATTATTATTATTATTATTATTATTATTATTATTATTATTAATAATATGTGGAGAAGCCTATATCGAAACATCTGTACATAAAATTGCTGTTAGATGTCGCGTAAGATAGGATTAAGAGACAGTTAATTCCTAGCAGGTTGTTTATGTTCGAGAAAAATAGTTGCTGCTCTAAAACCCGGTATATCGTTGGCTTTCTTTTAAAACGTCGTATGTCTCAATGCTCGTCCTGCCCATTCTATTCCTTAAGGCTGGTCACGCCTCTCAGCCACATACTGATATGCTGTCCATAAGAATAATTTTCGTTGTGTTCATTTTCCTATGCTGGCCTGTGAATGAAAATGAACCTTATCATACCGTATTGTAGGGATGGTGTTTGCATGGCGAATGTAAGCACTCCTACAGTATAATGTATTTAAAGTTCGTTTTCCTTTACGTATTAGCAGAGGAAAATGAACACAATGAAATTATTCTGATGGACTGTATATAAATATGTGATTGGCAGGCGTGACCAGTCTTAAGGAATTTAATGGGTATGAAGAACAATAGGACATACGAGGTTTTAAAGGAAAACCGTCGATATGTAGATACGTAGATTTACTGTTTAAGTCATTAGTATTGTCACTTGCTAACATCTACGTCTAGCACCGCCTGTGCCGTGTAATAAAATATCCCGGGGAACATGTAGTAAGTTACATGTCTGGTCAACTTTTGGTCTGGGCCGCACCTGGACGAGCCCCATCTACTTTATGTTAGTCGCTGTGGACATTTTAGAGACAATGTAAACAGGTATCATTGTACTTTGTCTCTAGTGAAGCTGCAGGTACAACTAACGTACAGAGTCCATTAAGATAGTGTGCAATACAGACCATGTAATTTTGAATCATTAGGGAAGACGTCTTTATTTCTTCCACCCCAGTCGCAGCCGGTGCAAGGAGTAACTTCTAATTATTTCTTTGTGGGGTCTTTCTGAGAACATCTCCGCAGGTCAGCAATGGCATTTTTTTCCTTTCCCCTTGTAGAGATATACAACTCAGATCCTAATAAAGGCTCGGGCACACACACACGGAGAACAAGGGGTGAGAGGAGAAGTCCAACATGCTGGCTAGCATCGACTCATTTTCTTTTAATGGTTGCTGCTGATGTACTTGGGGAGGGATCATTAAGAGAAAACTCTTCTTCACATTCTTTACTCCAACCCCACCTAAGTGACGTGGTCCACAAACTACCGCACTTTCTTCTCTCTGTGGTCTTGTAGCTTCCCTTCCAGTTCGCTTCCCACCCTTTCCAGAAATGATGTTCAATCGTGCCATTTTAAAATTATAAATCGTGTGTGGATCTTAAGTTCAATTTTTTTACAAGTTGCTCTACGTCGCACCGACACATATAGGTCTTATGGTGACGGTGAGATAGGAAGGGGCTAGGAGTTGGAAGGAAGCGGTCGTGACCTTAATTCAGGTACTGTAGAACCCCAGCATTTCCCTGGTGTGAAAATGGGAAACCACGGAACCATCTTCAGGGCTGTCGACAGTGGGGTTCAAACCCACTGACTCCCGAATACTGGATACTGGCCGCACTTAGCGACTGTCGTAAGACGTACCTGTGTCGGTGCGACGTAAAGCAAATAGCTTTCTTCTTCGGCATCTTCCATAATTTACTGTCACAGTCACAGCCACAAATGAGACTGGCACTTCGGTGCAAGCTACATTTTACTCTAGCCTGTGCCAAGAGACACATCAAGAAACACTGCATCATTAAAGTAGCAACAGGTAAATTAGATAATGATATTATTTGCGAAATATCCTTTCAAAAGTTACAGATTTTCAGACACCAAAGTATCAGTGTTTTGACCTGCCAGAGTAAACTTGTGTGCCGGAAGCCAAATGAGCATGGAGTTGTTGCATCTTCAAATAGCTCCGATCTTAGTCAGGTTCGAACCTACTATCAGGAGAACAGAAGGACGAGTTATCAACTGTGCATCTGAGTTCTACGAGACGAATGTTGCATACTTGGACAGTTATTTTACATTTCAACGATTAGCATTTACTTTAGGGGAAAACTACTCATGACTAACTTTGATCGAGATATAAAATTGAAACTCTTCTATATTAACAATATATTGTGTAAGGACCAGAAATCAGTATCTTGTCTTCTTCCTCGTCTTTTCCCAATTGCCTGGGGTCAGCACTTTGCATGAATTTAGTCTAGTTTTACAACCCTATGCATTGAGATGCACTCAAAATCTCTTGCTTCTTTGGAGGTTTCTTACGATATGTTGAATACAAATGAAGACGAACAAAAACGCTAACTCCCCGAGCTGGAGGAATTACCTGGACGCGGTTATTATCATCGATCTTACCGGGAATTTAACTCTGGTTCCTTTGAACTGAAGTCCAGTACGTAGTCGACCATATAAGCAAGGAGGCAAGTCCCAGTAGTCATTAAACCATGAAAAGTGAACATAGCTTCAGCAAAGGCCACCTGATGACAGTACAGGCTGCATTGTTTCAGAGCGAAGTAATGGGCTTATTATTAAACTGGCGCACTGGAAGTAATTGCATATAGTCACTGCACCAGCAAAACCTCGTATCCCACAATTCCCTTCCTATTCATTATTCTCCTTAAGGCTGATCACGCCTCCCAGCCACGTATGGATATGCAGTCCTTCAGAGCAAGTTTTGTTGTGTTGATTTTCGTTTGCCAGTGTAGGGCCTATAAAGGAAAATGAACCTTATTGTACTGTACTGTACTGTAGGAATGTATGTTTGTATGACGTATTTACGCACTCCGACAGTACACTGCTTGTAATGTTCTTTTTCGTTTATCCGTTATTATTATTATTATTATTATTATTATTATTATTATTATTATTATTATTATTATTATTATTATTATTATTGAATAAAAATCCAAAGCCTATTTCCAGTCATTCGATCGGGTCAGGAATGGAATTTTTTTTTTAGTTGCTTTACGTCGCCCGACACAGATAGGTCTTATGGCGACGATGGGACAGGAAAGGGCTAGGACTGGGAAGGAAGCGGCCGTGGCCTTAATTAAGGTACAGCTCCAGCATTTGCCTGGTGTGAAAATGGGAAACCACGGAAAACCATTTTCAGGGCTGCCGACAGTGGGGTTCGAACCTACCATCTCCCGAATACTGGATACTGGCCGTACTTAAGCGACTACAGCTATCGATCTCGGTAGGAATGGAATTAATGAAGCCCCCATCTAACGGCAAGGATAGGAAATGTGCCGGTTACCGAAGCCTGTCGCACTCCTCTGGGGCAATGGTAAATGACTGACAGATGAAATGATAATGGAGAGTGTTGCTGGAATGAAAGATGACAGGGAAAACCGGAGTACCCAGAGAAAAACCTGTCTGTCTCCACTATGTCCAGCACAAATCTCACACGGAGTGACCGGGATTTGAACCACGGTATCCAGTGGTGAGAGGTCCGCGAGCTGCCGCCTGAGCCACGGAGGCTTCTATTATTATTATTATTATTATTATTATTATTATTATTATTATTATTATTATTAATATTACCTTAATTTTCTTCCTGTGTGTTGGTAGAAAAACACACCCATGGCATTCGATGCCTGCCGTTAGACCTTCATGGTCAACTCTTGTTCTCTTCCGACCCCGACCATATTAGATTTGCGAGGTCTGGTGTCTTTCATTTCACGCTCTTTGGGGCCCGTCCCTTCATCCTCCAAAGGGTCGAACCTCTTCCCTTTACCGCCTAATTACTGTTAAAGGAAGCAGCCGTGGTCTTAATTAAGGTACAGCGCCAGCATTTGCCTGGTGTGAAAATGAGAAACCACGGCAAAATCATCTTCAGGGCTGCCGACAGTGGGGTTCGAACCCACTATCTCCCGGATGCGAGCGCAAGGCTGCGCGCTCCTAACTGCACGGCCAACTCACCCGGTTAGTTAGGTGTCGGAGCCATCTAGTCTTCCGTTGGGCACGTAAAGGAAACGTGGTCCAGTTCATGGAATGGTTCGGAAATGAGGTAAGATGAAATTATTTAGCATGTTTTTATGGCTGGATGCTTCGCCAACATCAGTTTAGTAGCTCACTAAGATGAAATATATGATGGCGAATGAAATTGGGTGAGAAGGAGGAAGGAATCGTCTGTGGCCTATGAACAGGAACTGTCCCGGGATTTGCCTGGAAGTGAAAATTCGAAACGGCAAAAAAACATTCTCAGGCAGCCGACAGTGGGGTTCGAACACAATCATCTCTCGAATGCACAATGCTTGTCAGTATAGCCGTAGCACGTTAACGCTCTCTGGCACTCTGCTCGGTAAAAAAGCAAAAAAATGTTGGAAAGTTGTATAGAAAATGCTGGAATTATGTCCTTGTAATGGAATCTTTAGTGAATCTTTAAAATGCCTACTCAAAGTCTCTCGCGTTTACACTGTGTTAAAAAACGAAACTGGGGCGGAATTGACTGTCGCTACCTTAAATTAGATAAATGAAGGTTGTACAGTATTTATTGCATGCGATATTTATGGACATTTTAACGTCCCGCAGTCTCAGTCAACTAATGTTCTTTTTAAAACCCTTCGTTAGCGTTAGATAATGTGTTAGGCACAGAAGATTTCATATTCTATTGTACAATGAACTAATCGCTCTTCGGAACTGAATGTTATGGTACAATCTATACGAGTTTTCTTTAGATTAAATGACTGTGCATGTGTCACTGAGTACTATCAACTGAATGACAAAGCTCTTTATCAATGAAACGCTCTTTAGACGGAATGAAAGCGTGCACAATGAACAAAACATTCTTTGGACGTAAATATAATAGAGAATATTATTTTTATTGTGTTAGTCCACTCCGCGGTTTATTAAGTTAGTGTTATATTTTTTATAATGTATTTTACGTTGCACCGACACAGTTAGGTCTTTTGGCGACGATGAGATAGAGATGGCCTAGGAGCAGGACGTAAGCGGCCATGGCCTTAATTAAGGTTCAGACCCATCATTTGCCTGGTGTGAAAATGAGAAAGCACGGAAAAGTATCTTCAGGGCTTCCGACTGCGGTTCGAACCCACTATCTCCCGGATGCAAGCTCACAGCTGCGCGCCCTAACCGCACGAGCAACTCGCCCGGTATTAATGTGATATAGAGGATGGTTACCTAGTTGTACTTCCTCTTAAAACAATAATCACCATCACCAACACCACCCCGTGGTTTAGCGTGCTTAACGCATTCTTCTAGACCCTGGGTTGGATACGCTGCTCGTATGAAAATTTTAACCGTGGAATGAAGCTGCATCATGGCCATAAAATTTCGTGAGTTCAGTTGAGTATTTGTCTCATATGGGAGACTGTGAACTCCAAGCAATGTGGCTGAGGATGTCATTACGTCGAACGTCTTCTTTCTAAACGAGGGCCTTCAATGGACTGTATATGCCACGGGTTCAGTTTTTATAAGTTTCTTTTTAGTACCGTAAATACTGATATCGGAGCAAGGATATACATACATAGCACAGTCATGAAATTCGTGGACTACCCGCATTGTGTCCCTCAGTGGCAATTCATCACCCGTCCCAGCAAGAAGCTGTTGTATGTATACATTATGAAGGTAGTTGAATTTGAGCGCAGAACGCGAGAATGTCGCAGTTTGAGCAACGGCCAAAGGTCGAATTCTGCACAAAGTTAGGCAATTCCACTAGCGAAACTTTTTCAGATTATGAAACCGAAAATACCCGTATTGCATGACGTTAGTAACCGCGACAACACAGGTCAGAATGAAAGGTGATGCTTAAACTTGTTTTATGACTCATTGGGAATTGTCAACGTGGAGTTCATTCCACAAGGAGGAAAAAGCAGAACGGAACATGCCGTTCTGTTTTTAGTAAAGTTGTATCTTTCTTCAGGCGTAACCTGCTATTAACTATTTTTTCTCTGATATTTTCTAAGTCTATTATTTCTACATTTCTACAGACTCAAAACCTTCATAGTTATAGATTAACCAAGCTGAAGATGAAAATAAATGGCTTCCTCTAAAAAAAATTAAAATTTAGAAAAAAATTATAAAAGTGGGAAAGAAGTTTATAAAAAACTTGGTCAAGAAATTCATGTCTCGTGTCAGCTGTAATGTATGGTACAATGGAATGCCTTTGTGATAATTTCAAAGGCCAACTGTCCTACCGTTTGTTTCACGGAAGCTGGCTATCGATTTCCTGAGATATAGTTCATGAAAAATGCGTGTCCGACTCGTTGACTGAATCGTCAGCGTCCAGACCTTCGGTTTAGAGGGTCCCGGGTTCGATTCGCGGCCGGGTCGTGGATTTTAATCGCTTCTGATTAATTCTTCTGGCTCGTGGACTGGTTGTTTGTGTCCGTCCCAAAATTCTCCTCTTCATACACACCACACTACACTACCAACCACCACAGAAACACGCAATAGTGAGTAAATCCCTCCATATAGGGTTGGCGTCAGGAAGGGCATCCGGCCGTAAAACAGTGCCAAATCCACATGTGCGACACAGTTTGCACCCACGACCCCACAAGTGTGGGGAAGAAAGATATGATGAGAAGAAGAAGAAGAAGAAGAAGAAGAAGAAGAAGAAGAAGAAGAAGAAGAAGAAGAAGAAGAAGAAGAAGAAGAAGAAGTTCCTGAGAAATACTTAGTTTCACATTAGCTGGCCATTCAGCTACAGGAAATTGACAGCTCTAATGACCTTCAGAATCTGGTAAAAATAGCTCGGTTCCGGTCCCACGGAGAGGAAACAGCGCACTCCTACAGACAGGATAATTTCCTTAAGTATGATAATATTTATTTGCCTATTCTATAATTTTCTTCTGTCAAGAGCATGTACTTCGTATAAGAAGGAGTCAAGAAAGACTCCAGAAGCTGATCTGCAGGAGAGAGCGGTGTTTATGAAAGCAGATTACTCTTTCGTGCCTCAGGTCATTGGGGTCTGCTTCTCCTGAATGCCATGGCATTGGTGATAGATGTAGAAGCTAAGCTAAACGCAGCTCCCACCGAAATTTTTTGTAAAGAATCCAGAACGGTGTGCCAGAATAATCAACCGTCTCCCAAATAAGAATGAGCTCTTGGTTGTAAAAGTTCCTCGCAGGTACAATTTTCTCAGAAACATTCAACCTATAGATATAATAAATAAAATTCAGGAAACTCGCGCACGCTGCCTAGCCCGCCGGTAGCGACCAGAGTTCTGGAAAGGTATGGAATCCAACTGATTAACCCATGCTGCACTGGGGCGAAACACTGGATTTTATTTAGCTACCTCAATCGGAAGCCATATTTTTGGTACATAGATACAATGTGTGTTGTTGGTATCCACAGGATTTTTATCTACATAGGGGTAAAATATGTTTTGATAATGCTTAAATTTAATCCTGCGAAAATATTCAATTCGGGGAACCTACAAGTGCTCATTTTTGAGCGAGTATACGTACAGAAGGTGGCATGTGTACTGAAGGGGCAGGGGGTCTCTGGATTAAATACTGGGGAACTCTGAAGGGTAACTCTTTTTAAGAACGCATCAATTACAAGCTGTGATGCTGAACGTTCGTTTCCAGCAAATAGTCTTTTATTCATTCACTGAAAATACAAAGGTGTTCCTTCAGAACTGAAAACATAGTTTACTGCCATTTTAATTATAGTCAAAGTTCTTAACAATATTGTTGTCATTTATGATTAAAACAAAGTAATGCTGTGACTGAAGCCAGCAGCGCAATGGGCTTGAAGCTTTATGTAAAGAAGACCAAGTGGATGGTTGTAAGTAGGAAAGAAGATGGCATTCGAGGTAATCTCACAATAGTGAAGGAACAGATCGCGAGAAGGCAACATTTAAATACCTGGGATGTCACATCAATGATGACTGGGACCTTACTCACGAGATCCAATGTAGAATTGAGCAATCCAGAACTTCTTTTCATAGACTTAGAAACTTTTGACAAGCCGTGACCTTTCCATTTCACTATGTACACTACGACTCCGGTGCTACGTTTTCAGCATTCTGTTATTCGGCGTTGAGGCATGGACACTAACTGAGACCATGTGCAAGAAGTTGCAAGCATTTGAAATGTGGACGTACCGAAGGATGCTGCAGATACCTTGGACAGCTAAAATGATCAATATAGACGTTTTGCACCGTATGAACAAAGAACCAGAATTTCTCATTGCCATCAAGAGAAGGAAGCTAGAATACTTTGGTCATATGATGCGGAACTCTAAATACTACCTTCTGCAAGTAATACTCCAAGGGAAAATTAATGGAAAACGTGGTCCGGGGAGAAGTAGGACATCGTGGCTCGGCAACTTGAGCCAGTGGTTTGAGGTGACAAAGCTTACTCTGTTCAGAACAGCTATGAACAAACAACAGATCATGCTACTGATCGCCAAAGTTCAGCGAGGGCATGGCACATGAAGAAGAAGAATGTTTTCACAATGTAAGCATGGTTAGAATTATTTGAATATCTCATACCCTATCTTCTGGACCTTTTATCCTATACTATACTTCAGTTAATCATTATCGCTTAAAACTGCCCTATGAATCTCCGTAAATTACTTTTATTTGAATTCATATTTAAGTGCCAAATGTTAATGCTTTTTAGTACATAAATTATTCAAGGTTTTTAATGTATAATTGTTTGCATATTTTGAACATTTTACTGCATATAAGTCATCGGTCGAGTGATCAGTAATTTTTGTTGGTTAGAAAAACTTGGCTTTCCATAAATTATACCACAGAAATATCTGCTAACATAGAGCTGGGAAGTACTGCAAGGGTTTCAGTAATGTAATATAACATCAGTCAATTTATACTACAATGTTTATTATATTTTTCATATATTTAAATGCCTCGTCATTTGATATAAACAAACGTGTCACATTATAAATAAATATATTTAAATCATAACTATTTGAAGTATCAGTCAGGGGTATTTGACGTATTTTACACACAAATATGAGGTCAGATACAATTGTACTACAAACCAGAAAGTATATAATTAGATCAACCAGATAAAAATTTCGTGCTGAATTAGACATGTACACTGATTTTTCCTTTGCAATGGAATATTAATTATGTTTTTACTGTATTTAAAATAGGTAAAATAGGTAATGATCACAATTTTCTCCATATCTATAACTTTTTTTCGATTTATAATATTACTTAAGAGAAAAGTATATAACAGATGTTGATGCCTTGACGAATGAAGAAGCAATCGAAAAGTGTCTTATCCACAACGTATGTTCATTGTGCAAAGAAATCCATTATATATGAATGTTGATGTCTGTCACGTAAATTAATAACGATTAATTGAGTCGATTTCGCTATAGTTTATTTAACCAATTCTGTTGGTGTGCTTTCTGCCGTCATTACAAACTAACTTCTGTGATAGGTACACCTACAGTTCACATTTTAATCTCAAGCACTCTACGACCGTGTTTTACAAAACCACTTTTCGAATTGTTATAATAAGAATGGAATAATCTTATGGTCTTAACTAAGAAGATGCACACGTTCTGAAGTACTGGCCTGCTAATTTCGACATTCCAATCGTGCTGCTGCCTGGCAATGAAAACGGAATAAATTTCTTCTTGGCGGTTATTCAGGCTGAGTTAATTTAATTTTGTCGGATGGCAGTGAGTGCGCCACCAGATTGCTTTAACACGCAGACAATGGCATAGTGTGACAATATTTTTGAATTCCTTTCAAAAATCCTGAGCTGGAATTGAACCTGTAAACTTGGGGTCATGAGTCGAATAGTGCTTTCCTAGATCTAAAGGGCATATCCCAAGAACTTCAAACTTTTCTCAAATAAACGGTTTCCTAAATTAAAAACCGCACGACTTTTAAAATCAAGGTTTAATATTTTGATGTTGTGTATTAATACTAATTGCACTATTTCAGAGTTATTGTTAAGCAAAACATGATAGCCTACTGCTAATATGTTTAAGACTTCAGTGTACTTTCGAGATACGGCACTTTCTACATGAGATATGGCTACTTTACTTAGAAAATAAGCAGAATGAACCCTGAACATAAATATAGTAAGAAGAATGGAATTTTAAAAATTGAGATACACCCTTTAGGCCTAGAAGCCAGAATATTAATGTTGGTATGGGTACCGAATTTCACATGTTCCTGCTGAAGACCGCTGTATTCGTTGCAGAAATTTGTTATTTGTTAATATAAATAAGTGTAGTGAACTCGGTGAAATAAACTTCAAAATAGGCAATGGATACATTAAATAAATAAATTTCATAAATAAATTAATATATTAATAAATAACTTAACAAAATCTAACAAAATTAATACCACATTGTGAGAAAATATGTCTATAGAAAGAGAACTAAATATATACATCAACTGACATTGAGTAATCAATTTCATAGAGTCTAGATTCATTAAATTAAGGACATGAGAAATCTCTTTCGATACTTACATTAATACTTTAACTCCATTACCACATTTAATGGAGCCAAGCTTTCGATGTAAATATTTCCTAATATCTAAGATGTTCTTTAGACGGAGGGATAGATTTTCCTTTTTATAAGGAATCCCTGGAACTACAGTATAAAAATGTTCAGTCTAGTTAAGAGAGAAGACATTTCCTAGTGTTTAAATATAGAACCGGTAGATTAAAAATTCCTTATTGGGATATTTGTCCAATAATGAGGAAATTTGAATCAGATCTCGAGTTGACAAGTAGCGAATAGGCCTAGCGGTTTCTTTCTAATTAATCAATTAAAACACATTCTTCATTGAGAAATTCACCAGTTTAAGTTCAGGAATTCTGGAATATTTACTCCATTATACTAATGAGAACTGTGGCACGCTTTTCCCAAGTCTACAGAAAGCTGAGTCAAATTCCTTAGATTCAAGTAAAGAGTCTGAAGGAGAGAATCATCTACTGTATTTCCTCTCAGATTCAAAACACGCAACTGCATTGCAGATGTCAGATATCCACTGCACTGATTGATGTCACTGAAGTAAGAAGAAAGGTCCAAATGAGTAATCCTGCGACATTTACACACTTGTTTCACGCTCTCAGCTGTTAGTAAAGGACACGAAGAGAGCTTGATATGACGTAATTCACTGCACTTTGTGAGTTCTTGGATTCCTTTATCAGTCACCTTCAAACAGCTGTCCAAACACAAAGTCTCCAGGTGAGGACAGCATAATCTAATACTTTTTGCTGACTTGTCAGAAAGGTCTATACACCAGATTAAATTGAGCTCCGTAACACTGCACATGGTTCCTTTAGAAAACAGGTCGCACATGAGATTGTCATTGAAGTAACCAATAATGGACAATGATTTTAGTTTTATAAAGTTTCTAATGAATTCTATATTTGACTTGAGAGTTTCTTGATAGAGATCGAAATGTAATTTGAGTTTCTCAATGCCTTTGCATCCTTCTAGAAGTTTCAGTATATCGTCCGTAATAACGTTTGTTTCTAGGGAAATAATGTCTTCTTTCTTTCGTCTCATTACGTATTTTATCACATCAATGAAACTACAGTTCTTGACACCAAAATTTAACGATTCAGTAAAATAGAATACCTGAGGATGGGCCTCTTTGTAACTTCTAAATTTCACTGTAAAACACTTATCAACAGAAATTTTCGAGCC
The DNA here is from genome assembly GCF_040414725.1 of Anabrus simplex. Classification (NCBI taxonomy): domain Eukaryota; kingdom Metazoa; phylum Arthropoda; class Insecta; order Orthoptera; family Tettigoniidae; genus Anabrus; species Anabrus simplex. Next base: position 206,328,832 of record NC_090265.1, read on the forward strand.
TTTCTTCGGAGCTTGAGAAATGGTTAGACACTCTAGGTTAGGAATTCGTGTGAACACGCCCTTCAGAAGTCTTATATTGAGTCTGCTTGTCATGTTGATACGCAGTGTTTTCAAGTCCTTGCATTTCTTACAGAGTGTATCTACGATCTCGTTGGCTTCCATCTCCGACGACATGGTGAACGACTTGAGTAGCGGGCTCTGTTCTAAGAATTTCGATACAACCTTGTCCCGTGTCTTCGCCGGTGGTTTGTAGTTATAGTCTTTCCACAAAGAATTGTCCTGGGCGATGGCATGCCATCGGGGACTCACGTGCTGCACGGAATGTACCAAGTCGTCCTTGTCCACGTACTGGAAGATCCTCAGTAAGAGCTCTTCAGGAAAGATGTTAATTAAATCTTTCGCGGCCAACATCCTTCTCTAGAATAAAGAAAATCGAATAAGTTATACTTATTATAGTCTTCAATATCATTTTATGGATTAAATATAGATAAATAAGAAACTCCACAATCTTTAGACCATTTTTATAAAATAATGTAAAATTTGGTGTCTCTCTAAATCCATTGCATAAAAATAAAGATATGAACAACGCAATCAGAAGACAGCAAAAACAAAGAAGTGCAATATTGACATCGGTAAATGGGAGGATGCAGCACCTGATCGGTTGATGTGGCGACGTATCATTCATGATTCGATTAAGAAGTACGTATTTGCTTCATTTCCACCCTAGGACACACCAATTTGAACTTCTAGATTTTTAGAAATAATATGCATACATTTTCGTAACGTTGTCTTCCACATCGATTCCCCCCCCCCCCGGTTCGAAAAGTACCAGGAAGACAAAATACTTATTTTGAGATTATTACACGATGATTACCCTATTTAATTTAGAATATTATGTGGACTTCAATGATTTAATCTCAGATATTTCACGTGAATTAGTCTGCATCACAGAATTAGCATAGAAACACAATCACATTCAACATTAATGTGCTGTAAAACAACCCATGATTTAAATAAACTGTACTTCAATAGAGAAGTGTACGCCAGGGTTTAAAAACCAGAAAGTATTTTAAAAATTAAATACCATGTAAATACTATGTCATAAGATGACAGGTACGCAATAAGCAAATTAAATAAATAAATATACAAATAAATACATTAGTAAGTTGCAAATTTTTTATGTTCTATGAATGCTTCATTTTGAGTCAGTTAAAGTATATTTTAAAAATTTACAATGTACTTTTCTGAATGGATCCTTGATCAATTTTTACTATGGTCACTACGGTTCCTTCTTATCGTTGCGGCCATTTGTTTAAGGTCAGATGCCCTTACAGTCAAAACGTTATTCTTCAGGTGAAAATTACACCTCACATTAATCAAAATTAGAACCTTGGATGACAGCGTGGATAGCCAACAGCTAAATCACTATGTTATTTTCGACCCATTCTCCGCCAGTTTACGAAGTGTATTCATGATATAAATGATTTGGAGTGTAAAAGAATGACTTAGAAAACCGAAATCATACCTTTCTCTAATAGGAATTACTTATATGCCGAGAGAAAGTATGCATATCATTCCACAAGCAAATTGAAGGAAATGTTACGCATAATCTACAGTAAGATGAAAATTTATGTCTCCTTTATCACTCTCGGTTTAATATGATGATGAAGATGATGATGATGAAGATATAAGATCAATGTCACTTTAGGTGCTAGCGATTTTATGATATGTCTGATATGGGTATATCTAAAGAAAATGTCTTCAAGTTGCCAGTAAATCTAATACACTAAGACGAAGCTCTTATATATAATATAATATAATATAATATAATATAATATAATATAATATTTCTTTATTGTCAGACGTCTGAGCCGTATCGCTCATGCATTACTTCAGTGCAGTACGCAACATAAAGTTGATTTCATTATCTTAGGGATGGAGCTATTCCTCTCATTGCAGCTATTGAAACCAATTCCTAGCTGCTACTGTGTGCCTACGTCCTCCTGTGATACACTTCCTGAATGTAGAACCATATTGCTTCTAACAGTGTGTTAATTGCATTTAGCCAAACATGGTTAGTAATCGACATTCATTACGTCGTACCTACAGTACACAACACACAAACCATAAGCTTAACTGTTAACTAAGCATTCATGGCTATTACAGACGTCCTAAGCTAACTGAGCATGGACATTTACCGACACGGAATATAATTCTACGGCTTATCTTATGTATTCAGCTTCAGTATATTAAGCGTCGAGGATTATTATTATTCTTGTAATGAAGCTTTCTCTAGGAAACCGATTTCGAAATTCCCTCCTTTAAATTTTTGAGGCACATGGTAATTTATTGTATCATTAAAATGGTCATTACTGTTGACTCTGTGTGAGGCCCAACGGTATTCAGGTTTCTGGCCTCTTATATGGAATAAACATTAGTCTCTGAGACATACGTGTTTCTTGACCTCATGAGAAGTTGATGCAGTGTTTTTAAGTGTGACGGATTTCATCTAGAATGGTGTTCTTCCTTGTGAGAAATAAACACTACAGTATATATATCCAGTGCATACGTACTTGTACATTCAAACATGCGTACGTATGTACAGTCATTCCCACATATGCCACTCATATATACCGTAATTTCATTTTATGCGCACCAGTGCACTGATCTAGCCACTCATTTATTGTGCTGAGTTTCTCGCGTTCGAACACCGACAATTTTGAGTGGGGTTCCCAACTGTCCGAAATATATAGTCTGGATACTCCACTGACCCCATACAACCATGGGATAGTGGCGTAAGAAATGAAAAGAAAGGAAACAGTAATAACTTTCAGCGTTCCATTTGCCAGTCCTGTGAATTAAGTAAACTACTCTGTAATTTTCTACTTGCTGCTGTCACTATATCCTCATTTACTTCTAGTTATGGGTTCAATTCGAGGTGCGATCGGTTCACATTTAAGGTCAATAACGGCATGTTATGCCTTTCTTGGCTAAACCTGGTGTTTACAGTGCACTATGTCTTCTGATATTGACGACAGAAAAGTTGTATGGCGCAGCCACGCGGTAGAATGTTGAAGCTGCAACATAGTGACTGGTGAGCTTTATTTACATGGCGAAGCATTGACGTCGTGATGGAAACAGAAAGAAAATTGTCAAATTTGAGGAGGTACTGCTGTGTATACGGTTGCAAATCGTATAAAACGGATGCGAAATCTCTTCACTACTTTCCTGTACAAAAAGTTCAGAGAGAAAGATGGGCTTCCGCGCTGTCAATTGGAAAACGCGTTACGCGATACATAACAGTGTGCAGTCTGCATTCTCGTGAAGACGACTTCTTTCCACAGCGTAGGTACCGGTACTGTTTATTGTACTCATTGATAGTTATTGTCTCTAATTTGTATTCACAACGATTTAGCTACATCAAAAATACTGTTAACTTGTAGCCTAATACTTCTGTGCCGCACATAGAATGTAATCCGCTCTTTGTAAACTTCTTCATATGTGTAACAGCAGGCAGTAAATTAACTATCTACGTGTGAGTAATATCTTTAACTGGTAGTAATTAAGCACTGCATTTAAATTGCCTATAAAATACTTCTTTCAATGAAAGAAAATATGTAGTATTTTGCCATCATAAATTAGCTTTTTTTGCTATTTGTTTTACGTCACACCGACACAGATAGGTCTTATGGCGGCGATGGGACAGGAAAGGTCTAGAAACGGGAAGGAAGCGGCCGTGGCCTTAATTAAGGTACAGCCCCAGCATTTGGGAAACCACGGAAACCCATCTTCAGGGCTGCCGCCAGTGGGGTTCGAACCCACTATCTCCCGGATGCGAGCTCACAGCTGCACGCTCCTAACCGCACGGCCAACTCGGCCGGTCATCATAAATAAGAAGCCATAACCTAATTATTTGGTAGAATTGGACAAACCAAGTATTCTTCAACCCCAAACAGCTGTGACTGTAGAGGTTATACTACTCTTGAATTATAATTTTCAAACTTTGCTCAGCATATTCTGTAGGTAGTTATACATTTTATACTTACTATTGTCGGTTCTAAGTTCTAACTTTTGTGCTTATGGTAAAAATGGAAGAATGTTAAGATTAGGATGTGGGCTGTTCCAACAAAAGCCTGTATAAAGCCTAGGATTTATTTGCTTTACAACATTTACTTAGTAGAATTATTATTTTATTTCTTCCCCAAGATTACAGTTTACAAGACAGGTAACTCCCCCGTCACCTGGCTAAAGCTTTGGCATGGACCAAATCAACAAGAAATTACTCCATAACTTCTAATAGTGGAAAATTACAGTAGCTTAACTGTTAAGGTGCGTTAGCGTGTCAACGGTAACATTTCTCTAACAAACCCGCTTTACATGTACAGTTGCACTTCACATTTTCACTCCCTTTGTTCAAGACAACATTAACTTTGTGGGGTTTTGAATCGATGTGGGATGATTGTAAACACAGCGCTACAACACCAGTTTCATCTTCTGTTTCAAACGTTTTACCTACACATATCAAGTAATTACGCTTGAATATTTCTTCCCCTTCCACTAATGGACGCGTGAAATCTCCGACAACTCTCAACAGTTGCGCATACGACACCAAAGACATTTTGAACATTTAATAAATCCTACAGACGCACACCCGATCACTGTCGTGTTTATTTCCCGTCACTATCTCGCCGCCATATTGGAAACAGCTGAACGTAGGCTCCTCCCCCGTTTCGGACGTCAATAGGCTAGAGCAATTTTGTTACTTCCATTGACCTGTCTCAGTCTTAACCATGGCTTTGCTGGTAATACCATTCCTTATGCAGCTATTCCCTGCTGTGAATGGTGTGAAAATGATGCTCATAGGGTGGGTTGGTGAATGAATTTCAATGGGCTTGGCAGACTGCTACGTAATAGCAACTTCTGGCTCAGTGAGGAGAGCAACGGGAAACTACATCACTCCTCGTTTCCCTAGTAGATCTTTTCAGTGAATCCCAGGCAATTAATGACAGCTAATGGTGGAGCTGTTGACGATCCAACCAGCCTTCAGGCTGAGGACTGAACATACATACAATGGCATGTTAAACAATGTGTGTTTAAAACAAAATACTGACATTCAAAATATACAATATAGTGAATGAATTGATGCTAAGCATGTAGCATATGATTATTATTATTATTATTATTATTATTATTATTATTATTATTATTATTATTATTATTATTATTATTATTATTATTATTATTACATCATTTTTGACTACGCCTCTTACGTTGATATTATAAAAAGTAACCTTAAACCGTCCTTCCTCCATGTGTTTCTCGTATCCCACAGGACAAATTCAGTTTTACTCTTTCCTCCAGCTTATTAATGAGATATCCCACTCCACTCAGCTTTATATTCGCAAAACGGAGCCGATCTTTGTAGTGAATGACGTAAAAATAACACATAAACACAGTAAATACAAATGGGTAATGACTATGAGCTTCCTACAAGGTGACAGACTGTATGATAGAAATTCCCTGTGCTGCACTTTTCAGTTTTTACCCTAGTTTACATTATTGATCGAATTTTGCTCATTTTTCTCAACTGTTGACACTGTTATTTATTTAGAGAACAAGATTTTTCAGCTTCTGAATTTACGCAATACTATAAACAAAAGTATCTTCAATTGTCGGATTAATAACTTTAACAATCTGGATATTTACCTTTCCAATTCCCAATAGTGAAACTGCCAATAACTGTTCACTACCTTACTGACTAATCAGAATTGTGTTAAGTCAACAACTGATGCTCTTATCTAGCAGAACACCTGCTTTTATAGCCTGCACTTCCCTATCATGTAACGAAGCGAGTGAACTGTAAGTACATCAATGACGACACGATGTTGGACTGTGTACGAAGTTCAAGTGATCAAGACCAATATTTCATCAGGAATAGATTAGCATACAACTAGAATATCCCACGTAGCATATCTACGCAGTGGGTGTTGTACGATTAAGTAATGACGTTTTAAAGGAAATATGAACATTTTCCTATCACAGACACTTACTTTTTCTTCCCTTTTCCCTCTGATGACGCGAACCACATTTGAAGCTTAACGTCCATTCACATTATATCTTAGCAAAGTTCTAGCTAATTACGTTATGCATTGTGACTGCCTTAAAAATTGTTGTGGAAACTTTAAGTGATTTCCTTGCCAATTTAATAAATGAATTGTCGTGATTTAAATTCAATAAATATTGTGGTAAGCACAAGTTTTCTCCTTATTTGAATTAGTTATGCTCTCCTCTGAACCCTATCGTTAGGTCGATGTAGAGACCAAAAAAAACCTCGTAACGACCCCAAGATCCAAGTGTACGATATTGCCGAAGCAGTCGAGACAGACGACCAACAATGGAACGGTAAGTTCAAGGATTCAATATTATACACGCAGTTTTGTTTTCGTCGCATACAGAACTGTACTCAGAATTATATTAATGATTCTGAAACTAAGGCAAACGCTGCAAGAACCTACAACGTTACGTGCTCTCGTTTTAGCGTAAAGACCATGTGTCTTTACATTGATTATTTTGGCGAAATGTTCACCAAGTTATCCGTTCCAGGTGTAATAATGACCATCTGCATATGTTTTAGCTTTGGTGTCTCTCTGTTTGTAACTTGAAAACTACTGCATACATTTCCACCAAACTTCATCTTTAGAATCCACCTGTCCAAAGGTAGGTCTTAGGTCCATACCATTTCAGATTCCCAGGAATGGACTCGGGGTTTATAGGGAACCGACATAGTGATTTTACTCTCCCACAATATATACACGTCGCCATAAGACCTGTCTGTGTCGATGCGCAAAAAGCCACTAGCAAAAGGAAAATAAACGTCTACGTGCTTCGTGTAACTGACCCGAGCCCGAGCATTGTCGAAAATAAGTAAAGCGGGGAATACAATAGTGTCATATATTTGGAGTTCAGGAGTGTATCGGGTATTTGGAAATAATTAATGTTCTAAAAAAAATATTGAATTAACTAGACAATTTTTCGTTCACAAAATATTAAGGGCACATGCTGTCTACCCTGTCTCCCCTTAAGTTTCGCCCCTGATTATGTGTTAGTGTTACATTAAACGGCTTTAGAAAGGAAGGTTCAATACAGACACTAGACGGACATTAGTAAATATAAACAGAGTTTTTTCCCAGGCGTTTACATATTAGGTAGCCTCGAAAAAGAGAGAGGGTAGTACGTGGATGCCTCTTGGCTGAAGAAGATTTCTAACAGACAGTTATGTTCCAGGCACGTTGACAGCCTACACAATATAAAAAATGAACGAGAAAAAGTGTATTGCATAATATTCCTATCGCTCGATACAAAGTGTTTTTTCCAGGAACATTGAGGGCGTACACAATACCGAGAAATAGAGGAAATCATGCACTGCAGAAACAGCTATGTAATAACAGGAAGATGTCACTCATATTATTTGATAAACTGGGACTTAGTAAGGAGAGCGTGAAACCTTGATAGGTGCAAGGTCCAAGTCGCATACCAAGCTACTCTTGTAACCTGTATTATCTCTATCTCCATAGCTAAAGACAAGATGTTTCTCATAGTTTACTCCACGAAGTAGGGCACTAACAATGCATCTACGGGACGAGTTGGCCGTGCGGTTAGCGGCGTGCATCTGTGAGCTTGCATCCGGCAGATAGTGGGTTCGAACCCCACTGTCGGCAGGTTTTCCGTGGTTTCCCATTTTCACGCCAATCAAATGCTGGGGATTTACTTTAATTAAGCCACTACCGCTTCCTTCCCACTCCTTGGCCTTTCCTATCCCATCGGCGCCATAAGACCTATCTGTGTCGGTTCGACGTAAACCAAATTGTAAAAAGAAAACAATGCGTCTAAGGAACGAACTCGAGGGATAAAGCTGTGTGTTTGAACCAGCATCGATTTTCGGGTCATTTGAGGAGAATGGTGATGGACAGGTCACGTAAGTGAATAATTCTCAGTGGTGGAAGGTAAGAGAATCGGTGGCAAATCAAGACGACGATGGTTAGACTGTTCTTAAAATGAACAAGGGGAGCGTGTAAGTGAGGATCTTCAAAAGGCAGAAGTATTCAGTCACCAGTATGTAAGGATTGTTGGTTACAAGGACAATGTCCAGATAGAGTAGATGACTAATACTAATGCCGTATTAAAATTTGCCTATGATAAAAACGACATTTACAATAAGATACAAAATTTGAAAATTAGAAAAGCGGATGGAATTGATAAGATTTTTAGGGAAATAATAAAGACAATGGGTTGGGATATAGTACCAGACCTGAAGTACTTAACTTATTTGAGTATTGTTTGCAGGAAGGAGCTACACCAAATGAATGGAGAGTTGCTATAGTGGCCCCTGTGTATAAAGGGTGATGGACATAAAGGTGAAAATTACAGGCCAGTCAGTTTGACATGCATTGTGTATAAGCTTTGGGAAAGCATTCTTTCTAATTATATTAGACATGTTTACTAAATCAATAACCGGTTCGATAGAAGGCATTTCGGGTTTAGGAAAGGTTATTCACTGAAGTTCAACTTGTAGGATTCCAGCAAGATATAGCAGATATCTTGGATTCAGGAGGTCAATTGGACTATATCGCGATTGAGCTGTCTAAGGCATTTGGTAGGGTGGATCATGGGAGACTACTGGCAAAAATGAGTGCAATTGGACTAGACAAAAGAGCGACTGAATGGGTTGCTGTATTTCTAGAAAATAGATCTCAGAGAATTACAGTAGGCGAAGCTTTATCTGACCCTGTAATAATTAAGAGGGGAATTCCTTAAGGCAATATTATTGGACCTTTATGTTTCCTTATTCATATAAATGACCTGAGTAAAGAAGTGGATTCAGAGATAGGGCTTTTTGCGGATGATGTTGTTCTGTATAGTGTAATAAATAAATTACAAGATCGCGAGCAAATCGATAATGTTGTGAGATGGACATTACGCAATGGTATGATGATAAATGACGTTAAAAGTCAGGTTGTGAGTTTTACAGCTAGGAAAAGTCGTCTCAGCTTCACTTACTGCGTTGATGGGGTAAAAGTTCCTTGTGGGATTCATTGTAAGTAGGCCTACCTATGTGTTAATATAAGGGAAGATCTTCAATGGATTTAATCACATAAATGGGATTGTAAATAAAGGGTACAGATCTCTGCACATGGTTATGTGGGTGTGTATGGGTTGTAGTAAGGATGTAAAGAAGGGGGCATACAAGTCTCTGGTAAGAACCCAACTAGAGTATGGTTCCAATGTATGGATTCTTGATTCAAGAACTGTAAAAACAATCCAAAGCAAAGCAGCTCGAATTGTACACGTTGATTTCCGACAAACGAGTAGCGTTACAAAAATGTTGCAAAGTTTGGGCTGGGTAGACTTGGGAGAAAGGAGACGAGCTGCTCGACTAAGTGATATGTTCCCAGCTGTCAGTGGAGTGATGACGTTGAATGACATTAGTAGACGAATAACTTCAAGTGGTGTCTTTAAAAAGTAGGAGAGATCACAGTATGAAGATAAAGTTGGAATTGAAGAGGACAAATTGGGGCAAATATTCGTTTATAAGAGGGGGAATTAGGGATTGGAATAACTTACCGAGGGAGACGTTCAGTAAATTTCCAATTTCTTTGAAATCATTTAAGGAGAGGCTAGGAAAACAACAGGTAGCGAATCTGCTACATGGGCGACTGCCCTAAATGCAGATCAGGATTGATTGATTGATTGATTGATTGATTGATTGATTGATTGATTGATTGATTGATTGATTGATTGATTGATTGATTGATTGATTGATTGATTGATTGATTGATTGATTGATTGATTGATTGATTGATTGATTGATTGATTGATTGATTGATTGATTGATTGATTGATTGATTGATTGATTGATTGATTGATTGAAATATTACTTCAATGTGAGAGGTGTAGAACTAGATGAGAGTTGCTAAGAGGGGATTGTGGACGGTCGTTGTTTATTTATGGAAGATTACATACTGAACGCTGAAGGATATAACAGTGAAAGAAGAGTGCGTATTGTGTGAATATGCCTAACGTAAATCGTGCTGGATTAAACAAACCGTGCGAATCTTGTTGGATTTTTTGTCAGAATGAATAATTATGTTACAGCTTTTCTTGAAGAACGAGGAGACTCATGAAGTTTATTCATACTTATCTTTAGGTGTGTGCATTACTCCGTTTGATTTTCAGAATAACACTAATACATATTTTAAATCGTCTTCATAATGTCGTTTTTCAAACGCACGACTGACATGCGTAAGGTTGCAAGATTGAATCTCGCGACTGTATGATGCGAGAGACTTGTGGCAATAGATTTACTGGCATGATAAATAACTATTTCAAGGTGCAATTTCAGTTCCCCATTGTCATCTACACCAACTGCATTTTAACAAAGAGTTTTAATTTTGAACATTTATCTCCTACGACTTTAAACTTCAAATAGACGTTGAAGTATTAGACCGTGACGAGATCATATAACAGAGTGAAAATGGCCAATGAAGTTTTAATATGATTCCTTATATCCTTCCAAAAATGCAGTAGAAAATGTCCTATGATTATCTCTGGTATGAGCCCACTATAGTGCGATAAAAAATTACGTTCAGAAAGGATGAAACAGTACTGGGCTGTCAAAAAGAAGGAAAACCACCATAAACCTGACTTAGTAGTCTATGTTGGCTAAAAAATTAAAATAAAAAGCATTATTTATAATGTAATTATTATATTATATGTTATATATAATATATATTATGTAGTATTCTTATTTTTCTTCTTCTTCTTCTTATTATTATTATATGGCTTCAGCTAACGTGTGCAAGTATTTTGATTTAATGCCATCTAGGCCATCTGCGTGTGAATTTTGGCGTTCCATTTTCCTTCTTCTTCTTCTTCTTCTTCTTATTATTATTATTATTATTATTATTATTATTATTATTATTATTATTATTATTATTATTATTATTATTATTATTATTATTATTATTATATGGCTTCAGCTACCGTGCGCAGGTATTTTGATTTAATGCCATCTAGGTCATCTGCGTGTGAATTTTGGCGTTCCACTTTTTTTTATCAATCACTGATCCACATCATAATTGTAGTAGTAGTAGTAGTACTATTAGACGCCAATTTACCACAGAATTGTGAGATTATCGGGTGGACCAATAACATTTTATTCCTTATTTTAAAAATGAATATTTTATGAAATTCGAAAGACCAAGAATGGACGCTTATAATGTAACTTGATTGTTAATATCGTGATCGTAGCCGCAGGACCCTCAGTTTTTTCAACAATTGGATTTACGTCGCACCGACACAGATAGGTCTTATGGCGACGATGGGATAGGAAATGCCTAAGAGTCGGAAGGAAGCGGCCGTGGCCTTAATTAAGGTACAGCCCCAGCATTTGCCTAGTGTGAAAATGGGAAACCACGGGGATCCATTTTCAGGGCTGCCGACAGTGGGGTTCGAACCCACTATCTTACAGCTGCCCGGCGCTAACCACACGGCCAACTCGCCCGGTGGACCCTCAGTTTTATGGGAAATTCGAACCATGAGGACGTGACGTTTAATTTCAAAACTCCCACGTGCACTGGCCGGCATTCGAACCTCGGTCATTTTTGTGATAAGCTAGTGACAGTGCCATTTGGCTACCACGACCCTTTGTAAATCTCCTCACAGCAAAAGATGACAGTACCGTGTATGATCGAGATTTGTTTGTCGATCAGTGTGCACTCAGTTTTCAGTGGATTTTCTTCAAAGTGATGAAATCAGTATTATTTTACTCAGCACTGACAATTGGCTAATCGATCATAATAAAGTAAAGACCCGTATATAAATGGTTATCTTGAAATCCACAATCAATTTATTTCATATTTAACTTAACGTTCGAGATCCATCAATCATCGGTGTCAACTGTGAATGAATGATTAAGTAATCATAATCTCAGCTCCTTAAAAATTAATTCAAAACTGTTGGTATTGCAACATCTGGTTGAGTGGAGAAATTGCTTAAAGACCAATCTGGTGTAATGATGGATCAAAAATCAGTACCGTAGCGGGGGCTGGAGTGTGCGGATCTACGACAAGACTATCTTTTAGTGTGGGTCAGTATGCCATAGTTTGTCAAGCTGAAATTAGTTATATTTGTCGTAATGAGAGGCATTAAGAAGAATCATCATAAAGGATACATTCAGACAGTCAAGTAGCTCTTAACGATCTGGTATCCTCGAAAGTTCAATATAAACAGGTACTGAAATGCATAGATATAGGTACTCATGCAAGTCGAGACATAAATTCAGTTACGCTGACGTGAGTACCTCAATATGAGGGGAATCAAGGCAATGAAAGGACTGGCAGATTGACCAACGAGGACACTCAGAGGTCATTCATACGACGTGAGCCTATATTTGATCACTTTTATGGGTCAATAAAGGGAAATCTTACTAGAAATACCAAGTCTCTCCTTCTAGTACAATATTTGAACACTAGTAGCCCACTGAACATCGACATGTTACATGTCTTCCTGTTCCGCAAAGACGATAATAATAATAATAATAATAATAATAATAATAATAATAATAATAATAATAATAATAATAATAATAATAATAATATTTTTTCTATTTACAGTTGAATTCAACCTGTTTAGTCATGTGATTTTATGAAGAAGCTAGGCTCTAAGAATCTAGTCCCATTTCCTGATACGGGGTCGGGATGAGATGGAGTGAAATTATATGGCATGTTGTACGGCCGGATACCCTTTCTGACGCCAACCTCTGTTGAGGCGCTAATGAAGACTAAATGAATGATGGGTAAGGAGGTGGAAATAATTGACCGTTGTCTATGAATAGGAACTGTTCTGAGAATTTCCTGGAAGTGAAGATGGGAAACCACGGAAAACCATTCTCAGGACAGTCGACAGTGGAGTTCCAAACCACACGTCTCCTGAATGCAGAGCTTGATTAAATATCCGTAGCTCGTTAACACACGTGGCTACTTCGCTTGATATTTAAGAAGCTAGGAGGAATGACTTTCAAAATTAAGGTCGCGATAAGGGAAGACGTGGAGTCCGAGCGTCTACGATCACAAGTGAGACTTTACTCTTTGGTCAGGTACTGGCATGTTGGCGAAATGAGTCAACATTTTTACTGCAGTTGGTAAGGTTAAAGTCCAACAATAAATCTCTCCATCTGAACTTACTGTAGAGCTAAAACAAAATCTATTTGTTAAAAGAAATATCTGATCTCTAGCCGAGATAAAACGAAGTGCATTTCCATTAGAAAACATGACTAAAACCCGGTATTCTACTTTTCTTTTTCAAACCGACCGAAATTATAGGTGATTACAAGAATCCAGAATCTGTTTCCCTCTCTCTTTCGCTTTCTCTCTCTCTCTCTCTCTCTCTCTCTCTCTTTCTCTCTCTCTCTCTCTCTCGTCGTTTCTCTCGTGACCCAAGGGCTTTGCTGAAGCATTGAAGAACTCGAGCCATTCCTGACGATCTTCTTTCTGTGCTGTAATTTTAGGTGGGTACTCAGTAATGTCACGAATCCGGTCGACTTATCATTCTTCAGCTCATTGGCGTAAGCATTTACTGCCGACTTACTTTTGGACAATTAGTATTTCCAGGTTGTCATCTGGACTACTGCCGAGCTGAGTGGCTCAAACGGTTGAGGTGCTGGCTTTCTGAACCCAACTCGGCAGATTTCATCCTAGCTCATACCGGTGGTATTTTAAGGTGTTGATATACGTCAGCCTCATGTCGGTAGATGCACTGGCACGTAAAAGAACTCCTGCGGGACAAAAGTCCTGCTCCGCGCCGTCTCCGAAAACCGTCAAAATTAGTTAATGGGACGTAAATCCAATAACATTATTACTTACTGCCTTTCCTAATCATAAATTGGCCAAAGAGTTGCTGTATTTTTTGTTCCACAAGGTTATAGTCTATAGGTGGTTTACCACCTTCACATCCTGAATGGCGAAATCATTTGTTCCCCTGGCTGTCAGCAATATTCGCTACATCAGCCGTCAACACCATACCTCGAAGGCAGTGATGCGATTTTCATCTTCATACTTCAATGTCCACGGAATTCAAAATGCGAAAGGCGTACTATATTGTTGTACTGTTTATTTTTTCTACCCAAATGAAGTACATTACACATCAGTTGTTAAGTCTCCCTTCTCAACACAATATCCTTGTAACACTTTTGTCATCGATGTGTCAGTCTCTCCGGACCTTCTTGAAACCATTCTTTCGGAGTGCTGCCTACCCATGCCTTGACAGCTGTGTCCAATTCTGCAAAATCCTCAAAACGGCGACTACGCAGAGGTTTCTATATGTTCCCGAACAGGTGATAATCACTTGGTGCCAAGTCGGAAGAGTATGGTGGGTGTGGCAGCACCATGAATCCCATTTGATCAATGGCAGCGGTGGTCTCTCGGCTCATCACCAGTCACAAGCCTAGCCATGAAGTCGGCTGGATCTTGATCATGGCGTTGCGAAAGTTCTCTGCACATGTCCACACGCCACTGCTTTTCGTCAGCAGACAAGAGCCTAGGCACCCACGTGCATGACACCTTCCCCAACTGTAAGTGGCCGTGCACGATCCGCTGCAGGGTGTTTCGGCTAATTCCCGTGGCTGCCTCCATTTCCGTAAATGTGATGCATTTGTTTCCTTGGATGGCCTGTGCGACCCGGGAAATGTTGGCTGTTGTTCACACTGTCACATTCCTTCCAGAACTGGTTCCCTTGTCCACCGATGTGCGTGCTGTTTTCCAACCTTCCACCCAGTGTTAAACTTTCCATAGGAACCAAGTCGTACAGCGCTTTTCCTGACGGTTGCTTTCCATGTTGTCTACTACGCTCAGAGTGATGTTATGAAAGGGCTATGACGAGTGCATTCGTTGGCCCTTGTGCGTGTGCTGCTACCAAACGGTGGAACGAGACACTAGTTACACGTCGCCACCTTCAAAAGTGAAATGTAAACCACACTCGGACGTACAAAAAATAAAGTGCAAAACAATATAGTACGCCCCTCGTACTATAACAAATTTATACATTTACAGGGAAAGAAATATACAGTAAATACTGAAAAAAAATGTTGTGGTTTACCATGAACTGTGTGCGTTGAATGTTGAAGAATATGGCAGATTTAGTGGAAGTGAGCAAATATGGACGAAGGAGTTTTGTGTTGGCTGTTGTTTTTCTTTTTGCTAGTGGCTTTACGTCGCACCGACACAGATAGGTCTTATGGCAACGATGGGATAGGAAAGGGTTAGGGGTTGGAAAGATGCCTGGTGTGAATATGGGAAATCACGGAAAACAACCTCCAGGACTGCCGTCAGTGGGATTCGAACCCACTATCTCCCGGATGCAAGCTTACAGCCGCGCGCCCCTAACCGCATGCCCAACTCGCCCGGTGTCTGTTGGCTGTTAGGCGACAGCGTTACCAGTGAGTGTTATTGGAATCACATAGTTATTTTTCAGTAAAATGTTAGACTAGTAATGGTGGTAATGATGGTGATCATTGTTATGAGAGGAAATACAACTAGGAAATAAAGGAAGCGGTCCAATCTTTCGAAAAATGAAGGTGTCGGCAAGAGAAATAGAGGGGTCATGAAGGGCGTTAACATTAAATTCTCCCTGGGCCTCGGGGTCGGCAAATAACGAGAGCTGACCATGGGAAGTGAGATATCCGTGATGAGAGCACCAAAGACATGGTTTTTTCATATTCGGTATGATTGCGTGGGAATGAAACTGCTTGTCGGGTCATTTCGCAAAACTTCCTGACATGCCACTTTAATTTCGTTTTAAGACAAAGTCACCTCCGTACAGGCCATGAAGCCCCTTGGAGGAGTGGAAGGTAAAGGCTTCCACCATTGTTAACCGCGGCACGTGATGGGGTAGAGTGGTTAGCTCTACGCACAGCCGCCTTTGCCCCCAGGAATTAACCTGGTACTCATTTTTGGTGACCCTCAGGGCCATATGCACCTCAGGAAGTGGAAATCTCGTTTCTTAAATTTTACGACTTCCTGACGGGGATTCGAACCCACGTCCTTCCAGGCGAGCCGAGCACGCCTTTACCGCCTCGGCCAGGCAGCCCCTACTTTCGTTTCATTTTTTATTTAATCCGTTAAACCTCCAGGATTAGTTCCCCCCCCACGACTCAGCGTGGGATCTTACCTCAACCGCCTCAAGGTCAGTATTCTGGAGCGAGACATTTGGTCGGGAATATAACTGGATAAAAGGACCAGTGCCTCGCCCAGGCGGCCTCACGTGCTTTGCTGAACAGGGGCCTTGTGGATGGATGGAAAAATTGCAAGGCATAGCCAAGGAAGAGGTAAGGAAGTGGCTGTGGCCTTAAGTTAGGTACCATGCCGTCATTTGCCTGGAGGAGAAGTGGGAAACCACGGAAAACCACTTCGAGAATGGCTGAGGAGGGAATCGAACCTCCCTCTACTCAGTTGACCTCTCAAGGCTGAGTGGACCTCATTCAAGCCCTCGTACCACTTTTCAAATTTCGTGGCAGAAGCGGAAATCGAACCCGGGGCTCTGAGGACGGCATCTAATCATAGTAACCACTACACCACAGAGGCGGACTTATTTTTAATAATTTTCTAAAATATGCATAAAGCGTTTTTCTATCGTGATTTTTTATTTATTTACAAGAAAGGCAAATATATAAGCAAGTACAATATTGACAATAATTAATTGGCTTCACGCATGACATCCAGCCGCAAAACTGAGCCAAGTCCATTTCTGTGACATGATTCGCTCCCACGACCCCACCAGGGTGGAGAAAAATTGGTTGAAGAAGAAGAAGATTATTTTATTATAACCGGGCGAGTTGGCCAAGTGGTTACGGTCATGCAGCTGTGAGCTTGCATTCGGGGGATAGTGGGTTCGAATCCCAACGTTTTGAAGAAAGTATCTACATCAACTAATTAAACAGAAACCCAGAAGGATTTTAATATCACATTTGTAAATTTTAGGGCAATAGAAACATTTCGAAAGCCGAGAGGATAATTGGTAGTAGGTGTCGTAAGGGATTTGCAAGCATCTTGTTTCTGAAAGTGGAGTGAAGTGAATCCAGTCTACTCAAGGACAACCTTTCAAATACAGTACTTAACAACAGGCCAAAGGGCCATTATACGATAGTTGTGGCAGATAGTTTAGAAAGGACTCCGCCTTATAATTTTCGCCCAATGTGGTCATGCTTTAAGAGATTTTTGGGAATTTTAAAATCTAACAAGTATTTCTGACGAGCTGAGAGAGATTCCTGTTCTCTCTTCCTTTTTTACAAAAGGAAGACGAATGATGAACAGCTTGAATAATGAAACATACAGCTTTTGCAATACGGAAGATACACTTACGAAGTCCAGCCCCGTGGCTAAATGGTTAGCATGCTGACCTTTGGTCACAGGGGTGCCGGGTTCGATGCCCGGCAGGGTCAAGAATTTTAACCAGCATTGGTTAATTTCGCTGACACGGGGGCTGGGTGTATGTGTCGTCTTCATCATCATTTCATCCTCATCACGACGCGCAGGTCGCCTACGGGAATCAAATCAAAAGACTTGCATCTGGCGTGCCGAACATGTCCTCGGACACTCTCGGCACTAAAAGCCATACGTCATTTCATTTTACCTACGAAAGTTAGGCATACGTATTCACAGTAGGGTAAGCACAGATACCTTTAGCCAATTTTCATTTTTTTCACTTATCACACCACTAAGGAACATTTTTCAAACACCCAGAGGGATATCACTTTAAGACATGTATACAGTATACATGGTGTATGTCATGAGGAACTTATTAGCTGTAAAGATTTCTATATATTTTCATGAGATAAATTTTTAAAATTACTATTATATTTTTGCTATAAAAATACCACTTAGTGAGACTCTAGTTACCAACACTAGTAGACATATCAAAAGTAGATCCCTGTAAAATTTACATTACCTATTAGAGAAAGTGCCGGCCCCGTGGTGTAGGAGTAGCGTGCTTGCCTCTTACCCGGAGGCCCCGGATTCGATACCCGGCCAGGTCAGGGATTTTTACCTGGACCTGAGGGCTGGTTCGAGGTCCACTCAGCCTACGTGATTAGAATTGAGGAGCTATCTGACCGTGAGATAGCGGCCCCGGTCTAGAAAGTCAAGAATAACGGCCGAGAGGATTCGTCGTGCTGACCGCACTTCGAAATCTGCAGGCCTTCGGGCTGAGCAGAAGTCGCTTGGTAGGCCAAGGACCTTCAAGGACTGTAGTGCCATGGGGTTTGGTTTGGTATTAGAGAAAGTGGGTGCACAGTTTCATTAAAATCCTGTGAATATTTCTCCAAAAATGGTATCTATGTAATGAAAATAGCAAAACTTAGAAAAGAAAGAGTAAGAGGGTTAAGGACGACAAATACATTCATAGAGGGTATCCAAACTTCCCTCCACACAAACTTTGCACTGACAAGCCGTCGCAAATCCTTCACTGGGCAAAGATAAATCTAATATTTTGAACCCTGCAATTTTTAAATGTTATATTCTTGATCATCCGACCAAACCTTGCCATCCTGAACCACCTACCTACAATATAATATCATGAAATGAAGATTTTTGTCAATATTTTCACAAGAAATGAGTACGCTACAATCTAAGAAGGAACTGAAAACGGGACGCCAACCTACAGTCCCTGACTTCAGTTACGCGGACCGAAGAACTCCAATATAATTTTCTACGCACGAGAACGCCTATCAAAATTCTTCTGAATACTGAATATAGGAAATAACATTTGCTTGAACATGGGGCGTGGCTCCTGCAAGACCTCGAATTTTATATTAACAAAGTAATAATTTTATTTCAGGCATGACGTTTTGGTAATACGTTCTTAAATTATACCCCCTTTGTATAAAGATAGTTTTAAAATATTTTTTCCGGAATTTTCTGCCGTCATCTTCCCTTAAGTCCGCCTCTGTGGTGTAGTGGTTAGCTTGATTAGCTGCCATCCCCGGAGGCCCGGGTTCGATTCCCGGCTCTGCCACGAAATTTGAAAAGTGGTATGAGGGCTGGAACGGGGTCCACTCAGCCTCGGGAGGTCAACTGAGTAGAGGTGGGTTCGATTCCCACCTCAGCCATCCTGGAAGTGGTTTACCGTGGTTTCCCTCTTCTCCTCCAGGCGAATGCCGGGATGGTACCTAACATAAGGCCACTGCCGCTTCCTTCCCTCTTCCTTGCCTATCCCTTCCAATCTTCCCATCCCTCCACAAGGCCCCTATTCAGCATAGCAGGTGAGGCCGCCTGGGAGAGGTACTGGTCATTCTCCCCAGTTGTATCCCAGACCAAGTGTCTGAAGCTCCAGGACACTGCCCTTGAGGCGGTAGAGGTGGGATCCCTCGCTTAGTCCGAGAGAAAAGCCGACCCTGGAGGGTAAACAGTTGATGATGATGATGATGATGATGATGATGATGATGATGATGATGATGATGATGATGATGTAGATGATCTTCCCTTAAGAGAGTAAATCTTGGAACAAAATTTCAAGCTCGTTACTTTGTCATGAATTTCGCGCACGGTGCTTCAACGGCGTGTGTATGAGTGCTCTCGCTTATCCATCGTTCTAGAATAAGGCCAATGACACTTAGAAACTTACTACATGCCTGGCAATTTAATGATATCTCCACCCGGCCACATGCAGTCCCACAATGTGCGACCTATAATAATCTTATTCAAGTGCTGGTAATGCTTTCTAATGTATCTACGAGATATTTACACCGCGTTCAGTGACATTTCCTCACTGTTCTAACAGACGTATACTGTTCTTATACCTGATATCACTTCGTACAAAGGTGATATGGTCAGGATGGGTTAAGCAGACCTGGAATTAAATCTATAGGCCCATTGAATACTGTCTTCCTAACCACAATAAAACAACAGTAGTGGCAACATTTCCAAACAAGCAAGCAATCTCGTAATATTATGTGCAGGTTGACATCGTTATCATAGACACGAGATTCTAGTTTTATGTGAAATTCGAACCACAGGGACATGCCATATTTCAAAAAACTATCGCTCACAGGTCGGGATTCCAACAGTGGTCGCCGTAGTGAGAAGCTAGTGCCGGTACCACTCCATTATAAAAAGCAACCGAACCAAACACCATGGCGCAACAGTTCCGATGGGCCATGGCCTACTAAACAACCGCTGCCCATTCCGAAGACCTGCAGATTACGAGGTGGCGTGTAGTCAGCACGACGAATCATCTCTGCCATTATTCTCGGCTTTCTAGACCGCCAACTCACCGTCAGATAGTTCTTCAATTGTGATCACATAGGCTGAGTGGACGTTGAACCAGCCCTGAGATCCGGGTAAAATCCCTGACCTGGCCGGGAATCGAACCCGGTGCCTCTGTGTAAGGGGCAGGCACGCTACCCCTCCACCGCGGGGCCGGCTTCAATCTCCATAGAAGAAAGATAAAATATAGTATGCTCGTTTGTTAAATCCGCTTGTTGCCGTAAGCAATGAGGTTTTCTTACGCCTTGAAAATAGCAACAATATACTCTCTAGTTTCATAAAGATATTTTCAACAATATCCCTATATCTCAAACAATATCATCTTCAGCTGTTGGTTTAGTTCACACGTTTGACTTTAAAGTTAATGAGGCTGCTCAAAGTCAAGATAAGGAATGTAAACACTTTGATATCACGCGATAATACGGCTCGAGGATAAGATAAACTTTATTAGCCTTTTCCATCCCATGACCGAGTGACTTGGTTGTCAACATGTCTCCCGCTGTCGCAAAAAGGAGTTAAATGGGATTTCAAGTGATGCGCTCTTCCCCACTTCCGAGTTCAGTCTGACGCTGTAATTTTTCAGTTCATCGCATGCTCTGTTCAGACGACGGACGATTCATAAATCGCCTTACCGTATTTTGACGACAATGATGTACCTTGTATTTTCCGTCCACAGCTGTCTTCTGAGATTGGTGCGCAGAAATGTAAAGAAAGCACAAAGGATGACTATATTTTAGAAATTTCAGGGAATTAGGATGAGCCTGACTTTTATAAGTATAGTGAAGGTAAGATGTAGTGAAACAACATCTATGATACCATTTTAATGTTCTGGTAAAAGAGCCAAGAGAAGACTATCGCTAATGTGTCATTCCATGACTGTTCAGTAACTGTATAAATACTAGATATTCTTTAGCCCATTTCAACCTTCGATCACACATCCATAGATGGCTGATGACGTCACACTCTTGAAGCAAAGATCTCAATCAGCTACCTGGTGGGTAGCGCAAGAGTTTTCAACATTGTGTTCGAGAATAGTGACCAGCGTACTTAAAAGTGACTTTTATCTACTGTTAATGAAGCGCTGGTGCACTATTGCGTACCGTATGGATGCAAGGAGACCTTCAAAAAAGGATCTGGCATTTCCTTTCACGGGTAAGTAAATATCTGACAGTCACAGACTATGATGATGACGGAAGGGATTTCATACAGTTGTTGTCAGGTGTCTGTAGAATACGTACAATTACATGTAATTTATTTTATTGGTTACAGTTCCAGTTTCCCGGTTACAGCAATTTTTAATATTTTGCTTTAATTGATTTCAGTTTTTCCGCTGATGAGACAAGAAAAAAGCAAAAAAGCAATGGGTAGTTGCCTGAAAAGCATTCAAGATTATGCTCTAAGCATTTTTCACCGGAATGCTTTGATAATGAAGCATTTGGTGTGGGAGTTATACTGAACCCAAATGGAGTACCAATAATTTTTAATTTTCCACCCCACCTATTACCAGCTGAGAAGAGGAGAAAACCTCCTGTGAAGAGAAAACTTCAAGTGGATCTTGTTGCATCAACAAGTTTTGTGTGAACAGATTTTCTTATTTTTTATTATTTTCCATAGGTCCATGCAGGAATGTGGCCTGTCATCCTTATGTGAAATATTTGTGTTGAAGACATTTAACATACTGTTCAACTGCAACATCTATTATAGCATATTATGTTATTCTTATATTGCACATAGGTAAGACATTTTTGTTGTTGACCCTTACACTTTTCATATTTATTCAGTGCTCCTCATGAGGAGGAGAATGAGTCTCTTCCTAAAACGAAGGTGTTCATAAAATCTCATGTTGGTGATTACATTGCTGAAATGGTAAAGTCACCAAGGAGGCCTTCATGCAGGTTGCCAGGGAAGTTATTCATAAATCACATAAGACGCTAAAATTGGAAAGACAGAAGTATCGGCGAGCTATTAATCAGTTGCAGAATGGGAAAGCCTTAGTAAACCATCTGAAGGAGAAAACAATGATGCCTGAAGATGCCGCTTGCACGCTTGAGATCAGAAAACAACAGCTTAAATAATTGTTTTCGGTTTCCCTAGAACGGCATAGCCTTTGGTGGTGCTGTTTGAGGATCCAACCAGTCTCTGGGTTGATGACCTAACAGACATACAGGCAGGCAGGCAGACAGACAGACAGACAGACAGACAGACAGACAGACAGACAGACATAAAATTTGGAGCCTTTAGAAGTCTATAAGGTGTTCTTATTGTATCACAATCTCCGTTAAACAAATATTTCAAGAACAATGTAATAACAAAAATTGACTTGTGAAAAAGTATAATGTACCTTTTAACTTCCATTGCTCCAGAAATGTCTTTCTCCTGCTGCTGCCCAACTTCTGATGCAAACAAAGGATGGTGATACAAGAGCAGAGTATCCTCCTGAACTACGCTGCTTTGCACTTACATTGAATTTTTATTCAAGTCGTGCTTACAGCTACTTGATGGATGTATTTCCTCTGGTTTGCCCCATCCGAGTACACTGCGGAAGTGATATCAGTCAGTGGATGGTAAGTCAGGATTCAGCTCTAAGGCCGCAACTGCTCTCATGTCGAAAGGGAAGGAGATGGCTATCAATGGAAAGCCCCTAGTGCGTGCACTGATGATGGATGAAATGTGCATCCGGAAGCACATTGAATTTGATGGAAAACAATTTCTTGGTTATGTGAATTGTGGTACTGAAATCGAGGATCTGGATTTACCCGAAGCCAAGGAGGCTTTAGTGTTTATGGTTATTTTTTGATTAACGGTTTAAGTGGCTCGGAGAGAGCAAACCTAGTGACTGAGTGCCTTAAATTTTTAAATGACCTAAATGTAATTGTAGTGTCACTTTCTTTTGATGGTGCTGCTTCTAATTTATCCATGGCCCGTTGTCTGGGAGCTTCTTTTGATGAAAATAATATGGTGAACTGGTTTGAAAATCCCTCAAATGATTCCAAAGTGTTTATTCTTCTAGATGCTTGCCATTCAATAAAACTAGTGAGGAATACTATAGGAGCTAAGAATATATCATTGATTGGAGGTACTTAGGAGAGTGTCGAGGGTCTTCATCTAGGAACAAAACTTACCAAAAGGCACATTCACTGGGAGAAGGAACCCATGAAAGTAAAGCTCGCCACACAAACATTCAGTGAAAGAGTTGCAAGTTAATTGACATATTGTGACAGACACTTAAATCTTCCTTAGTTTCAAGGGTGTGAGGAGACTAAAATTTGTTAGGCTTATGAACAATATATTTGATATCATGAACAACCGTAATATTTGTTCAAAGGGATGTCAGAAATAATTGAAGGCAGAGAATATCCACAGTAGGAGGGCCTATATTTAGGAGGCTATTAAATATATACAATCACTGTAGGAGATAGGTGGTGGTGTTTGTATAGTGAAACTGGTTTCATAGGTTTGACTGTGTGTCTAAAGTCTGTCTTAGGAGTGTATGACTCAATTTTGAACATTTTACAGCTGAAGATGCATTTTCTGCTCACTTACAAAGTCAGGATCACCTGGAAGTACTTTTTAGTGTCATTAGGAGTCATGGTGGTCATAACAACAACCCCACAGCTAGGCAGTTTGAAGCAGCATATAAAAGACTTTTGCTCCATATACAGATAGGTACTACAACCAGTGGCAATTGTTCTGCAGATGACCCTACTGTAATTGTAAATTGTAAATACCGCACTCAAATAACTGGTGATCCTACTCATCTGCCTGCCAACAGTACTGATGTACTTTTTGTTAGTCATGATCATGACTACATTCCGCACCCAGCCAACTTGACATTGTATGTTGAGGATGTAGTGGAATATGTGGCAGGTTTTGTTGTGAAAAGATTACAAAAAGCAGTTAAATGTGATGTTTGCAAGGCGGTTCTCCAAACAGCAGTTTCACATTCAGCACTCCTGAATAGGAAAAACAGAGGTGGCCTTTGTATCCCATCATTAGATGTGGTTTACCTCTTCTGGGAAGGTGAAAAGACGATGCGACAATTTCAGCACAAAATTACAAGGATGAAGGATACTTTAGAAGTACTTGTAATGGTAGTACTGAACCATGATAAGAGAGAAGCGTTTGATGAGCTTCAGGGGAATACATTTGATTCTCCGCCCTTGACAATCACACTCATCAGCTGAAGCGGGCAGTTTTGATGGAATATTTTAAGTGAGGTTCCACCATAAAGCACGACTTGAAACAGAAAAACTTCACAGTGTGAGGGGACGAAGCTTTCACACAAAGATTTGTCTGTTCAAGAACCAGTAATGTAAGGTAGGCTACTTTATAATATAATGATTGCATTTGTTATACAAACGTGTTACAGTGTGTAGGCCTATATGAAGATTTCTATGCTGCCTGTGACTGGAATATTTATATAGACTCAGGTTGCGTGTGTCAGAGGATGCTGGTGTGGTATGCTAGTTTCACTGATTCGTATTAGTGTTCTACTTTAGGCATATTCCTTGTAATCATTTTGTCTATGAGTCAGGTTGATCCGCATAGAAATTAATTCTTAAATAACTTTTATATTGGCATGCCTTTTTCTGTACTTTGGGAACAACATTACTGAATGCTGCAGGACGTTTTCTTTTCTTCAGATGTTACCTCCTATTTTTAGGCCTACTTCAAATGTGACATGACCGAGCTCGATAGCTGTAGTCGCTTAAGTGCGGCCAGTATCCAGTATTCGGGAGATAGTAGGTTCGAACCCCACTGTCGGCAGCCCTGAAAATGGTTTTCCGTGGTTTCCCATTTTCACACCAGGCAAATGCTGGGGCTGTACCTTAATTAAGGCCACGGCCGCTTCCTTCCCACCCCTAGCCCTTTCCTGTCCCATCGTCGCCGTAAGACCTATCTGTCTCGGTGCGACGTAAAACAACTAGCAAAAATAAATGTGGCATGTGCATTAGTTTATGTTGGGCTTTAAACTAAGTTTAATTTAGTAGGAGGCAGTGGAGTGAAATTTTACCTGTGTAGCATTTTATGTATCCCTTTATTATTATTATTATTATTATTATTATTATTATTATTATTATTATTATTATTATTATTATTTTGTTGTTGTTGAAGCAGCATATTATAACAGATCCCTGCTTCATAGGCATAAATATGTACTACAACCAGTGCCAATTGATATATACTGTAGTTGACCCTACTGTATTGTGAATTTTTACAACTTACGATACGTTGTTATGGTACCTATTCATCGTTTACCCTGGAGAGTTCATTTTTGTTGCCATCTGTTGGTGGTGTATGGTTCACATAAGTATGATACTTGTGTTCTTTTCCATAACTGTCTTGTAGGCTATGTGTCACTCTTTGTGTCTTGTGTTTGGGCATTGGTTTGATGTAGGCCTATTTCAGTCAAAAGTGCACCAAGCACGGTAAATACAGTGTATTAAAACTGTTTTTGAAAGTGATGAAGTGTTTGTTTTAGATAGTCGCATTAATATTTAAAATTAGGCTACACTTTCTTACGGACAACTTTCAAAGGTTTCCTTGCAGCTATTAATCCCAATATGATGCGGTTATTGAAAAAAAAAATACTTGTCTCCTACATTATGATAAATAATTTACATTAAAAAATTAGTGTTACTCACGGGGATGTAATACTTGCAAAAATACGATCATAATGAGGGTGTATCCTTTCGTAGATCCCTTTTGGTTTTAAGGATTTCCGTTGTAATTACGCATTTATGTCCAAGGTTTTTATTGTAATTTACGCTTAACTACAACAGCTAAGCAGGGTACATCTCATATTACGATTTCGTCGCCTTTTCGAATGTCATTGTTTGACAATCCCCTTATATCCTCTCAGAATCTGCTTCGAACTACTGCTGATCGAGATGTTGGTTTCATGCCGCAGCTTGGACGAGGTGGCGCTATGCGCACTCTACAGTATTAATGCTCTAAGATTTCAACCATTGTCGAAACATCGAGAAAAATCTGATATGGAACGTGCGTAAGGCCGAAAAGAATTTGGGAGTTAAAAGGTTAAAGGTTTCTGTTCTCTGGAAATGAAGCATAGTTTCCTCCTGTAGTGTAAAGACCTTTTCTCTCCCACATAAAGTTATTGTCCCATCTTTATATTATTCTTTGCGTTTCGACAGTGACTTCAATAGGCTAATAAATTTAAAATTCTCGATAATCATGGAATGATATCTTGGCAACAGTTGTATTTTGGCTCTTGTAACTTAAGAATTAATTATATATGATACACATTCATCCACAGAATACTCACCATTCCTTAATGCATCCTCCTCCATCATGTTGGAAGACAGCTGTCGAAGCAATACATTATAGGCCTAGGTAAATTTATCATAAGAATACGGTACAGTGATATAATGAACCGGCTGTTGTCTTCACAGGACACTATGAAATGGGGTCACAATGTGTTGAACAACAGAAATGCTGTGACTGATTAAACTCAGGCTTCTGGAATCCAGGTTGGCAGAGCGGAAGACGTGTGCTGACTTGCGAGTTAACTCTGGTGTGGGATGGACACAAAAGTTAATGACAATTGAACATTTCAATTAGTCTTCTTCGAACTAGTTATTATTTGCTTAATCTATATATATATATATATATATATATATATATATATATATATATATATAAAATAAGAGTTTTGTCTGTACATTGCTCAGAATTTGAAAAGAATGGTATTTCTGTATCGGTCATGTCCATGGAAACAAGGAAATGAACTTTTACTTTTCCGTAATGTCTGTCTGTCTGTCTGTCTGTCTGTCTGTCTGTCTGTCTGTCTGTCTGTCTGTCTGTCTGTCTGTCTGCATCACGAGAAAACGGCTGAAGAGAATTTAATGAAAATTGGTATGTGAGGTCGGAGGATAAACCACTACAATCCAGGCTACAATTCATTTTACTCACGCTGAATGAAATGGTAGTTTAGGGGAAGCCCTAAAATTTAATTTTCAAATATTTATATTATTAGTGGTCCTATCGATAAATACTACTTAACGAAAGTTATATAGAATTAAATTTCCGATCATTTCTGTCATAAATTGTTGTAGTACCGGCTTTGATAACACAGATATTCATGAATTTGTATTGTTGTTGCCAAGTCCATATCAACGCCGAGCCATGAGAAAATGGGTTAACAGAATTTAATGAAAGTCGGTACGCCTACATAGAGTCGGGGAATAAGAAACTAGTGTCTCAGTTATAAACAATTTTATTCGCCCAGCATGAAATTGTAGTTTAGGGAAGGCGCCTAAAATTAAATTTGAAATACCTATGTTATTGGTCCTATAGACAAGTACTACATAACTAAAGTTATAGAGAGTACAATTTCCGACCATTTATGTTTTATTAAATTTTACCGTGCCGACTATGATAAGAGTGGTATTTCAGAGTCGGAAGAAAACTAAATGTGAAGGCCTACAATAGTGAGCAGGAATAACATTGATCAACAATAACATTACATTGACCATTGTTTGTGGTGGTGTTCATTGTCTCTTATGCTGCCGCTCAATTCCGATAGATGGGATTACTGCTGCGTACCGAGTATAACAGCCTGACTAAATATTGGCAGGAAATAGCTGGGGAGTTAGAAAAATTATTCTTTAGCATATCATTCCTCTGCTTCATACACTTTCTGATACCGTACTGCAGGTATGTAACTCACTGGTTCATCATAGTATTCCAGCTATTCGATCTCTACTCTGACGCGCTGTTTTGAATGAGCAGTGTGCAGTCTTAAGGCAGGGGCTCACTTAGTAGTAGTATGACCTGGTCGAGAATTACAATTTAGGTATATTGCAAATTATAGCACCACAACTAGCTGATGTCTGAAGAGAGCCGTTCTTTAAAAGAGCTTCTTCCTCTTCTCAATTCTACATTCGTTTTATTCAAAATTAGCAGCGAAGAGGGGGTTTCACCTCTGGCTTGAAGGAAAAAATTGCCTCCAAGTGAGATAGATTTTTCCGCCGCCAGTGTAGTGAACTGAGATTTTCCGACTCATCGGGTACTCCTAGGAAACAGATTAGTAAAAGGGCATAGCTTTTGCCCTGGAACTCTCCACTATTCGACCACCCCCCATCGAAGAAAGACCAAGTAGGTTCACGGATTTCTGCGGCCTGGTCATTCCAGCTCTGGAACTTTGGACTGTATGATCTTCCAAGGCTAAATGGCTGCCAGTAAGGAAGAAACCTAAGAGTGAATTTCTGGTCAGGAACACAAAACTGGCACACGTTCATCATTTTAAGTACTTCGGATGTGTATCGTCCCAGGATGGTTGTATACTAAGTGAAAATGAATCAAGGTGCACTAAAGCTAATGCAGTGAGCTCGCAGTTGCAGTCAACAGTATTCTGTAAGAAAAAAGTCCGCACCTGGACAATATTGTTACACCGATCTGTTCCAGACCCAATTTACAGTATGGGAGTGAAAGCTGGGTGGAATGTAATTCATAAGTTAGAAGAAACAGGCATGAAAATGGCGAGACTGATTACTGGTATAAATAGGTTGGAATTGTGTCAGGAGGGTGTTCTAAATAAGGAGATAAAGGCAATCAATCAATCAATCAATCAATCAATCAGTACTGATCTGCATTTAGGGCAGTCGCCCAGGTGGCAGATACCCTATCTGTTGCTTTCCTATCCTTTTCCTAAATGATTTCAAAGAAATTGGAAATTTAATGAACATCTCCCTTGGTAAGTTATTCCAATCCCTAACTCCCCTTCCTATAAATGAATATTTGCCCCAGTTTGTCCTCTTAAATTCCAACTTTATCTTCATATTGTGATATTTCCTACTTTTATAAACGCCATTCAAACGTATTCGTCTACTAATGTCATTCCACGCCATCTCTCCGCTGACAGCTCGGAACATACCACTTAGTCGAGGAGCTCTTCTTCTTTCTCTCATTTCTTCCCAACCCAAACGCTACTCTTTTGTCGGAAATCACCCACAACAAATCGAGCTGCTTTTCTTTGGATTTTTCCAGTTCTTGAATCAGGTAATCCTGGTGAGGGTTCCATACACTGGAACCATACTCTAGTTGGGGTCTTACCAGAGACTTATATGCACTCTCCTTTACATCCTTACTACAACCCCTAAACACCCTCATAACCATGTGCAGAGATCTGTACCCTTTATTTACAATCCCATTTATGTGATTACCCCAATGAAGATCTTCCCTTATATTAACACCTAGATACTTACAATGATCCCCAAAAGGAACTTTCACCCCATCAACGCGGTAATTAAAACTGAGAAGACTTTTCCTATTTGTGAAACTCACAACCTGACTTTTAACCCCGTTTATCAACATACCATTGCCTGCTGTCCATCTCACAACATTTTCGAGGTCACGTTGCAGTTGCTCACAATCGTGTAACTTATTTATCACTCTATAGAGAATAACATCATCCGCAAAAAGCCTTACCTCCGATTCCACTCCTTTACTCATATCATTTATATATATAAGAAAACATAAAGGTCCGATAATACTGCCTTGAGGAATTCTCCTCTTAATTATTACAGGGTCAGATAAAGCTTCACCTACTCTAATTCTCTGAGATATATTTTCTAGAAATATAGCAACCCATTCAGTCACTCTTTTGTCTAGACCAATTGCACTCATTTTTGCTTTAGACAGGTCAATCGCGATACAGTCCATTTGACCTCCAGAATCCAGGATATCTGCTATATCTTGCTGGAATCCTACAAGTTGAGCTTCAGTGGAATAACCTTTCCTAAAACCGAATTGCCTTCTATCGAAACAGTTATTAATTTCACAAACATGTCTAATATAATCAGAAAGAATGCCTTCCCAAAGCTTACATACAATGCATGTCAAACTTACTGGCCTGTAATTTTCAGCTTTGTGTCTATCACCCTTTCCTTTATACACAGGGGCTACTATAGCAACTCTCCATTCATCTGGTATAGCTCCTCCGACCAAACAATAATCAAATAAGTACTTCAGATATGGTACTATATCCCAACCCATTGTCTTTAGTATATCCCCAGAAATCTGATCAATTCCAGCCGCTTTTCTAGTTTTCAACTTTCGTATCTTATTGTAAATGTCATTGTTATCATATGTAAATTTTATTACTTCTATGGCCTTAGTCTCCTCCTCTATCTCGACATCATCCTTGTAACCAACAATCTTTACATACTGCTGACTGAATACTTCTGCCTTTTGAAGATCCTCACATACACACTCCCCTTGTTCATTAATTATTCCTGGAATGTCCTTCTTGGAACCTGTTTCTGCCTTAAAATACCTATACATACCCTTCCATTTTTCACTAAAATTTTTATGACTGCCAATTATGCTTGCCATCATGTTATCCTTAGCTGCCTTCTTTGCTAGATTCAATTTTCTAGTAAGTTCCTTCAACTTCTCCTTACTTCCACAGCCATTTCTAACTCTATTTCTTTCCAGTCTGCACCTCCTTCTTAGTCTCTTTATTTCTCTATTATAATAAGGTGGGTCTTTACCATTCCATACCACCTTTAAAGGTACAAACCTGTTTCGAAGTTAGGAACACTTTCGGTGGTGACGTCACGTGAGGTGAATGGAGGAGGATAGGTTACCTAGGAAAATAAATGGACTCGGCCATGGAGGATAAGACGCCTAGATTCTGTTTTTAACAATTTAAAGATAAGAGATATAAAATTAAACGAGGCCAAGGAACAAATTACAAATAGAGGATTGTGAATACGTTTAGTTAATTTGCAGAGATTTGCAGACTGGACGCTGAAAGGCGTAACAGTCTGTGTGTGTGTGTGTGTGTGTGTGTGTGTGTGTGTGTGTGTGTGTGTGTGTGTGTGTGTGTGTGTGTGTGTGTGTGTGTGTGTGTGTGTGTGTGTGTGTGTGTGTGTGTGTGTGTGTGTGTGTGTGTGTGTGTGTGTGTGTGTAATTTGCTGTCACAATTTGTAACTGCATGAAAACTCATAATTTGTTTGGAAATGCATGTGGACATCACAGAAAAATTAGGGCTTCAATGTTTCAAACTTCTTTATGTCAGTTTGGGCTTTTGGCTTGTTGATTGGTAGGTTAATAAAGAAATATAAAAATGGTGGTTTTGAAGAGACCTTACAAGGTTTCTAGACATGAATTCTTTACGTCGATCAAGTTGTATCGTACTAGGAGAATCTCAAGAAGCTCTTGGGAGAGCAGTGTTGCCATCCCCTATCATTAGGCGAGTAAACTTGTGAAGAAGGCAGCCAGCCACTCACTGTAACTACCACGTAGATCCAATGTAATTCAATCAGCGTAATGCACGTGCCAGCCAGTAAAATCTAGACATTCCTCCTTGTCCTGGCACAATGGGGACAGCACGGAAACAAGGATAATCTGCGACAAGGACGCCTTAAAATACATCCTGATTGCAACAGGAAGAATTTCTTTATCGTTCGATTCTATCACAACTAACAATCATTAAATGCAGCACGGAACCAGTAGGTTTTAACTCTGTTTCTGGTTTTGTTCCTTAAAAAGATTGTATACTATTTCTTTCACTGCTATCAGGATTAACAATCATGGCAGTTAGATGTATATTCGGTGACGTGTGTAGCAGAAGTACCGTATTTTGGATGGGCTCAAACTTAGTTAACTGCACGCTCACTTTATACAAATTCAAACCGCAGCATGATATTCAAAATGTAATCAATGCGTTCACATTAACCTAATATTCAACAGCCCACCTCCTTGGTATCCACCAACTGTCTCTCGTTTTAGAGGACCCCAGATTCGATTTCCGATATCTTTCACCACAATAACACTCAGCTTCCCATACACGACAGATGCCGCCCGCCTTCGTCGGAGAGTCTGCCCTACAAGGGCTGCACTAGGCTAGAAATAACCGTACGAAATTATTATAATACTATCTGATGTACCCGTGCTTTGCTACGGAATTCTACGTTGTATAGAGAATTCTAGGTGAAGTAGTGTACAGGTTGTGAGTAAGATTTTATTACATTACATAGCTCTTAGCCTTGCCCCTGAAACACGCCGGAGAGGTCTCTACACCCAGTTTCTCATGTGAGGACTGGGTTAGGGAATTTCCATTGTCTACTCCCAGTCACAGTCGAGTTGGGCACTTTTCGTTATAATGGCACACACTCACACTCGACCAGACTGACTCTGTGTTTTTTTGAAAGAAAGGTTCTGCCAACAAACAGAAGACCAACATGACGGCAATATTAATGCAATAAGGAGTTTTCTAATACGGATCTGCGTAAGTAGAAATTAAAAGGAAAAATCGTTGATGAATGATATCAATGTTTTATTATTAGAATACGATACGATTGGTTAGGGTGTTTTCTGCCCGAAGGCAGGTCCGAACCTCCGCAGAAGTATGCCTGAGCCGAATTTGCGTACGGTAGGGTGGCCAGTTCCTTCCCGCTCCTCCATTCCCTTACCCCCCACCAACAGCGCGTGGCAACCCATCCATGTCTTGACCACGCTCAGTGTTGCTTAACTTCGGAGATCTCACGGGATCCGGTGTTTCAACACGTCTACGGCCGTTGGCATTATAGAATAGATAGAATAGAATAGATAGGGATAATTCTTCAGCGCATAAATATCACGTAAAACGATTCTCCAAAGGACAGTATGTTTCCAAGACATATCGCTAAAATATGTCATAACAACTTGGAGAATGTTAAGAATCAGGAATGCTGCGAGTGAGCGAGAGGTAAAACGGTCTCTGATATATTACATTCATGCAGTGTCTTTTTGCTATTTGCCTTACGTCGCACCGACACAGATAGGTCTCTTAGCGACGATCATGCAGTATCTTGCAGCGAACCTCCATGCCATGATATATAACCGAATGTGTTTCTGTTTTTGTTTTGTCATTTTTTCGATTGATTCATGCTCCATGCCAATCAAAGGGATTGTTTAAAATAAGATAGACTCACACGCGGCGCTACTGTACGGTCCTCAAATTGTCAGTCAGTTGTATAGCCTATGCTTTGTACTTGGTTACTGCCATAAGTAAAGGCGAGAGCATGGTTGGGCGCAGCGTATTACACACGAATGTATGTAATTGTTCTGGAATATAATGGTGCAAATTCCGATATTTTTTCCTTTATTTTATTTCTTCAAAGTAAGCACACCACGCTCCAACCCTCAAAATGTATACGCCAAAACACAGAAAACCATCCTTTCCTTGGAAATTATGAGAGTAAGTACACATGCTCTTCTGAAATGTTTAATAGCACTAACCTTTCCGGCAGCTAATTCACTTTTAAAGGTCCCAGGCGTACGTTTTCCTCTGACTTGCTTCATATGTTATTTCGCTACACGGCCCGAGTAAAATATAATTGAGCCGGGCTCAGACCCCAACCTGGTAGGTTCTATCCTGGTTCAGTCCGGTGGTATTTGAAGGTGCTCAAATACGTCAGCCTCGTGTCGGTAGATTTACTGGCACATAAAAGAACTTCTGTGGGACTAAATTCCGCTACATCGGCATCTCCGAAAACCACAAAAGTAGTTAGTGAGATGTAAAGCAAAAAACATTATTATTTAAGATATAATGGGTAGTAAAGCACAGAATCGCATTTTTCTAGAATACACTTCCGACTTAAGAAGGAAATGCTTACAGACTTATTAAAAATAGGAATTTGAATTGTAAGTATACTCGCTGACTTCGTCAAATCGCAGCCGATACCCATAGGGATGTGTCCACGGTGCAGCGCCTGTGGCGAAGATGGTTGGCGCAGGGACATGTGCCACGTGCGAGGGGTCCAGGCGCAGCACGAGTGACGTCAGCACGCGAGGATCGGCGCATCCGCCGCCAAGCGGTGGCAGCCCCGCTCGCCACGTCAACCGCCATTCTTCAGCATGTGCAAGACACCCTGGCTGTTCCAATATCGACCAGAACAATTTCCCGTCGATTGGTTGAAGGAGGCCTGCACTCCCGGCGTCCGCTCAGAAGACTACCATTGACTCCACAGCATAGACGTGCACGCCTGGCATGGTGCCGGGCTAGAGCGACTTGGATGAGGGAATGGCGGAACGTCGTGTTCTCCGATGAGTCACGCTTCTGTTCTGTCAGTGATAGTCACCGCAGACGAGTGTGGCGTCGGCGTGGAGAAAGGTCAAATCCGGCAGTAACTGTGGAGCGCCCTACCGCTAGACAACGCGGCATCATGGTTTGGGGCGCTATTGCGTATGATTCCACGTCACCTCTAGTGCGTATTCAAGGCACGTTAAATGCCCACCGCTACGTGCAGCATGTGCTGCGGCCGGTGGCACTCCCGTACCTTCAGGGGCTGCCCAATGCTCTGTTTCAGCAGGATAATGCCCGCCCACACACTGCTCGCATCTCCCAACAGGTTCTACGAGGTGTACAGATGCTTCCGTGGCCAGCGTACTCTCCGGATCTCTCACCAATCGAACACGTGTGGGATCTCATTGGACGCCGTTTGCAAACTCTGCCCCAGCCTCGTACGGACGACCAACTGTGGCAAATGGTTGACAGAGAATGGAGAACCATCCCTCAGGACACCATCCGCACTCTTATTGACTCTGTACCTCGACGTGTTTCTGCGTGCATCGCCGCTCGCGGTGGTCCTACATCCTACTGAGTCGATGCCGTGCGCATTGTGTAACCTGCATATCGGTTTGAAATAAACATCAATTATTCGTCCGTGCCGTCTCTGTTTTTTCCGCAACTTTCATCCCTTTCGAACCACTCCTCCTTGGTGTTGCATTGTCACTGTCAGTCAGTGTATATTTAATAAATCTTTCATCTTCTTGAAACACCCTTCCATTATATTATTTTTCAAGAATGACCTAGCTCCCCAGGCTCTCGGCTGTTAAATAAAAACGTCAACATACGCTGAAACTTTGGCTAATTAGCGACAAATCAACAATGGACCTTATCATTCGAGGAAAATTATTTTCTTTCCAGGGGCCTACAACTTCAGATAAAGTTAACTTTACTCACAATATCCAGGAAAGGACTGACACACTGAAATATCCTCCGTTGCCTAAATTTTAAGGGGCATCTGTTCCTTAGTGTCGTAAGGACTTTATCTCGGAAATTTTCCCTTGACGGGAACACCACATGGCAGATGCGAACGGATCTGCATGCATTTCTTCAAATAAATATTTATTCATTTATATTATTTTGTGACATATTTCTAAAAAATGTTAACACGTTTCATTTCCAATGAAATCTCTAAATATGCAAAACTAATATTAATTTCTTTAGAAAAATGTTCTTGAAAGCAGAAGACATATGAATGACGACAATTCTCATTGGCTGGCACTGAAACAAGGAAAATGGCACCTCGGAGTATTTTTAACATCCATAAAGGACACAAATGAATTACGAAAACTTGTTGATCAATGGGCACTTAGACAAAACTGGAGCTTATCATTCGAAGAAAGTTATTTTCTTCCCAGGGGCCTACAACATCAAATAAAGTTTACTCACAATACCCAGGAAAGGACTGACACACCGAAATTAACATGGACAGAGATCGGAATGTGGCTTTCTATCCCTCCTGTGGCTCATGATAAATGTTTTCAGTATGTATATATGCACCTATGTATTTATTGTCCCCATCCCACTTTGTAAACGTGTCCAGCGGCAGCCCATGTCGAGTGAGTAGGTATTATATCTACCTCCGAAGTTGCTTTGAGCCAACACCTACGCACTCTGGTGAGAGTGAATACTGACCGCCACGTGTCATATCCCGTTGGGAACAAAACTTGCGTGTATTTTTTAGACACAAGTGGAAACCTGCGTCTTTCTTTTTGATTCAATAAAGCGTCAATTGCAGTCAGTACCTTATAAGTGAATGTACAAGAAAATGTTGTTCAAGCAAGTTCGACATGACACTAACAATCAATGACGGTTATATTCCGTTTGCACGTCATTATGTGACGAGTTAGTAAAAGTGCTCGAGGCGTAATTCTCACTCTCACTACCTTAATTTATTTTTTCTACGATTTGCTTTACGTCGTACCGACACAGATAGATCTTATGGTGACGATGGGATAGGAAAGGGTTAGGAGTGGGAAGGAAGTGGCCGTGACCATAATTAATGTACAGCCCCAGCATTTGCCTTGGTGTGAAAATGGAAAACGTATGGAAACCATCTTCAGGGCGACCAACATTTGGGTGGGAACCCGCTTTCTCCCGAATGCAAGGTTATAGCTACGTGATCCACACCACAAGGCTACTTGCTCGGCCATTACCTCATTGTTCTTCAGAGAACCAAGTTATGTCTTATCCATGTCAGGTTGGATTTTGTAATTATACATGGTTGGAGAACATTACTCAGACGTGTGTTTTAATTTACAGGTGCGGAGCTACGAACTGTACTTCGGCTGATCATTATTTTCATCAAGATGAAATCCAACCTGGGATATTAGAACTGAATACGGACAGTTGCTTCATCTGGGTGGACATCATGCCAGGCTAAATATGGACGTGGAGCCCTAACTCGACAAAAAAGCTCCGAGAGCAGAAGTGAGGCGACCACGAGGACAGAACGAGACGTCTAAATTTAAGCACCCTGTAAACTAGTTACTATCGCTCCTTCTCTATATCTCTCCTGGAAGAAAATATAAATAATTAGCCTGATTTAATCTGTAGAATTCTCTCTATTTCAAATACTGGCCGTAATTATGGCCATGGAGATGCCATCCACGTTGAAAAAATGCAAAGATCATGTGTTTATTTTTAAATCCATTTAACCTCCAAGGTTGCATTTCCCGGGCTCAGTGAGGGATCACACCTCTACCGCCTCAAAGTCAGTGTCCTGAAGCGTGAGACATTTGGTCGGGCATACAACTGAGGAGGAGAACCAGCATCTCGCCCAGGCGGTCTCACCTGCAAGCCTGAACAAGGGCCTAGTGGGAGATGGGAAGATCGGAAGAAATGTGCAAGGAAGAGAGAAGGAAGCGGCCATGGCCTTAAGTTAGGTACCATCCTGGCATTAGTCTGGAGGAGAAGTGAAAAACCACGGAAAACCACTTCTAGGATGATTGAGATGAGAATCGACCACCCCTCCCTCCCCCACACCCGATGTTGAGTGGACCCTGCTCCAACCCTCATGCCACTTTTCGAATTTCGTGGCACAGCCAGGAATCGAATCAGGGCCTCCGTGTGTGCGGCTGATCACACTAATCACTACACCACAGAGGCGGACAGCTCATGTGTTAAAAATCAGAAGCCCTTACGATAAATCAGTTTATTTAAATCAACTTATAAGCAATACATTTACATATATAATTCAATGTGCTTTTGTGTCCGGCTCCATGGTTGAACGTTCAGCTTAGTGTCCTACGATTCAGAGGGCCCCGAGTTCGATTCCCGGACGGGTCGGAGATTTTAATCTTATTAATTCCCTTGTCTCAGGGACTAGGTGTTTGTGCTGTCCCCAACATCCATGCAACACATTCAACACTACCCACCACCACAATAACAGGCAGCTTCTTGTACACAACAGATGCCGCCCATCCACGTCGGAGGGTCTGCCTTACAAGGGTTGCACCGGGCTAGAAATAGCCACACGAAGTTCTAAAAAATATGTGTTTTCGTGTTGCCTTCGTGACATGCTATTTCTGTAACCCATCTCGACTTATATCCTTTGGATAACTATTAAACTTATTTTTTGTGATAACAACAATCATGCTTATAATTTGGAGTCGAGTGTTCAAGTGTACGAATAATGCTCAAGTTTACTGATGTGTGCTCATATTATTTTTGTTCTGCATCGGTGAAAATAGTACACTTTAGGTCGTCGAACCTTTATTATTGTAATATGGAACAATTTGTGGAGCATTTCGGAGTAAGCATTGCATAATGCATTTGTGGAACATTAATGTTATTTTTACGCATTCGACTGAAGTGGAAGTTGTAGGAGATTGCCTGCGCATGTCAGAGATTGAACCTCTCCATATTTAATGATAAGAAACGTCCAGATTAGAAATATGCGCGTTGGTGTAATATTTATACTAATCTTTTCCCGCTATTTCGAGGTGATTTTATTCATGTCGATTTTACCAAGATTACGATTAAATGAGATCTTTTAAGTGACCTATTTAAATTTCAGTCACAATTTTTGTTACGTTCACAGATGTTATTTAGGACACTCCTTACATGATATGCGTGCAGTCTGATTTATTCTCTCCAACTTAAAAATAATGTGAATAAAAATGTAATTTAGTAAATGTGATTTAAATGAGTTTGTAAATAGCGTATAACAAAATTTTTTACATGTTCTATTTGGTGCGGTTTTGTGACTTCTGTTCTTTTCCATACACATCGTTGATTATGTGTGAATTTGGGGTGTATTTAATTGGTCATTTTCTAAAACGACTATTGGGAATATTTGATATGTGTTACCAGCACTGCGGAATTCCAGCGTTGAGTTTATTTATCTTCTGAAGTGTACGGGATTAATTTGTTAATTTTGAATTTGTTGTAAGAGTTAAAGCGACATCGTAGCATATCATTTTTTTCTTCATTACGAAAAGATTTAATTGTGTTTAATCAAGACGATATAATCAAACGGATTTAACTGTGTTAAAATAATGTAATTTTCTAATCAAATAAGCTGCTATTCGTCTTTGGTATCTATGCTCACTGCACGTCACAAGGCATGAAGATTTACATGGAATAAGGAAAAATACCCCTTCAAGCATGTTGGAAGGTCGCAGAGATAAGTCGAAGTACAAGTTGGTACATGCCGATGGCAGGGTATGAATGCGTCTCCACCATATAAGGCAGAGCCTTTCAGGGTGCATGCGCCCAGTGCATGCACTGTGCCCGGTGCAAAAGAAGACTTCGCTTGGTTGACCCGACTGCAGACCCCCACTCCGCGATTTGGAGCAATAGCGCTGTCTCTCTCTTTCTCTACGCCTGTCTCGCTCGCTCCCCCTGTCTCTCTCTTCCTTACTTGCTCCGTAGCGCTCCAAATCCGAGCCGAGTTGAGCCGACCTTAGCCGAGTAGCCCAGAGACGAAGCGTTGGTCTGAGCCGAGCCGAGCGGCACCGATGCACAGTGCACAGGAACTCTGAACCGCTGTCTGCATGCGTGAGATTTTGGGCGTTTTAGAGGCCCTGATTAAGGCAATGGACCTCTCTTTCCAGCAGGTACAGTTCAAGACAGTGGTGGTGTTATTCTCGTATGCGAACAGTTTACTCGGGATGAAATGGGACATTTGCCATCGTCCTTCACAGGAGAGCAATACCGGAACCTGCTACGAGATCATGTTCACCTATTTGCTCGCCTCTAGCACCCTGCAGGGACCCTGTACCTGCAGCAAGACCAGGTACCGGCCCATCTCTTTCGAACTGAGGCCGATTGGTTCGGTAAACACTGCACGAACATGAGGACACTTTCCAGGCCCTCTAGGCCAATCAACACCCAACCTACTGAGAGCACCTACGATGCTGTCAAGAGAGATATATCCTCTGGGCCCTTCTCTGACTAACGTTCGCGAATATGGGGTTTGTGATGCGATTATGGACCACTCCGTCTACACAACACTTACAGGGTCAATTCCACGCTGCATCACTGCCATCATCAGTTCAAAAGGCGATAGTGAATGGTTCTACGCAGGTATCTCTAATTCAATTGCACATTAGCGTACTTTATTGCACAAGCTGCATATCCACTACCTGACATTATCGTCATTGTCTTACAATCCTAGGGAATATAGTCCTAGTATCTATTACACGACAAAACGTGTCAGTAGTGACTTCCACAATACAATAATGTGAACGTTGGAAATAGTTAAAACACGTCGCAAATCATTAATACTTCTACCAACATGTGGGTTTAAGGATAATTGCAATATTTAGTATTGTACCTGCAAACAGAGTCACTTCACTGTAGAGGTCGCAAAGCAGAATGCAATTCAACTGCCATAAAGCAACTGTATATCATTAGATTCAGTAGTAACCTTAGAGACCAACGTTAAGTGACGCCATTTAGAGAGTGTAGTGCATTTCACAGTAAAATGAAATCACAGAGACAGAGCAATAAACAGGTAACAGGCACGAGTTAACGAAACACATTATTCTACACATAAGGGTCATCATTACCTCATACGTATTTGGCTGATCATGATGAAGTCGTTCCTTGAATATTCAAATACAGTTATCGTACACACCTACGTGCAGTCGAATTAAATAGCATATTCAAATATGATCCCCGTTGGACATTCGAATACTTCATAGATATACTTCAGATAGTCGGTAATATAATATACATAGGCTAATTTACTTCGTTTTATACAGTGGAATTGTTTAATATATAAAACGATGCTTTCCTCCTTCGGATAAAATGGGTAACAAATACTGAAACAAAAATAATCTTAATTCATAAAAAAAGCTGTCGTACTCGTTACAATGATTATCTTTCAAGAGAAGGAATCCCAGGTCAGGTCATGGTTGCAAGTAAGGAATATATATATATATATATATATATATTGCTAGTTGCTTTACGTCGCACCGACACAGATAGGTCTTATGGCGACGATGGAACAGGGAAGGGCTAGGAGTGGGAAGGAAGCGGCCGTGGCCTTAATTAAGGTACAGCCCCAGAATTTGCCTGGTGTGAAAATGGGAAACCACGGAAAACCATTTTCAGGGCTGCTGACAGTGGGGTTCGAACCTACTATCTCCCGAATACTGGATACTGGCCGCACTTAAGCGACTGCAGCTATCGAGCTCGGTGGAATATATTTTACAGGGGTAATCTGGTACATAAAGGTTTTTATAATGTAACAATCCTGTAAATTATAATCGTGTAGAAATATACCAGAGCCTAAATTTCAATTTTGATACTACACTGAGGCAAGTTAACTTTTTGGTTCAAATGTATATCAATCTCATGTTATTAGGACTAATCTCATATGTTGGAAACATTACACGATGTATTGGTATTGATACTGGAACCTAGGAACACTCCTAGACTAGGCTATTTAGTATTTCATGTTTCCAGTTCCCCCTATGAATGGAGTGTCGTTGATCACCATACGGAAATATTCTCTACTTCCATGGGCTTATCACTGGCAGCTGCAATACCAGTCGCACTTTGGTGATTTTAATTTTATAAACGCCCTTAATAGATGATGGACAAATTGTGCATCAAATTGTAATTATTATGCAAAAATTCGAACATGAAACTACTC
The DNA here is from genome assembly GCF_040414725.1 of Anabrus simplex. Classification (NCBI taxonomy): domain Eukaryota; kingdom Metazoa; phylum Arthropoda; class Insecta; order Orthoptera; family Tettigoniidae; genus Anabrus; species Anabrus simplex. The sequence continues at coordinate 206,370,326 of NC_090265.1, forward strand.
AGAAGTATTGATTTTGGTGAGATTTCTAAGATTTTACACGTACAGTAATGAATGTGAGATGGGAAAATTCTTCACTTTCTAGTGCTCCTCGTTATCTTTATAAGTCTCTGGTATTCTTTTACTATGTTGTAAAATGGAGTAAATCTTATAATTGTGGCTGAGGAAAGTCTGAGGAAGGTACTGTATGTACTCCCGTCGGAAAAAAGCGGAGGATGCCCAATCAGAATTAGAAAAGAATGAAACAATTGTAATTTTCCTGATGTGGCTAACACAAGTACAATTTTAAAGTGGAATATACGGGAAATATGATAACAAGACTAGCAGAAAGGACTATTCATTTATTTCAAGGTAAACTTAATGGTCGACAAAGGATAGCAACGCTGAAAATAAAAGGCAGGATTATAACAAAAAAGATGTGATAATTGTCGAGGTAAAAATTTGGAGAAATATACTAATCTATGAAGATTTTATCATCTTGGTCCTATGCCATTGCTTTGTGGTACTAACAAGTATAAGGATTAATTGCACTTAATTACACTGTTCCTATTTGTGATAAATATTTGGTAATATTACCCACTATCTCTTTGTTTATGCATTATTATAATCCCATGACTGACGATTCTGAATACGACCTTTGATTACTTATATCATGTAACGGCCCACATGAAATTTCTTCCACTGAGTGTCGTGGAAGATTTTGACATTTAAATATCAGTCATAACATTCAGGGAGTGTCAGAGTTGAAAGATTAATATCTGATTGTTAGAGAAATTAATGGGATATATCCAACTGTCGATTTCAATGCTTTGAAAGCATAACCTTCCATGACATCATTTCTATTACCATAAACACATATATTCCTGTTTATTTCATTTTAATTTTCGTACTCTAACTTCCAGATCCCTACTGTACTGGAAAGGCGGACGCTAATGTATATAATATATTTCCTTTCCGTAGCCATAGCAATATGAAATTCCATTAATTCTATTTTGTTATCGTATTCTAATATCCATACTAATAATCTCTTTCACTGAAATTTGAAGAACTTCTACTCCTTTCTTGAGTCAGAATCTACGCTTAACTTCATGTCATTAGATACTGCCTCGAAGAAAAATTGCGAACATGGAAAAAGTTAACTTAACCATTACGCGTACAGGAAGTAATCATCACATTTCTTTGTATCACGGCAATAACGAAATCTGAACGAGTTAAGTATTACAACATCACCCGTATTAGCAGCTTGCAGTACATTTCCAGTAGCCAGAGGTCAGGCGACCGAACACTCCATGCTAATTTTAGCCTTTTACCAGGAAAAGAACATCATCGAGATTGAAGAATTAGTCCCCTCCATGTTCTAAAGAGACAGTTAGAATCTGTCAACTCCCAATTTTTTGAATCTGACTACCTGACGCTTACGAAGGGCGCAACATTTCAGTGTGAATGAAGGATACGAATCATGATAATGGATGTACAGCGATAGAAATAAGAAGGGATAGAACATCAGGTCTTACTTGACCATGTAATATGAGAGATGGAGGGAGATTTTAGAGCCTATATACTTCAACGTCAAGAGCTTGTGAAGGTCTTATCATCTTAATACGAGAACATACTAGTACAGAACATCTTAACGTCTAAATACGAGAACATCTTAACATCGGAGCGTCTGAGGTCTTAACATCTTAGCATCTGAACGTCTTAGCGTCTGATGGTCATGATGATAGAGGGAGGTCTTCCTCATCGTTCTTATGATACGAGAGAAGACAGGGCAGATAACAGGATATTCTCCGTTTAATTTACAAGTCCACTTCACATCTGAGTAGAGCACTACTCAAAATTACTCTCATTGAGAACTGGCTATCTCAGTGACGAGAAATAAAGTTAGCGATACACCGGTTTGGACTTGTCTGGAACAGGAGATAATTTTGATATATCCTTAGTTACGCTACATTTCTGTAATACGAAAGAATACAAGTGTATTATCTCCATGATCGTAACCCAAGGCGGTTTTTATACTGAAATTAGGGCTCATTACCACATTATGTAATGAGTATTATATGAAGTGGTAAGGTCAGGAAAGTCGTTGTCCAATTAGTGAGCAATACACGAATCGGAAATAGGACCGGTACTTACTGCGAGGGATGACAGCTGCAGTACAAGGGGATCATCAAACAGCAGATCCTACATCGAACGTGTCCAGATACTAGAATCTACAAATGGTAAGCTAATGGCATAAATTACTGCAAGATATCGAACGTGTCCAGATACCAGAATCTACAAATGGTAAGCTAATGGCATAAATTACTGCAAGACATCGAACGTGTCTAGATACCAGAATCTACAAATGGTGAGCCAATGGCATAAATTACTGCAAGTTTCCACGTAACAGTTCATTTTATTAAATATTTCATTCAATTTTTCTTTTTTTCCGTTAACTTCAATTTTCGTAAATAAGCTGGCACGTTTATCACCCTAATAAATCGCTATTTTAATTGGTACTTTCATAAATTCTTATTAATGATCCTTAATTTCTTAGTTAGTGTGTACTTAATGGTTGGTGTTCTGTCAGCCCACCTCTGGGAGTATCTAGAGTCTCACAACTTATTACTATTAATTTCCAACTATTACCTTCAAGTCATAAGTTTGAAGGCTGGTTCCCAAGAGATATTGTTTATGGAGAGGGAAATGAGCGAGTATTTATTTAAATTAAAATTAAGGTGACCCAGCACGTCACAAGGGTGGAAGTGAAATCGACTGATAAAATTTGTTCGGGGATATTGGCGGAGGAATTTGATATAACGAACCCATGATATTCGATATTTACCATTCCATGTTGCTGTGCCATACACGAGGTGCATATCCGCTAACTCTTCGTACGTAAACCTATCTGTATCACTACTATCTACGTATAGCACTACAGGAAGCCAAACGGAAGACAAGCCTGAGACGCTGCGTTCATATTGTCATGATGGAGTTCAGATCCCGTAGTGAGAGTGCGAACAGCAAAGTAAACAATACTCTTAACTACAAGCACCCTGGCAATTAATTCAAATGAAACTGCGCCGTGTACACGTATGGAATGTTATTTTAGTGCTAAAAATGAAACAAATTCCGTGTAAACAAAGTGGATATTCGAGTACAATGCAATTACTCAGTAAGGAGTCACAATCGGCCGTAAGTTCCTGTCATCAAAATACTAGGCCAACATCCCTGAATAACATCTCAAAGTTTGCTGTTGGAGTATACTTCCTCCTAGTATAACTAATAAGTCTATTTCTGTTAGAGTAAGTTGTAATATTCGATATTAAGGATCCACAAAAACTAGGCGCTAATGTCTGGCATTATACTACAAACATGTTCAGCAAACTTTTTAATGTGATCTAAACATTATATGGAAGCTAAAATGCCTGGAAGAAGCAAAGTAAATGCAGTTGTAAACAAAAAATACCGAACATAATGTGCTATCATTGTATTTAATGAACACTCAAGATGAAGTTTGACTGACGAAAGAGTTAATAAATTGTTTCATTGTCCTCTTTAGAAGTAATTCCCGTCAATATCATGACCATGCACATGACAAGACAGGAATAGAGAACCAATGTTCCTAAATATCCGAGGTACAGAATAGTGACTAGAGAGCAAGAGGGAACTAACCTTTGTTCATGGACATCAGCCTTGTCTAGAGTCATCAAAAGCTTCAACATGCATGAGGTTGCCTCTAGAGGGAGCATAGATTTGGAAATATATAGGCCTCTACTGTACCACCTGCTGATTCCCAGATATTGTTGATAAAGTAGATAATATAATGTGTTAACATTGAACAGACGATGTTAACGGTTCATGACACAAGATTCAGCAAAAAAAAAAGATTGCTTAAAAATGCTGTGTTCTAATTTAAATTTAAAAATTTCAATATTTCTAAATATCGTTTTGACTCGAGACGAAGGCTCCTTAATATTAATCAAGGATTTAACATCATTCTATATGAGATACTCTATATCTAAATCTTTTTAAACGAGGTTGTATTTTAATATAAAATGAGGATTACTAACTTTCCATAAAAATATTGCATCGAGAGAGACATTTTATTTCACATCCTAACTTACAAATTACTTAAAACTAGTTACAAGAATGATTAGTGTGATCATCCTTAAAATTATACTAATCAGGTCTATCAGGAATCCTGTTATGACAAATGAATCTGAAAGAAATATTGTGTATGCGAAGTCTAAATATCCATACAAGATTGTATGGACCATCGAAAATATCACTGTCAAAAGTTTAATTCAAAGAGACGAGTAATAGCCAGTAATTTAAATTCATTTAGCAAAGGACAAGTTAAGCCTGATACAGTATATCGTCATATAATTCCATATAATCATATGGGCCATCAAAGCAGGGTATGAAATAAACATAAGCTAGTGTCTAACTTATGAGTAAAAATGTTCGACTTCAAAATGTTAAAAGTAGTTTGTTTCAGAAGCCAAGGGTAGGCTAGCAATCAGTCCAGGTTGAAGCGTGCTGTTAAGTCAAGCATCATTTTCTACTCATAACATGTGCCTGGTCACAAGTTTAGATGATCCAAGGCCCCAAAGCATGCTGTTTGTTGGCTACTCCTTAACATATCAACAAGACAGCTACATAATCATCACACGCCTCTTGGTGCTTTCTTTACCACAGGAAAAATATCTAGTCAAAATTCATTTCAAACCAGGCCAAATTCACAAATTTTACATTCCATGCACAAGAATTCAACAAAAGGAAATAAAGGATCTATTCCTAAAAATCCCAGTCAGTAATACCTCCAGAAATAAATCAAACTATTCCAAGTCTACTGTAATATGATATGCACTATATGCCTACCACACACACTTGTATCATCTTTGCTAATAACATGCACTGAACCCATTTCTTACACAGGATGTATCCCTAAGATAGGAGTGAAAGAACGTAGATTACGTTGATTTATTATTTGTAAATGTACATAAATTAAATACCCCTCATGCAGTCATTGGAATATGCATTACTGTTTGTCAGTCGGTAAGGAGAATGTTCGAAAAATTGAGTGTTCAGTAATAATACAATGATAAATAGGTACATCTAATACAGCTCAAAGTATATTGCTCAGGCAGTGCTACGGAGAAGATAACTTCCACTCTTCCAAAGTGCACCGTACACGACAGTCAGGAACTGTAGTAATACAAATCTAAAGAAGCCAGTTTTTCTGTAGAATTCAGAGTATTCAAGGCATTTTCAAGAAAACTGAGAATGTTATTAATAATTGAGGTCTTGACTTATTTTGCCTTACATAAGTACTTGAAACTGATGAACGTGAATGAACTACTATTTTATTTCTAGTTAAATTAAATTGTTACACTCGTATAATTATATAAGGGAAAAAGTCTAACGATGGAATCAATAGGGCAAAACTGTAAGATTATCTCTTCCGAGAGGCTAAAAGTTGGGAACATTTTTCGGAAGTGTCAAAATTAGAACAGGTTCCGGAATGTATCAACAAATGTCCTGTTGTACCATTATTAAAATAAAATTATAACGTCACCTGAGAGAAAATACTGTTTGGCAAAGGCCTTATATTATTTCCACATGAGTTTTAAAATCTGTACTAAATCATTTCTAAAAAGTTGCAACTAATTGGAAAACTACATATCTTCGATTCTTAACAAAAATATAGTGAATTAATTTAAAGAACTAACGTTTGTTCCAGTTAAGGTTGACCACCGGAATCCTGAAAATATTGCAAATACAATGTGTAATTATACAATACACTAAATAATTGCAAATCTACAAACAAATGGAATTTTAAAAACGAAATAAAATATACTGGACTATTTGAAAGGAGATTGATAAAGATTTGAGAAATATATTCTCCACTTCAGAAACGATACCGACAACGATTTGAGTAATTCGGCAATCGGATTTTTCTAAAACTTAGTGAGAAGAACAAATCACCGAATATTTAGAAAGAGTTTCATAGAATACTGAGAAATATATTCTCTTTCAGAAAAGGGTATCGACAAATATTTTTGTAAGTCAGGTGTAAATTTATGAAGAGATCTCTAATACCAAATAATAATAATATTAATCCTATAAGTGATAAACTGTAGATTGAAAAAATCATAAAGTGATCTTTAGTATGGAAGGCATGGCTGATAATTCGCCTTTCTTCTTCACGAACTTAAAGAACTTGGCTAGAAAAATCGAAATGAATGATCAAGGACAATATATTTTTTTTGTTAGTTGATGATTGTAAGTCGGCTAAATAAATCGAATTATCTCTGAGCATATTTGTAATCATCCTGGTTGTCTGATAACCACTATACGTGCATATACGCCTAAGTAGGTGCACTTAAGTAATATTTAACATCATGCGTACATTGCTTGTACTCTGTAATTCATAATCGTTCTACCTCAATTCTATAAAAATCGACATATAAATATTTTCACTCAGTAATAAATTTCTGAAAAATATCCAGTATTTTAAGATAATAATGAATATGAAGTGGGTTTTTAAAAAGCTACTGTATCCTGGCATACTAATGACTTCACAAACATCGATATATGGTTATTGTAATTATCATCAATACACTACCTTATATGGTAATAATAAAATATTTGATACTCACTAATGCGGTCCGCAGTTGCCAATAGATCCCTATCTGTTCGGGCTATGGAGGGCATATTGTGGAAATCCTCATCAACAACCAGCAAAACCGTTTGTCTCCCAAATTGTTCCCACAAATGGCTTTACAATCCCCGGCCAACATAAAACTGCTATTACACCCAACGTTGAACGTAGATGAGAGTGGTGTTAGAGGGACATCGAATAAATTCCCCATATAAACAGCTTTCGAAAAATGCGCAGGATTAAATAAAAAACTTGCTAATAACACCACAATTTATGTCATTTTCACAAATTAGGTAGCATTACCTTTCACCAAGAAGATCAAGCTCGGTAATTGTTCTTTATAATCCTGAATAATTCTAAATAGGGTAATTACCAATATACCTTTGAAAATGGTGAAATACTGATGACTCCGGATACATGAGAGGAAATCAAATTAAATATTTTAAAAAATTGTGACTCGAAATAAACTAAAAAATAATAAGTTGCAAACACATGCTTCAAGGAATTAAGTGACTGGTCTTACCTTTCTCTGACTGTTTACACCAGCCGGTTTGAAGTACATCAATCACTGCAAATAGAAACAAATAATAACTAGGATGAGATGAAATATTTATGGATATATGTAGAATAATTTTCAGATACAATTAGAAATTACAAAACTCCGCCTAATATATACTTAAGCCAGCTACTGTCAATCAAAATACACTCTACTCACTATCGAAGCAACAATGTAAATTCAGTAAAATACTAAGTCAGTATTACATTTAGGTTATAATTAATGAAAAGGACTCAAATTTCCCACATCAACATGACGTTTGTGTTTGTACTATTGCAATGTATGGAACTGAGCCAATGTTACGGTGATGACCCGTGTATTCCGGAAATAATTAATTCATTAATTCATTTTAATATTGCAAACATGGAGTAGCTCACAATGATTCGAATGGAAATATTCATAACTAGCAAATGTACCCGTGCTTCGCTACGGTATTCTACATTGTATTCGAATATCGAAGTAAATACTGTACATATAGTAAATAAGATTGTTTTAAAATGGCATGCCTACTAGCGTTATCCGAGAAACAGCATAGGGAGGTTCCCAATACGGTGTTTCCAATGTAAAGTGCTTGTTACGGATTTGTGATGATAACGGCAGGCTCACTTGCCTACTGCCATTCACAATCGAGTGTGGAAGTTTTCATTATAATTGCAGGCCCCATCGCCTACTGCGCTGTCACAATCGATTTGGGAGTTTTCGTTACGATGGCAGGCCCCCTTTCCTACTTCCAGACAGATTAAAGTTTTCATTAGAATGTTTGGCAACTTCCCTACTACCAGTCGAAATTGAGTTGTGCAGTTATAATTATAATGCCCCCTCGTGTGTGCTTCTACAATTGTAGGGGGCTAACCTTGGTTACCCTCTTCAATTGAAGATCCTCTTCGCGGTGAGGGGGACTAGTAGCTCCTTTCTTGCGATGCCGAATGGAGCCCTATTGGGTAACCGTTCGGCATACAAGGAGGAGGAAGCTAAAGCACCGCCCAACCCTAAGGTGTAACGCGACCCGTGCCGATGGGGTGCATGGCACATGGGAGATGTGTCTTGAACGGAGCCTTCGAGATACTTGGCGCCCTCTCGAAGTAAGTAGCCTTACCCAGGTATGCGGGGCTCTGCCTGGGCGGACATATATTTCCCTAGCTACTCGTGGGACCTACATGAGTTCCGTAGCCACCCATAAACCGGAGAGGTCTTCTAGGGCCTCCGAGAGAAATACCAGCACAACAACAACCGAAGGGGACTCTTCGGAGATACCCTCGGACAGTTCGACTTCAACAGTTAGAGGGCTCACTCAAGAGGTGGGCAATCTGCAGGTGAAGAAGAAGAAGAAGAAGAAACAGCGCTCTGGCGCTGAAAAGAGGAGATACAAGAAGGCCTTAAAGGGCCCGGGAGCAGGCCAAAGAAGGCCTAACTCCTGGGGCTGAGGGGACTTCTACTACCACAACAGCGACAACAGGGGAGGGATCCAATGGGCACAAGAGGCGGGACCCTGAAAAGGGCTCTGCTTCTAGGGCACAGAGGACCCCACCCACTAAGATGCCAGCGGGGAAACGACTTCTGTCGGGGGCAACCCCAGAAGAAGATCGGCAGACCCGCAAGAGACCCAAAGTGGAGTACGCCAGGATAGCTAAAGCTGGGATCAGGATGGCCATAGTACCTGTGGGATATCCTGACCAGCAGCTATCCGAGAAACAGGTGGAAGCTGTGGAAGAGGCTATCACCAATCTGATAGACGAGCTTCCGGAGTTGGGGCCCATTAAGCCTCAGTTCCTGGACTGCTATCTGTCAAGGGGTGCGGCCGTCATCATAGCGGAGAACAATGAAACTGTAGCATGGCTTTCTAGCCTTGTTACAGGTATACAACCGTGGGAAGGAGCCAGGCTCACAATTGTGGGCATGGACAAACTCCTTTCCTACAAGAGAGTCATGGTCTGGATACCAGGACAACCAAAGGACAATAACGTCCTTTTGGGAAGAATGGCACGCCAGAACCATGGCTTAAATCCCGACAGCTGGAGGGTCTACGACCGCAAGGAGGAGAAGAGAGGCGTCCGCCTTGTGGTCAGCATGGACTCCAGGGATGTGGAGAAAGTGGTGGGGAAGAAGATCTTCTGCGGGGTGCATGTGGCTACCTTCACATTAGTGGAGGGCAAGCGTGACAAGCAGAGGACCAACCCCACCACAGATAAAACCGAGACCAGCAGGGGCGAAGAGCTGGAGCCCGGACAGGAACCGGGGCCAGCCAAGCCCCAGGATCCATCGCGGGAGACGGAGCTGCAAGTTCCGGAGACCGCATAAGGTAAAGTATTCTATGAAAGTAAAGAATGATTACTTTCATACAAGCAAATATACAACATTGTATAGCGGCCTCTAGGCTACTTAATAGAAGTATCCAGAAAGGCGGGTTTTCGGTCGCCCTGATACAAGAACCCTGGCTTAGACAGGGACATATCATGGGACTAAATTGTGCAGGTTTCACTCTATTCAGTGGAATAGCAGAGGAGAAGCCTAGAGCATGTATACTAGTTAAGGATCATAACGCTTGGGCTATACCGGGTTTCATTACTAGAGACCTAGTAGCAGTCCTAATGAGATATGAAGAGGGCGGACAGCCAAGAGACTTGGTTGTCTGTTCTGCATATTTCCCAGGAGACTCTGAATGTCCACCCCCGCCGGAGGAGTTCAAGAGACTGGTGACATACTGTAGGAAACAAGGATTAAACCTCGTAGTAGGATGTGATGCCAATGCTCATCACAGCATTTGGGGAAGTAAAAATTCAAACCAAAGGGGAGAGCACCTCATAGAATTTCTATGTACAACTGATCTTGAGATCATGAATATTGGTGATACCCCTACCTTCATTAATAATAGGAGCGAAGGGATCATAGATCTTACCCTGGGTTCCACGGGAATCATGCAGGAATTTAAAGACTGGAAGGTCTCTTTGGAGCCTTCCTTGTCAGATCATAGACACATTGTGTTTTATATAGAGGGCTCCATCGAGATCCCGTCTTACAGAAACCCTAGACGAACCGATTGGATATCTTTTAGGGAGGACGTGAGGAGGGGACTGGAGGGAGGACCCTCAAATATAATTAAAAACAAAGAGGAGCTGGAGCTCAGTGTGAGTTTTCTCACACGGACACTGGTTACCTCTTATGAATTAAACTGCCCTATTGTTAAGGCAAAAAGAGTAACAGGAAGCTTCAAGTGGAATAGTTATCTTGAACACCTGAGGAGAAATACAGGAAGGCTCTGGAATAAATACAGGGAACTTCAGGATCAAGAAAGCCTAGATTCTTACAAAGAATCACAAAGAAGGTACAAGTCAGAAGTCAAGAAGGCTTCTAGGAAATCTTGGAGACAATTTTGTGACTCCATTGAAAGTCAACATGAAGCGGCAAGGCTTCATAAAATTTTAACCTTGGATAGAAGGGCAAGGCTGGGCTCACTGGAGACTCCTTCTGGTGAATACACATCCACAGAGGGGGAGGCCCTGAGCTTACTGCTTGATGCCCACTTTCCAGGTTCGGTTATCACGAATAGTGAGGTAGAATCGAGCGGATCCTTCAGACCCGATAAAAGTGGCTGGAGGGAAGCCGCAGAGATAGTTACCCCAAGAAGGGTTAAGTGGGCATTAGAATCCTTTGCCCCTTACAAAAGCCCAGGTGTGGATGGGATCTTCCCGGAGCTTCTTCAGGAGGCGGGGGGGTCCTTATACCATACCTGGTCAGAATCTTTAGAGCCTGTCTCACTATGGGGTACGTGTACTCCTTGTGGCGTCAGGCAAAGGTGGTATTTATACCTAAACCCGGAAGGTCTTCATATACTAGACCTAAGGATTATAGACCCATTAGTCTAACGTCTTTTCTACTTAAGACCTTGGAAAGACTGGTGGATAGACATATCAGGGAGAAAGTATTAAGAGACTTTCCCCTGCATTCTCATCAGTATGCATATCAACCAGGGAAGTCGGTTGAGACGGCACTACACCAGCTGGTTTCTAGGCTGGAGAGTGCCTTGGATCAGCAACAACTTGTTATGGTTGTATTCCTAGATATAGAAGGGGCCTTTAACTATACATCTTTGGGCTCCATAGAACGTCGTCTAGAGAGAAGAGGAGTGAGCAGTATGCTCATAAAATGGATTATGGCCTCACTGCAGGGCCGTCAAGTTCTGTTTACTCTCAACGCTGTAATGTTGAGAGTTAATATAGACAGGGGGTGTCCACAGGGAGGAGTATTATCACCAACATTATGGTGTCTGGTAGTGGACGAACTACTTACCAGGTTAAATGTTGGAGGAATATACGCCCAAGGCTATGCAGACGACATAAGCCTGATGGCGGTAGGAAATTTCCCCAGTACGGTTTCCGAACTCGTACAGAGCTCTCTACGTAGGGTGGAAAGATGGTGTCACGAGACAGACTTGTCGGTTAATCCCGATAAGACGGAGCTCGTGGTATTTACCAGGAGGAGGAGGCTAGACGGACTGTCAGAGCCTTTCCTATTCGGAAAAAAATGAATTAAGACAACCTCGGTTAATTACCTAAGGGTAATCCTTGAGGCAAGACTGAGTTGGAAGAAACATATAGATCATAAGGTGGATAAGGCTCGCAAGATTATGTGGGCCTGTCGCAGGGCCGTCGGGAAGACTTGGGGCCTAAGACCTAGGGTGGTCCAGTGGCTCTATATCTCCATTGTACGGCCCACGATCACCTATGCATCTATAGTCTGGTGGCCAGGCTCAGAGAGTAAAACTGTGAGCACCAAGTTAAACAGTGTCCAAAGACTTGCGTGTCTAGGAATAACAGGGGCACTGGATACTACACCATTATGTGCAATGGAGGCCATCCTAGGTTTTCCCCCCTTACATTTATATGTTAAGGTAATAGCGGGAATGAGTGCCTATCGCCTTTGGTCACTCGGAGGATGGTCCTTCAAAAACCCGAATAGAGGTCATGCCTCTATTCTTACAAGGCTTCACCAGACTTGCCCTATGACAATGATGATCGGGGATCTGATGAAGCCTAGCTTTAATTTGAATTATAAATTCACAGTGGTGATACCCACAAGGGAGGAGTGGGCCGCGGACGCTGGGGCCCGTCTTAAGTCTGGGGGCTGTACATGGTACACAGATGGCTCGCGGAGGAAGGCGGGCACAGGCGCCGGGGTCTGGGGGCCTAAGACAAGGCTCTCCCTTCCTATGGGTAAATATGCTACTGTTTTCCAGGCTGAAGTATACGCAATACTAGCCTGTGCTTTAAATATATGGAAAATGCCTGGACATAGAAGACACATCACTATATGTAGTGATAGCCAGGCAGCGTTAAAAGCACTATGTGCAGTTAAAACAACATCAAAACTGGTATGGGAATGCCAAAGGATGTTAGATCAGCTGTGTGAGCTTAGCTCAGTTACCTTATTATGGGTTCCTGGGCACACAGGAATCAGTGGAAATGAAGAAGCTGACAAACTAGCGAAACAGGGCTCAATGGGTGCCTTTACAGGACCAGAGCCCTTCCTGGGAGTGTCACTCCGAAATGTGAGACTGGCAATATCCCAATGGATAAACCAGTCTCACCTAGATATTTGGAAGAGGTTAACTATAGCAAGACAGGCACGTGAACTTATCAAAGGGCCTAGTCAAAGCTATAAAAAGGTCCTAATGAATTTGAATAGGACTAGAATGAGAATGGTATTTGGACTGTTAACAGGCCACAATACCTTACAGAGACACCTACACATCATGAAAATCACCCAGGATCCGATGTGTAGAAGATGCGGTAAGGAGGAGGAGACCTCCGCGCATGTGTTATGTCAGTGCAAGGCTTTTGCAAGCACTAGACATCGATACCTGGGCTCACACTTCGTGAGCCTGGAGGACATCAGGAACGCCAAAATCCGGACACTGGTATCCTTTATAGGAGCACTAGGGCTGGACTAGGCAAACCCGTTCAAGGGGCACAAAGGGTCTTCATAGACTTACGTGTGGAGCTCTGCGAAAACAGGGCTCACCCATTTCTTATCTATCTATCTATAATTATAATGACAGGCCCCTTTTCCTACAGCCAGCCAGCTTACTACCAGTCACACCAAGTTGGTGAGTTTCCATCAAAATTGCAGGCCACTATGCCTAATACCAGTCACATTTTAGATTGATACATTTGTTTATAAGGGCGGGCACCCTTGCCTACAGCCAAACACAATCGGGTAGGGGACTTTTAAACAACAATGCATGCTCCCTTGCCTTCTGCAAGTCAAATGGAGAAGTGAATTATTCACTACAATGGCAGGCCTTCCTTACTAATGCCAGTTACACAGGTGTTGGAGAAGGACCCCATTCCTACTACCAGTCAAAGTCGGTGTGGGGAGTACTGATTACAATAGCAGACACACCCGTTCAAGATCGCTACAACACGACATCAGTGAATATATATAGGTCGACATACGAAAGTATATGCATGCTTAAAATATTGCAGACCTTCATTTACAGATTGACTGCTGCAAAACGGTACGTCACATCGACAAAAGATTGTACCATAAGACGTCAGATTTAGCGGCCTAAATGGCTGGTCGTATGATATCTGATCTATTCATGGGTCAGATTAAGTTAGAAAAGTTGAATAGGGTAACATTTTTGTAAGATTATCTCACATTGCATTACTTTTCAGATAATTAAGTGACAGCTACATACATAGCATTTGGCTCACATATGGCTACTGGGTGGGCCAATTTTCGTGTAGGGTTTGATGATTCTATATTTCTTATAAGTGATTGAAAGTATGAATCATGCATGTGAAAAGTCCAAATTTACTTAACATCGAGAAATAGACAAAAATCAAACGTAAAAGGGATACAGATACAACAAAAAGTCATAAGACCAAGGTTGTAGATCACTCCAAATTGAACGGAGATTGTGCCTTCCCTTATGTGGGGAAGGGGGTCTGAGATTGCTCTTGGTAAACTGTCAGAGTGTAGTAAATAAACAATTAAAATTCGGTACATTGATGGAAACTTATGAGACTGATGTGGTGATAGGAGTGGAATCGTGGTTGAGAGAAGGGGTGGGTAACAGAGAAGTATTTCCAGAAGGGTACACAGTCTATCGTAGAGACCGAGGAGATAAAAAGGGAGGGGGGGTGTTTATTCTGGTGAAGAAAACTTATTGTTCACATGAATGGTTTACCGATGAAAGGGATGAAATATTAGGGATAAAATTAATTTGTGATAATATGATGGAGGTGGGAATTATAGGAACATACAGGCCAGGAAGAGAGGAAAGGGACGTGGAAATATTTGAGAAAATAATAGATTATACTCATAAAAACAATAATAATGATGTGGTAATAATTGGGGGAGATCTAAACTTGCCTGAAGTTGAATGGAATGGAGCTACAAGTGAAGCCCATGAACAGAAACTGGCAAATAAGTTAATTTGGGAGGGTGGATTTACACAAGTAGTACAAGAACCAACTCGTCTCAATAACTTACTAGATGTATTCTTGGTTAAACCATGGGAAATTGTTGATAAAACTGAGGTAATTGAAGGAATAGGTGACCATAAGGCTGTAATAATGGATGTAGGACTGGTACCAAAAAGGCTTAATAAGAGGGTCACACAAGACAAGAAATTGTACAGAAAAACTAAAGTCGATGAATTTGGGACTTACCTTAAATCACAATTCAGTTGTTGGATAAGTGAAGGGAGTAATGTTTATACACTTTGGGCTAAATTCAAAGGAATCATTTGGGAAGGAGAGAAGAGATTTGTACCTGTTAAGAAGGGTAAAATGACCTCAGACCCTGTTTATTATACAAGGGAAATAAGAAAATTAAAAAGAAAATGTAGAATAGTAAACAGGAAAATCAAAGAAGGTAGGAAGAGTAGAGAAACGAGAAAACAGCTAATGAGGGAACTGAATAGAGTGAAAAAGGAAGCAAAAGAGAATTATATGAATGGCATTCTTCAAGAGCGTAATGACCACAAAGGGAAATGGAAAAAGCTGTATTCGTATATCAGGAATCAAAAAGGAAAAGGAATCCAAATTCCTGCAATGGTGGGCGAAGGGGGTGAACACTATTTAACAGATACTGAGAAAGCAAACCTCTTTAGTAAGGAATTCAGATATTCAGTAGATGATTGTCAGGAGTTGGAAACCGAAACAGAAGATACAGAAGGAGAGACACAGAGGGAAACAAAAAGCTTCTCATTCACAAATGAAGATATTTTCAGAGAAATCCAACTGATTCAGCAAGGAAAAGCAGCAGGAAGTGATCAAATTACTGGAGAGGTGATAAAGACAATGGGGTGGTACATAGTGCCTTATTTAAAATTTATCTTCGACTATGTCATAAATACTAGTGTAATACCAAAGGAATGGAAGGAATCAATAATAATACCAATTTATAAAGGAAAGGGTGATAAAAGGAAACCAGAAAACTACAGACCAATCAGCCTGACCAGTATAGTTTGTAAAATACTGGAGAGTTTAATAGCAAAGTACATCAGAGGGATATGTGATGATAAAAATTGGTTCATGAGGAGCCAGTATGGATTTAGAAAGAAATTTTCTTGTGAGGCACAACTGGTGGGATTTCAGCAGGACATATCAGATCAATTGGATTCAGGAGGCCAGTTAGATTGCATAGCCATAGATCTTTCCAAAGCCCTTGATAGAGTGGAACATGGAATATTATTAAAGAAATTGGAGGGAATAGGACTGGACGTAAGGGTTACACGTTGGGTGAAAACATTTCTAAATTCAAGGGTTCAGAAAGTCAAAGTAGGAAATAATGTATCGCAGGAAGAGAAAGTTTGGAAGGGAATTGCACAGGGTAGTATAATCGGTCCGTTAATTTTCTTAATATACGTAAATGATTTAGGGAATAATATAACATCAAAAATAAGGTTGTATGCAGATGACATAATTGTTTATAGGGAAATAAATACCATTGAGGACTGTTCAGAATTACAAAGGGACCTTGAGAGTATCCAACAATGGGTTGAAGAGAATAATATGAAGGTTAATGGAGGCAAATCAACTGTTACAACATTTACAAACAGGAGTTTTAAAACTGAATTTGAATATACTTTGGATGGGGTAGTTATCCCAAAAGATGGCAAGTGCAAATACTTAGGTGTAAAATTTGAAAGTAATTTGACTGGAAGGGTCATGTGGATGACATTGTTGGGAAAGCATACAGATCATTACATGTCATAATGAGGCTACTTAAAGGATGCAACAAAGAATTAAAAGAGAAAAGTTACCTAAGTATGGTTCGTCCATTATTGGAATATGCAAACAGTGTATGGGATCCTCACCAAGAATACCTAATAAAAGAAATACAGTGTGCAGAGGAAAGCAGCAAGGTTTGTAATAGGGGATTTCAGGAGAAAGAGTAGTGTATCAGAAATGTTAAAGGAACTAGGGTGGGAAACTTTAAGTAAGAGAAGGGAGAAAACTAGACTTATAGGATTATATAGAGCCTATACAGGAGAAGCAGCATGGGGAGATATCCGTGAGAGGCTTCAGTTGGAAAATAATTATATCGGCAGGACTGACCACAAATGTAAAATTAGAAAAAAATTTAGTAGAGGCGATTGGGGTAAATTTTCATTCATTGGGAAGGGTGTAAAGGAGTGGAACAGTTTACCAGGGGTAGTGTTTGATCCTTTTCCAAAATCTGTACAGATATTCAAGAAGAGAATAAACAGCAACAGAGAAAATAAATGAAATGCTTGAGGGCATTCGACCAGTGCAGGTTAATGTAAATAAAAATGTGTGTGAATGAATTAATTCCATCCCCTAGTCTAAGGAGTTTGGACAGCCAAAGTAGGGGACTGCCTGTAGGGCTGAAGTACAGTGGGGACTTCGAGGGCCCTGGGACCGCTACGGTAGCTATAAAGGTCCTTCAGGAACTCTGAAAAGTGGTGCCAAAAGGGGCTCTGGTTAAGACGCAGCAGGTCGTTATGCTACTTAGGTTCCAGAATGGGGAAAGGAAAAAAGAAAAAAGTAAATAAATGCAATGTAAATTTCAATCTTATACCAGTTGTACGGTATCATTTGAAGTAATTCCACATACTGTATATCAGTTGAAGTTGACTATATTTGAAAGTATTACAGGAGATATTATTAGTAGAATTTTGTAAACAATATAAATTTACTAAGGATGAGCTGTGTGTTTAATAGAAAAAATTGTTAGCGTAAATTGTATAATATTGTATTATAGGAAAATTTTGTTCTCTTGTTAATTTAATATTTAGTACTTGACAATAATGTATTTTAGTGTACCATTTGCCACCGAGGTAGGCACCTCATTTGCAAATAAAGAGATTTTGATTTGATTTTGATTTTGATGTGATAGGACTTCGCGAAGATCTGCACCATCATTAAAATTGCCTCCATATTTCGATATTCTTCGGGGAAAAAAGTGAAAAATTTAAAGCTCTTGGAAATGTTCTGTCCGTTACAAGCTAAAACGTATAATTTTGCCAAATTTATGTTTTCTTGTTCGTCTGGCAGATTATGCCGTAATGTGGATTTTGGGCGAGGAGGGTTAAAATTAGGACTTTCAGGAAACTAAATCAAAACATTATGCAGATGTTTGTTATTATTACCCCTTAAACGCGTAGCTGTGCGAACATTTCGCCAAAATAGTCAATGTACAGGCACACAGTCGTTAGAATTTTACTTATATAGATAAAAAAGGAATCTGCTCCACGTACAACACCTTTTGGTCTATGTCTGCTGGACTTACCCTGCAAAACCGACCATTTTGATATCTCCCTTATTAATCCTTCTGTCTAGAAAATACACATGAAAAAAGTTTTAGAAATGGATTTCCAACAAATTTGGTTGATTTCCAGTCAGGTTGGTCATGTACTGTATATATTGTGGAAGAGTAAATTCACCATTTGGGTTCCCTATAAACCGCCAGTCCATTCCAGAAACAGGAAATGTTATTGACCTTTAAAATCTACCTTTGGAAAGGTGAATGCTAAATATAAAGTTTGGTTCAAATATCTTCAATAGTTTTCAAGTTGTAGGAAATACGCTCAACACGCGCGCGTTCTTAAGTTAAGTCCGGTTAATGATATCTCCCTTATAAATCCTCTTACCGAAATGATGCACATGCGAAAAAAGGTTTAAAAATTAATTTCCATTAAGGCAGGTAGATTTCTATTAAGTTAGGTTGTGTACATTTTGTGAGAGTGCAAAATGACGGTTTCGGATTCGTCTAACCCCCCCCCCCCCCAGTCATTTCATGGATTTAGAAACAGTATTAGCCCTGAAACCTACCCAAGGACAGGTGGATTCTAAATATCAAGTTTGGTGGAAATATATCCAGTAGTTTCCAAGTTATAGACAAACAGACACCAAAGCTAAAAGTATGCAGATGGTCATTATTACACCTGAAACGGATAAGTGTATAGAAATGTCGCCAAAATAGTCAATGTACAGACACACTCTAGAAGTGCAGACCTTTATTTCGAGAGTTACTGCTTTGAAACTCTGCGACAAATCTGCAAACGGACCTCACCATCAGACGCCTCTTTCAGTATTCTACATGGTTGGTCCCATGACATCTTCTCGTATCTCCTATATTTATGGGTTAGATTGAGTTAGAATCATTGGGTGTGAAATTTTGTACAGCTTTCGCATACTACTTTATATTTGTGATACTCATGTGACAGATAGAATCATAAAATTTGGCTATCACATTGCCACTGGTCATGCCAATGTGCGTGCCAAATGTCATGATTCTATCTATATAAATAAAATTGTTTCTGTTTGTCTGTTTGTCTGTCTGTTTGTCTGTTCCACCATCACGTCGAAACGGCTGGATAGATCTCAACCAAACTTCATATTTAGAGTATACTGACCCCGGGGAAGGTTTCGATATGCATATCATTTTAAAATCTTTGAAAAGACGGGGGTTTTATAGGAAAAACGGTTTTCCTCCATTTTCTCTTATACTATTAAAGGCAAAATATCGAATTTGTCGTATAAGGACGAGACAAAGCTCAATTTAATCCTCTTGACGCAAAGAACAAAACTCGGTAAGCCCTACGGGCCCGAAAACCATGTTTTAAGGCCCTAAAACCAACCGTTACGGAGATATTGGCACCACACTACCCCTGCTCTAGGAATCGGATAAAGAAATGAACTGCCGTAACCATGGCAACGTCAGCTCCAGGATTCTAGAGCAGTGAGATTATGCATGTACGTTTGGGCATAGCTGTCAACCAAAATAGGTACAAATAAGACTTAATATCTGGGAAAAAAATATACTGTTGTGTAAGGCACTCATAGGACTCCTTTGGGCGGGGATGGAAAGGGGGTGAAGAACGATTGTAAAAATCTATATAAATAAAATTGTTTCTGTTTGTCTGTCTGTTTGTCTGTTCCACCATCACGTCGAAACGGCTGGATAGATCTCAACCAAACTTCATATTTAGGGTATACTCATCCCGGAGAAGGTTTTGATATGCATATCATTTTAAAATCCTTGAATAGACAGGGGGTTTATAGGAAAACCAGAATGGTTTTTCCACCATCACGTCGAAACGGCTGGATAGATCTCAACCAAACTTCATATTTAGAGGATACTCATCGCGGGAAAGTTTTCCATATGCATATCATTTTAAAATATTTGAATATATGGGGGGTTTATAGGAAAATCAGAATGGTTTTTCCACCATCACGTCGAAACGGCTGGATGGATCTCAACCAAACATTGTATTTAGAGTATACTAATCCCGGGGAAGGTTTAGATATGCATATCATTTTAAAATCCTTGAATAGACGGGGGGTTTATAGGAAAACCAGAGTGGTTTTCCCACCATCACGTCGAAACGGCTGGATAGATCTCAGCCAAACTTCATATTTAGAGTATACTCATCCCAGGAAAGGTTCCGATATGCATATAATTTTAAAATCTTTGAATAGACGGGGTGTTTATAGGAAAACCACTGTGGTATTTTCTCTTATACTATTGATTTTCTGTAAACTTCGTTTACCGTACGTGAAACGTCTCTTCATTATAAACAACTTTCGTTATGTTCATAATTTACCTTACTCTTCACATGACGGAGAAATTTACAATTTTCTGCTGGTATCATGCTCTGCATTTAGTGACCGACAGACCGACAACGAACCTACAGGTTACCATGGCAACGTCTCTGACTGCATGCCAGTAGGGAAGTAACGTATTGCCATTTTCCTCATCATGCTTTTAAATTCGTGGTTGTTCCTTGGGTAGATGGCAAGAGAGGCATCAATCGGCTCATCTGCGGGATATTGGCGGAATATCGTTGGAGGTTATAACCGCCCTCGAATAGATTAAGTAATAACACCATTAGTCATCTTCATATTTGTTTACCTAAGAATCACTGAACCTAAATTTCTCCTCTGTTAGCGCTTTATTATATCCATAACTCACGGCATTTATTTATTTGTCGTTATCCGGCTGTCCTCAGTTATAATCCATTTTCTATTAGTTTCAACATTCTTAACTGTATTATTTTCTTCCTTAATTACGCCGTATGTACGTGAATGCTAGAAACTACTGGATGCATTTCCACCAAGATTCGTATTTAGAATACACCTGTCCTTGATAGGTTTCAGGGCAAATATTGTTTCTAAATCCCTGAACTAACTGGGGGTTTATACGAAACCGAAACAGTGATTTTGCACTTCCAAAAAATATACACAACAAAAGTTTATGGAAGTCTACCTACCTTGGTAGAAATTAATGTCTAAACCTTTTTTTCTCATGTGCATCATTTCGATACGAGGATCAATAAGGGAGATATCATTAAAGGACCGTTTTTCTGTACAAGTCCCATCGGACTTAACTCACGAGCGGGTGCGTGTAAAGCGTATTCCTTACAACTTGAAAACTACTGAAGACATTCGAAACAAAATTTATATTTAGCATCCACCTGTCCAAAGGTAGGTTTTAAACGTAAATAACATTTCATGTTCCGGAATGGACTGGCGGTTTATAAGGAACCGAAATGGTGATTTTACTCTTCCACAATATATACAGAACAAGACCAACCTGACTGGAAATCGACCAAACCTGATGGAATTCCACCTCTAAACCTTTTTTTTCATGTGCATTTTTTCGTCAGGAGGATTAATAAGGGAGATATCATGAATGGTCACTTTTGCAGGTTAAGTCCAGCGGACATAGCCCAAAAGGTGTTTTACATGGAGCAGATTCCTTATCTATATAAATCAAATCGTAACGACTGTGTACCTCTACACTGACTATTTTGGCGAAATTTTCGTACAGCTTTCCGTTTAAGGGGTAATAATAACAATCTCCATAATTTTTGATTTCCTGAAAGTCCTAATTTTTACCCGCCTCGCCCAAAATCCACATTGTGGCATAATCTGCCAGAAGAATAAGAAGATAATTGAAATTTGACAAAATTATACGTTTTAGCCTGTAACGAATGAAAAATCCTATATCATTAAATTTTTCATTTTTTATCCCCGAAGAATATCGAAATATGCAGGCAATTTTAATGATGGTGCAGACCTTCGGAAATTCCTATCACGTAACGGATTGCACAATCTCCGTTCAATTTGGAATGATCTACAACCTTGGTCTTATGACTTTATGCCGTATCTGTATCCCTTTTACGTTTGATTTTTCTCTATTAATCGATGTTAAGTCAATTTGGAATTTTCACATGCATTATTCATACTTTCAATTACTTATATGAAATACAGAATCATCAAACTCTTCACGAAAATTGGCCCACTCAGTAGCCATATGTGAGCCAAATGCTACGTATGTAGCTGTCACATTATTATCCGAAAAGTAATGTAATGTGAGATGATCTTACAAAACCTTTACCCTGTTCCACGTTTCTAAATCTGACCCAAGAATAGATGACATATCATTGGACCAGCCATTTAGGCCACTAAATCCGGCGTGTCTTATGGTATAATCCTTTGTCGATATGACGTACGTTTAGTAGCAGTTAATCTGTAAATGAAGGTCTTCAATATTGTAAACACGCATATACTTTCGTATGTCGATCTATATATATTCACTGATGTCGATTTAGCGATCGAGAAAGGGTCGGTCTGCTATTGTAATCAGTACTCCCCTCACCGACTTTGACTGGCAGTAGGAAAGGGTTCCTTCTCCAACTCCTGTGTAACTGTCATTAGTAAGGAAGGCCTACAATTGTAATGAATAGTTCCCTTCTCGATTTGACTTGCAGAAGGTAAGTGAGCATGCAGTTTTGTTTAAAACTCCCCTACCCGATTGTGTTTGGCAGTAGGCAAGGGTGCCCGCCATTATAAAGAAATGTACTCATCTAAAATGTGACTGGCATTAGGCATAGTGGCCTGCTATTTTGATGGAAACTCACCAACTTGGTGTGACTGGCAGTACGCTGGCTGGCAGTAGGAAAAGGGGCCTGTCATTATAATGATAACTGCACAACTCAATTTCGAGTGATAGTAGGGTAATTGCGTGCCATTATAATAAAAACTGTAATCTGTCTGGAGGTAGGAAAGGGGGGCTGCCATTTTAACGAAAACTCCCCAAATCGATTCTGTCCGCATAGTAGGCAATGGGGCCTGCAATTATAATGTAAACTTCCCAACCTGATTGTGAATGCCAGTAGGCAAGTGAGCCTGCCGTTATATCACAAATCCGTAACAAACACTTTACATTGGAAACGTACGGGGACCTCCCCATGCTCTTTCTCGGATAACGCTAAGAGACATGCAATTTTAAAACTATCTTATTTACTGCATGTACACTATTTACTTCGATATTCGAATACAATGTAGAATACCGTAGCGAAGCACGGGTACATTCGCTAGTCTTTCCTATAAGTGTGCCATATTAATGTTAACATATACGTGTGAAAGTAGAAAATTAACTTGAAATGGAGAAATACAGCTCTATTTAACGTATAAGGAATAGAAATACGATAAAAAGTTATAGGACCAAAGTTATATATCTCTCCAAAATGAAAGGCGATTGTGCTTTCTGATTTGTGATAAGACTTACAGATTAGCCACCAATTATCCCGAAACGAAGGTGTGCACCGTCGTTAAAATTGCATCCATATTTCGATATTTTTCGGGGCCGAAAGTTATACATTTGCATAGCTTAGAATATTTCCTCAAAGGAAAGAGTGTCAAGCTTTCGGGATTAACACTCGCATACATACGGTCTAATGAAGGAAGAAAATAATTCAGTAAAGAAAGTTGAAATTAATAGAAAATGGATTAAAACTGAGGACAGCCGGATGACGACAAATATGTAAATACCAAGTGAATGTATTGGAAAATCAAATGCCCCTCAATAAAATATGCTGGTGTGAGTTATGGATATAAGAAGGAGGTAACAGAGGAGAAATTTAGGCGCAGGCATTCTTAGGTCAACAGATAAGATGACTAATGGTGTTATTACTTAAGCTATTCGAGGACGGTTATAAACTCGAACGATATTCCGCCAATATCCCGCAGAATGGCCGATTGACGCCCTCTCTTGCCTTCTACCCAAGGAACAACCATGAATTTAAAGGTATGATGAGGAAAATGGCAATACGTTACTTCCCTGCTGGCAAGCAGTCAGAACCTGTACGTTCGTTGTCGGTCTGTCGGTCACACACGCAGACCATGATACCCGCAGAAAATAGTAAATTTCTCCGTCATTTGAATAGTAAGGTAAATTATGAACATAACGAAAGTTGTTTATAATGAAGAGACGTTTCACATACGATCCACGGAGTTCACAGGAAATCAATAGTATAAGAGAAAATGGCTATAAATCCCCGTCTAATCAAAGATTTTAAAACGAAACGCATATAGAAACCTTCCTCGGGGTGAGTATACTCCAAATATGAAGCTTGGTTGAAATCTTTCCAGCCGTTTTGCCGTGATGATGGAACAAACAAACAGACAAACAGACACGAAAAGGAAAAACCACCGATTCGGTCTTGAGTTGACCCAGAACGGATAAATATCTGAAAATTTGGCAAAACAAATGAAATTACAGACAACGGACCACTGCAACTTTATTTATAAGATTTACGTATTATATACATCATTTTACTCGTTTTAAAACACGTATGTTGTTGTAATTAGCATCTGTGCATTTTGCAGCGGAATATGCGGTTTCTTCACGAACTTATGCGAAGTTCCGTGGCTTACTTCACACGTTACTCACGGCATGTTAAAATTATGTTCTTCTCCGAAATCCTTTGGCAGTAATATGAATTACAGTAAGTTTCAGACAAATCTACGCAGAATGAGGGATTTTCCAAAAGTAGAGTATGGTAAAGCAGAGCGAAACTCTCCTTACTTCCAAGTAACATGCTGTAGTTCCTCTGCCTACTGACGGTGCGCTGCGATTTGAAGAATCATGAAGCCCGCTGTTGATATCTCCCCTTTTATCTACCTGCCCTTTAAAATTTACTGTACCGGGCGAGTTGACTGTGCGGTTAGGGGCACGCAGCTGTGATCTTGCATCTGGGAGATAGTGGGTTCCAACCCCAGTGTTGACAGCCCTGAATGTGGTTTTCCGTGGTTTCCCATTTTCACACCAGGCAAGTACTGGGGAAGTACCTTAATTAAGGCCACGGCCGATTACTTCCCACTCCTCGGCCTTTCCTATCCCATCGTCGCCATACGACTTATGTGTGTCGGTGCGATGTAAAGCAAATTGTAAAAAAAAAAAAACATTGTTTTGTTCTTTCGGAAAGCCGTGAGCCTGAAGTGACATACACTGAGTGCCTCGCGTGACTTAAACGAACAATTCAATTTTCGCAAATACATCCCCCATTATGCATCGTATTATAAATATGTACACGACAAAAAATATTGGAAATACAACTTTTGTTATAGGCTACAGGGTGATTTATGATGATGGTAATGATGCAGGATTTCAGGGATGCTGCGGAAGGGCACAGTATCAATTTGAGATAAGAAACCCCCATCCGGAAAAGCCTCAGTTGCTGGGTTTAAGCAAACAAAATTTTGGGATGCCTTTGAACGTGAGATAAAAAATACCTTAAGAATGTTTGTGTGGCCATGTAATAACCGTTATTTACCTCCAATACATACACATGTTACGAATACATTTATAACAATTGCTCAGATGCAGAGCTGACAACGTCGCAGTCAATTATGGCGTATCTGGACGAACAACTCTGGCGTCGTTTAACGACATTACCGGCAGAAAGTAATCTTGCTAGGAGCTAATGTGCGGTCTACACAGGTGTCTCGGAGATAACACTCTTCACATGACCCCACAAGAAGAAATCAAGTGGGGTGTGATCAGGCGAACGAGCTGGCCAGGTAACAGGTCTTTTTCTTACCCAATCAAAGTGGGTTAGGGCCCTCCATGCGTTGACAAACCTACTACCTACAGAAAACGGCTTTGACATACAACGTTCAACTGAGAAGTTTCTGAACAGGATCTTCCACTCTCAAATTGATACGTGTGTCCTTCTCTACCCTCCCTGAAAGTCTGTATCATCATCACGAAAACACTCTTTATAAATTCTTGAATTGTCCTAAAATTAACGGAGGTATTAACTGTTCTGATCTCCCTATAAACCCCCACGTTATGCCATGAACTTGAAGCTGCATGCACCCAGTAACATTGCCCTGAATTGTTTGATTCCAAATACTGAGTTTGGATAACTTTAAGTCCAGCAATTTTCCAGTTTCAGGAACACAAACACAAACAGACTCCCGAGGCTGAGTACTTGATTCCTTTACGTAACATATCCTCCTCCATGCGCCTCTCATACAGACAGCTTCCTCCGTGGAGTTCATTACTTCCGTATCTTCTCACTGCGAGTACTCTCCGGTCTATTTATCGGTTTCGACACTTAAATCGTGCCGCCGTGAAGCAGCGAAGTGGAACTCCATTCTGAACAATTATGACATGATGTGTCAACGTTTCTACCTCCTTCAAACATTGACACATTAACCGAGGATTCATCCCCTGAACTGTCCGACTCGTTGGCTGATCGGTCAGCGTAGTGGCCTTCGGTTCAGATGGTCCCGGGTTCGATTCCCGGCTGGTTCGGGGATTTTAACCTTAATTGTTTAATTCCTACGGCACGGGGACTGGGTGTATGTGTTGCCTTCATCATCATTTCATCCTCATCACGACGCGCAAGTCGCCTACGGGAGTCAAATAGAAAGACCTGCATCTGCCGAGCCGAACCCGTCCTGGGATATCCCGGCACTAAAAGCCATACGTCATTTTCTTTATCCCCTGAACTTGGGATCCAGCGAGCCAACTCAGTTTGTTTGTAGCAGGAAAAGAGTCAATGTTCCATTAGGAAACCTGACTTCTTTGTGACTAAGAGAACCTTGGACTTACACTACACTAAGATTCAAAACTGATAAGTAAATTAGCGACAACAATCTGACAGGAAACAGAACGTTGAGATAAAATGACAGGGATAATCTTAGTTATAAAATAACTCACCCGAAAACACTTCGTCATCGCCGTTACAAAGAAGAGTTCTTATCTTCCTCGTCTAAACATAGGCATCTAAAAATGTTATCTAGAATTTAGTGCATTCTACGTACATTCAATCACCTATGGATATTTCTGGGCGGGTAAAGTATTTTTTCATCTATCTCTAGGTACAAGCCGGAGGAAAATGTAACTTGCATAGAAATGTGTGTCTCATTTATCGCTGCTGAGGTATGGTTTGTGCTCACAACTAGTTCATCTGAATGTTATGAAAGGTGTTACTCATGGGGCCGGAAGTGCTTCAGTAGTACTTTCTGGTACTTGTGCCTCTGACAATCCATTCACGGTGGCGATGTGTTGTCCTAAAGGTGAGTGTAGTGAGATAAATCCTAAATTTTATTTTCAAACACCTGGTGAGTTGGCCGTGCGGTTAGAGGCGCGCGGCTGTGAGCTTGCATCCGGGAGATAGTGGATTCAAATCCCACTGTCGGCAGCCCTGAAAATGATTTTCCGTGGTATCCCATTTTCACATCAGGCAAATGTCTTAATTAAGGCCACGACCAATTCCTTCCACCTTCTAGGCCTTTCCTTTCCCATCGTCGCCATAAGACCTATCTGTGTCGGTGCGACGTAAACCCACTAGCAAAAAAAAAAAAAATTAAAGAAGAGACTCGATCCTCGAAATAATTAAAGAATAGAAAAAATACGGGTAAGGTCCATGAAAGGATCTCTAGAAATTTTGAGCTTAATATCACCGGGATCGGAAGAGGAACATAGTAAGCCAAAATTGAGGTTGGATACCAAAAGCCAAACATAAGTAGGGCCTACTACTGAGCTCACGTTAACACTCCACAACTTGCCAACCTCAGTAGAACTCATCTTGACATGATTGGTCATCACGATGTACCAAGACCATTACGATAATAATAATAATAATAATAATAATAATAATAATAATAATAATAATAATAATAAAATGTCCGGCTCCTTCGTTGAAATATTGTATTGTTTTCAATAAATAATCCATAGGATTCCATTGGGTGAAAAAGTCTATAGATAGACGTGTGGTAATGATTTGATCGTAATGCAGAATTCAATTTAATACCCAACATTTTGAAAAGAAATACGCCTACTGCACATATTTTACGATAATCAGCATTCCCAAGACTAAAGCGACGTTGATAGAAAAGAATGCTAGGTAATTAATTTCGTGTGGCTATTTCTAGCCGAGTGCACCCCTTGTAAGGCACACCCTCCGGTAAGGGTGGGTGGCATCTGCCATGTGTAGATAACTGTGTGTTATTGTGCTGAAGGATAGTGTTATGTGTGGTGTGCGAGTTGTAGGGGTGCTGGGGAGAGCACCCAGTCTCCGAGTCCAGGGAATTAACATTTAAGGTTAAAATCTCTGAACCGACCGGAAATCGAATCTGGGACCCACTGGACCAAAGGCCAGCACGCTAACCATTCGGCCATGGAGCCGGACATGCTAGGTAATAAGTTCAATACAATTCAATATTGTTCTTACTACTGTGCCGAAAGCCTGCAGTCTAATATCTTGGAACTTGAAAATAGGTGCAATGAATATGGTATGAAAATTAGCCTCTCGAAGACTAAATTGATGTCAGTAGGTAAGAAATTCAACAGAATCGAATGTCAGATTGGTGATACAAAGCTAGAGCAGGTCGATAATTTCAAGTATTTAGGTTGTGTGATCTCCCAGGATGGTAATATAGTAAGTGAGATTGAATCAAGATGTAGTGAAGCTAATGCAGTGAGCTCGCAGTTGCGATCAGCAGTATTCTGTAAGAAGGAAGTCAGCTCCCAGACGAAACTATCTTTACATCGGTCTGTTTTCAGACCAACTTTGCTTTACGGGAGTGCAAGGTGGGTGGACTCAGGATATCTTATTCATAAGTTAGAAGTAACAGACATGGAAGTAGCGAGAATGATTGCTGGTACAAACAGGTGGGAACAATGGCAGGAGGGTACTCGGAATGAGGATATAAAGGCTAATTTAGGAATGAACTCGATGGATGAAGCTGTACGCATAAACCGGCTTCGGTGGTGGGGTCATGTGAGGCGAATGGAGGAGGATAGGTTACCTAGGAGAATAATGGACTCTGTTATGGAGGGTAAGAGAAGTAGAGGGAGACCAAGGCGACGATGGTTAAACTCGGTTTCTAACGATTTAAAGATAAGAGGTATAGAACTAAATGAGGCCACAACACTAGTTGCAAATCGAGGATTGTGGCGACGTTTAGTAAATTCACAGAGGCTTGCAGACTGAACGCTGAAAGGCAAATCAGTCTATAATGATAATGTATGTATGTATATGTATGTATGTACTAGTATCACAAGGTTGCAGAGTAGCCTTCGGCGGCCACGGCCCTTCCGTGCTCCGACCGACCGACCGAGTAGAGGAGGGGTGATCACGGCTAATCCGTGATTCTACGGCTCTGTTTTCGGGAGACGGAGAGGGGCTGGTTCCAAACGTCGGCTATCCTGAGAATGTTTTTCAGTGGTTTTCCATTCTCCTGCACTAAGGCGAACGCTGAGGTAGTTCCTAGTATAGGCCACGGCCGGCAAACCTCTCGTCTTCACCGCACATCTCCAGGCCTGAGAGACGGCATCACCGTATAAGACGCCCACGTCCCCATTGAGGGGAGGAATGAAAGCAGTGAGTAGTAGTACTATTACGAACGCAATTTACCACAGCTTTACTTTAACACTTTAGTGAGACGTAAAATCAATTACAGTAATAGTAGTAGTAGTAGTAGTAGTAGTAGTAGCAGTAGTAGTAGTAGTAGCAGCAGCGAATTCTCTCAATATTGGAAGACGTAAAGCAAATAACCCAATCAATTCTTCCGTGGGTTCTTCTTGTTGTTGTTAGGCTTTCGTTCTTTCCGAAAATTCTTGTTTACGTTCTTCCGGCCACTTTGGTCTGTATTGTTTTTGTTGAGGTTGCTCTGATGCAGCTTCCCAACTGTTTACTTTGTGTCTATAGTTCTTTCCAGAATGTCTATTGAACTTATGTTTACGTTTCTGTGGTCCTTTCGAAGTTCGTTATGCCAGGGTGTTGAGTTCTTAAGTAAGGTTACGTTATCTATTATCCTTTTTGTCAGTCGATTTTTTTGGTAATCTAGTGAGATGACCGAAGAATTTCATTTTCCTATTGTCAATGTCGATATTATTATAATTATTTTAACATTGTTTTTCGAGTTGCCCACAACCCTGGGTTTCAATCAGCCTATACGTAAAAAGAAAGAATATGAGGTCAATTCCTTGATTCCTTATGGCCGCGTTAGGCTGAGCTACAGTAACGTATCTAATTCACCTAGTGCAGAGGTTAAGACTAGTTAAGGCTTTTACCTTCCCCTCCTCCAAGGGCCTTCATTGCCTGTATAGGAATCGCTTTGAAAGATAATTATAATGACTACGATATGCATTTATACCAATAATAATAATATTATTTGTTTTACGTCCCACTAACTACTCTTTTACGGTTTTTGGAGACGCCGAGGTCCCGGAATTTAGTCCCGCAGGAGTTCTTTTACGAGCCAGTAAATCTACCGACACGAGGCTGACGTATTTGAGCACCTTCAAATACCACCGGACTGAGCCACTCAGCCCGGCTGCATTTATATCAATCATTCGTCTGAATACGAGTATCACATCACAATGACTGACAGATTTATCTCCAGGTAAATAATGCTACCAAGAAATGTGATTCAGTGGAACTAGAGTCCGTTCAATGTCTAAAGTACAACGCGGCGTTCTCATTTCTTTGTTCTTACATCAGCAGTTCATAGTTCACTCAGATGAAACAACCGGCCTCCAGACGGCCTTGCTGACGTTGTTCATACCTGAGGAAAACGATTAGTCGCATAAGAGTAAGAGTATTTCGATGAATTGCGTTTGTGATAGTAGAAGTGAAATATTTAAAGAATGAACATCCACTTCATAATAATGCCAGGAATGGAATCAATCAAGCCCCCATCTAGCGGCGAGGATAGGAATTGTGCAAGCTGCCGAAGTCTGTCGTTCTCTTCGGAGGCAAAGATGACTGACAGATGAAATGATACTGGCGAGCCTTGCTGGAATGAAAGACGACAGGGAAAACCGGAGTGCCCGGAGAAAAACTTGTCCTGTTTCCGCTTTGTCCAGCACAAATCTCACATGGAGTGCCAGGGATTTGAACAACAGAGCCGAGTGGTGAGGAGCTGGCGCCCTGCCACCTCAGCCACGGAGTCTTAGTAGAACATTGAATTAATTTTGTATTTTCTTACCTAGCATTCCTTTCAATCGACATAATTTCAGTCTTGGAAATAGCCTACTTTATCGCATCATACATGCTATATTTCATTTCGAAATTTCAAGTATTAGATTGCATGGTTTAAACATATTTTGTAATGCAAGCTAATTAACCATCGCCAGACGTCTGTCTATAAATATTTCACCCAATGATATCCTGTGAATCATTTGCAAAGATGACTATTATTATTATTATTATTATTATTATTATTATTATTATTATTATTATTGACTATTAATAATAATAATAATAATAATAATAATAATAATAATAATAATAATAATAATAATAATAATAATAATAATAATAATAATATTGGCGAAAGAAACGGAATTCGACGGGGATTTATCAAAATTAACGGGGCTTATGGAAGAAAGAAAGCCGAACTGGCTGAGTCAGCAAAGAGGGTGCATCTGGATGTGCTAGGAGTAAATGATATTCGGGTAAGGGGAGATAACGAGGAAGAGAAGAATATAAAGTGTACTTGACGGGTGTTAAAAAGGGAAGGACAGAGTGTGGGGTAAGGCTGTTCATCAGGAAAACTATTGCACGCAACATAGTTTCTGTTAGGCACGTAAATGAGCGAATTATGTGGGTAGATTTGGCGGTTGGAGGAATTAGGATGAGAATTGTCTCAGTGTATTCACCTTGTGAGGGTGCAGATGAGGATGAAGTTGACAGGTTTTATGAAGCAAGGATCAACAGCAAGGATAGGATGGTGCTAATGGGCGATTTCAATGCGAGAGTTATAAATAGAAAGGAATGATACAATAGGGTGATTGGTAAATGTGGGGAAGATATGGAAGCTCATAAGAATGGGAAGCGTTTGCTGGACCTCTGTGCTAGTATGTGTTCAGCGGTTACGAATACATTCTTCAAGCATAAGACTATTCTCCGCTACACATGGGAGGGTAAGCGAAACAGATCCATCATAGACTATATCTCAACTGACTTCAAATTAAAGAAATCTATTAGGAATTAACTGGTTTTCCGGGGATAATTCGATGGTACAGGCCACTATGTGATCTGTAGTGAACTATTTATATCTACGCCTAGGACAGAGAAAGTGAAATTTGTCTGCAAACGAATAAGGATACAAAATCTCCAGGACGAGGAAATTAGACAGAAGTATATGGATATGATCAGTGCGAAGTTCAGAACAGTGGACAGTAACTAGGTTCGGATCATAAAAAAATGGGTGACATACAGAGATGCAGTAGTAGAAACAGCAATTGAATGGCTAGGAACATCTTTGTGGAATGATGAGTATAAGAAATGGCTCCACAAAGGGCTGATGCAGATGTTGAATGAAAAAAGAAATCGTGGGAAGGTTTTGGTAATATCCTAGAAGCTGGGTCAAGCAGCAGGGGAACTTTTCTGAACAGAAACAAAGAATCTTAGGAAGGGAGATAAAAATGAAATGAACAGTGTTTGGGGTAATTCAGGTGAACTTATAATAAATTCTAGAGAATCACTGGACAGGTGGAGGGAATATTTTGAAAATCTTCTCAACGTAAAAGGAAATCTTCCCGGTGTTGTAGCGAACAACCGAGCTCATGGGGAGGAGGAAAATGATGTTGGTGAAATTACGCTTGAAGAAATTGAGAGGATACTAAATAAACTCAATTGTCATAAAACAACAGGAATAGATGAAATTAAACATGAAATGGTGAAGTATAGTGGAAAGGCAGGGCTGAAATGGCTTCATAGAGTAATAAGAATAGCATGGAGTGTTGAACAAAAGCAGTAATTGCACCTATCTATAAGCAAGGGATCTGGAAGGATTGCAACAGTATTATCGAGGTATTTCATTGCTAGTATACAAGGCAAAGTTTTCACTGGCAACTTGGAAGGGAGGGTGCGATCAGTGGTTGAGAAGAAGTTGGATGAAAGCCAGTGTGGTTTCAGATCACAGAGGCGCTGTAAAGATCAGATTTTCAGTATGCACGAGGTAAGTGAAAAATCCTACGAGAGGAGGAATGGACAGTTATGTTTACGTTTCTTAGATATAGAGAAAGCATAAATGACAGGATACCGAGAGAAAGATGTTCGCCATACTGAGGGAGTAAGGGATTAAGGGTATATTATTAAAATCAATATACGGCATTTATGTTGAACATCGGGCTGCAGTGAGAATTGATGGTAGAATGAGTTGTTGGTTCAGGGTACTGATGGGGGTTAGAAAAGCCTGTAATCCGTCACCTTTGCTGTTCATAGTTTACATGGATCATCTGCTGAAAAGTATAAAATGGCAGGGAGGGATTCAGTTAGGTGGAAAATATAGTAAGCAGTCTGACCTATGCTGACGACTTGGTCTTAATGTCAGATTGTGCCGAAAGCCTGCAGTCTAATATCTTGGAACTTGAAAATAGGTGCAATGAGTATGGTATGAAAATTAGCCTCTCAAAGACTAAATTGATGTCAGTAGGTAAGAAATTCAACAGAATCGAATGTCACATTGGTGATACAAAGCTAGAACAGGTCGATAATTTCAAGTATTTTGGTTGTGTGTTCTCCCAGGATGGCAATGTAGTAAGTGAAATTGAATCAAGGTGTCGTAAAGCTAATGCAGTGAACTCGCAGTTGCGATCAACAGTATTCTGTAAGAAGGAAGTCAGCTCCCAGACGAAACTATCTTTACATCGGTCTGTTTTCAGACCAACTTTGCTTTAAGGGAGCGAAAGCTGGGTGGACTCAGGATATCTTATTCATAAGGTAGAAGTAACAGACATGAAAGTAGCAAGAATGATTGCTGGTACAATCAGGTAGGAACAATGGCAGGAGGGTACTCGGAATGAGGAGATAAAGGCTAATTTAGGAATGAAGTCGATGGATGAAGCTGTACGCATAAACCGGCTTCGGTGGTGGGGTCATGTGAGGCGAATGGAAGAGGATAGGTTACCTAGGAGACTAGTGGACTCTGTTATGAAGGGTAAGAGAAGTAGAGGTAGACCAAGATGACGATGGTTAGTCTCGGTTTCTAACGATATAAAGATAGTGGGAATAGAATTAAATGAGGTCACAACACTAGTTGCAAATCGAGGATTGTGGCGACACAGGTCTTATGGCGACGATGGGATAGGAAAGTGCTAGGAGTTGGAAGGAAGCGGCCGTGGTTCTCAATTAAGGTACAGCCCCAGCATTTGACAGGTGTGAAAATGGAGAACCACAGAAAAACAATTTCAAGGCTGTCGACAGTGGGGTTCGAACCCACCATATCCCGAACGCAAAGAAGAAATTCTATGAGACAAAATTCCTTACCTCTACGAAGACCGTAATAGTAACTAGTGGGATGAAAAAATAAAGCGGTTTTCCATCATTTCCCATCTTCACACCAGGCAAATGCTGAGTCTATACCTTAAGTATGGCCATGATAGCTTCCTTCAAATTCCCAGCCTTGTCCCCTCCTGTTGTCGCTGTTAAGACCTCTCTGAGTCGGTGCGACGTAAAACAAATAGAAAAGTAGCAATGCTACCAGACTGAGTTCAGGAATCCAGCACCTTAATTTTTGATTCACTCAGCTTGTCCTTAACTGTAGTATTGTTTGGATTATAGCCTACTCTCAGTGAAACCGGAACAGGTTAGACACTTTTGAGCTGAAGTAATGAACAATACAATTTGCTCTCCTGAGTCGTGAATTTCATGAGTAATAACGTCAGGCAGATATTCCACAACATAGAGTATATCGTATTGACTGGTTTATAATTCCACTGATGAGTAAATTCAGCTGAACTTCAGTTTTTATTTACCGAACAGTGGCCAATCTCATCAGCTGTGTAATAAACGTTTTAGTTAAGTCATTTCAATTTGTTCAGACGTTAATTGTCCAGCTCCTTGGCTGAATGGTCAGCGTACAGGCCTTTGGTTCAGAGGGCCCCGGGTTCGATGATTCCCGTTCGGGTCGAGGATTTTGACTGCGTGTGGTTAATTCATCTGGCACAGGGACTGGTGTTTGTGTACAGCACTAACCACCACAGAAACACGCAATAGTGAATACATCCCTTCTCATACGCTTGGCATCAGGAAGGTCATCCGGCTGTAAGACAGGGACAAACCTGTATCACGTGCCGACCCCAACAAACTAGAAAAGAAAGGCCAGGACAGGAAGAAGAATTCTTCAGGCATGAATTATACTATGTGTAAAACAAACAAGAGTGTGAACCGTTTAATTTAGTCAGAGTTTAAAAATAGGAACGAACACTGTATGCTTGCAACCGTGCGGTTCCTGTTCTACTCCCAGCCAGGTCAAGGTTACTGGATCTGAGGGCTAGTTCGAGACGCACTCAGCCTACGTGAGTACAACTGAGGAGCTATCCGACAATTAGATGGAGATCCCAGCCTAAAAATCCAAAAATAATACCATGCTTCACCTCGAAATCTGCAGGCCTTCGGTCTGGGCAGTGGTCGCTTAATCTCCCAAAATTTTAAAATACGGTTAAAAGAGAAAATATGTCATGGAATTAACATAAAAAATAAATGAACTGGATTCCTTGGGAGAATTTCTTTGCTCACTGTCGGAGACAAAACTTCACATGCCCTGATGAAGGCCAATGCAATTTGGCTGAAAGCTTGATTTTATTATTAAATAAATATATATATATAGTGGCTTTAATCCAGTTCATTTATTTCTTTATGTTAATACAATGAGCCACGAAGACATACGTTCATTAATAAGTCATGGAATTGTTCACACAAAAATATATAACATTTCTTTATACAAATAAAGTATTTCAGAAATTATTATAACCGATCTCGATAGCTGCAGTCGCTTAAGTGCGGCCAGTATCCAGTGTTCGGGAGATAGTAGGTTCGAACCCCACTGTCGGCACCCCTGAAAATGGGTTTCCGTGGTTTCCCATTTTCACACCAGGCAAATGTTGGGGCTGTACCTTAATTAAGGCCACGGCCGCTTCCTTCCCACTCCTAGCCCTTCCCTGTTCCATCGTTGCCATAAGACCTATCTGTGTCGGTGCGGCGTAGAGCAACTAGCAAAAAAAAAAAAAAAAAATTATTATAGAATCTAACAATTCACACAACCATTCTACAATGACTGAATATTATCTCAAGTTCACATTTCTCTAAACGTATGTAAATTATAACTGAGTATTATCACTGGTATTTGAAGGCCTCTCTACTTGAGCTTGTTAATGCAGAGTGAATAAATTACAATAAGACGTATTTAAGATTAATTTTCTAAAAACAAAATGGGTCTGAAGATCGAACCCAGTGAGTTGAATGTTTCCCCATTTCAGAGCAGGGTGAGCAATGCGTTTTGTTACAACCTCATTTTTTACGGTTATGTGCTTTGAATTATTCCCATTATTTTGTGCATTTTCCAACGTAATTTCATCCATTTGGGTTACCATTAATTAAAATGATATTCATGCTTATGGCTTGCACTGAGAAGGGCCTACATCGAGAGAGTACCGATGGGAGAGAGTTCAGCATAAACTGTTACACACTGGAAGAATGCTTTTCATTGTATACAGCCATAAAAATCCTCCAAAGAATTGAGCAACCCTTTATAATCTCAGTGAAATACAGTACCAACTTTCTCTCCGCGAAGATACCACACCTTTTCTTCCGGCAGGCTCGATGCGCTTGGAAGGTGACCACCACAACAACGGACAACACTACCCTTTGTGGGATTTTTTTAGAGAAAGTAAGAAAATAGAAATCTTTTTCTTTCTTTTACTTTTACAGCCAATTCGTCCTGCAAAGATCGTCTATTGAGTCGGATACACAAACTCCGTTTATTGCTGCGGTCCTGACGGCTGAGTTCATAACAGAAACCTGGAAAATATTTCTAAGAGACGTAATAAAATAGAAAGTAGAAGCTTTATTTTTCCCTCCTATCCACAAACAAATAAGACGAAGTAAAGGGGAAACAGGTAAAACATCCGAAGTGCAATCCTTCCAATCCATGCAACAACTTCAGTGTTAATATTAGGAGTTTAAAGAAAACATGTCTTTAGTGAGTTCTTCGTGGATATACTCAGCCTAACTCTATTCCTATCTCAGAGTCATAAGTGAATAGTTTTGAAAATCACAAAATATACATTTATTAGTTGTGCGTCTGGAAAATGTCAGTGGTACGGTGTTATGGTCCAGTTAATATTTTCTGAAGTTTATTGTCAAAGTGAATGAGTTGTATTATCGAGGAATGATTACCCTCAAGTGTGATGTGCTATATATTTAAAGTGAATATGACTTATTTAATCCGCACAAATAGCTGATTAGAGATTCCTGTCCCTGTAAGTAATCTACATAGCAAGAGGAGGAGTCGAGCGCTTCCATTCACAAAGACCATTGGTAAGGTACAAGTGAATTTACTACTTTATTTTAATTTGCTCAAGTTTTAAGCAGGAGATACTGGAATCGAAAATGGCTGTCATAATATTGCATTACTACTTATAAATTGAGTAACTCAAACCCTGGATTACGATATGATCGGACCTGGTAAATAGGAATTGGCGATAACTTTGGAGAACATTTGATAATAAGAAGCCTATTTAAATAAGACACGAGCTGTTAACAGTTTAACGTCGCGCTAATATAATCGGGTTCGTTTTTTTTTTTCTGGGACGATGGAATGGGAACTAGGTGGAAGTAGGAAGGTACCTTAACGTACCGCCCTACCGTTTGACTTAGCTGTAAATGGGAAACCACGGGAAAATATCAGTGGGGTGCAAATCCACCATTCCTCGAATGCAAGACAATTACAAGCCTCGTACCACGCAACAAATTCCTTCGGTAGATAATAAATTTCTAAACATGTTTACTTGTTTATAGATTTATGAATATCCAGTATCTTCTCCTCCTAATGCGCAACCACAGGTTTTTAACAAATGTTACTGGGACAGCACCATGAGATGACTAAGCGTGTACTGTACCCTAAAAATCAATGGATACTTCCACATTTTTTTTAAGGATGAACTTTCAAAATGCGCATTATACGACGTGGACACTCATTTTTTCGTGCTCTCCAAGCAGATTAGCTCCGTGTACCGTATGCTCGAAGTGTTCCTTTACCGGGCGGGTTGGCCGTGCGGTCAGGGTCGCGCAACTGTGAGCTTGCATCCGTGAGATAGCGGGTTCGAACCCCCACTGTCGGCAGCCCTGATGATAGTTTTTCGTGGTTTCCCATGTTCACACCAGGCAAATGCTGGGGCTATACTTAATTAAGGACACGGCCGCTTTCATCTCACTCCTAGGCCTTTCCTATCCTATCGTCGCCATAAGACCTATCTGTGTCGGTGCGACGTAAAGCAAATAGTCAAATAGTTAAAAAAGAACTGCTCCTTTAACACGTAATACCACAAATCACCTGGCAAACGGTAAGAGTTACGAAGAAAATTCATATGGACCTATTAGTTCTAAATCATGCATGAATCGAAAACTTTTTTCTTGACAAACTGCTGGAGGTAAGAAGGAAATGTATATGAACATTTTTAAGGAAATTTAATTCCCAATCCTGTATACATAGTCATTTTTGATATGACTAATAGTTTGTCCAACATTTTGGTAACGGATAAAATAGGCCCCAGATTCACAGGAATGTGTTTCTTCCTGGAAAGTTACTGGCATTAGAAACAAATTAAACATGAACATTTTCTTTTTGTAGAAAATTGGAATCTTAATTGACATGGAGTGATCCATTTTAACAGAATCAACAGTTCAGTCAGCAGATTCTCTTTTAAGGGTCCACAATTTTTTTCTGAACTGCTGAACGTTGTTTAAAAAACTACCTAATTCCCAGATAAGCTGAGATAATTATATATATATATAAAACCAAACCAAACCCCACGGCACTTCACGCCCTTGAAAGGGCCTTGGCCTGCCCAGCGACCGCTGCTCAGCCCGAAGGCCTGCAGATTAGGAGGGGACATCTGGTCAGCACGCCTCATTCTCTCGGCCGTTATTCTGGGCTTTCGAGACCGGGGCCGCCACCTCACCGCCATATAGCTCCTCAATTCTAATCACGTAGGCTGAGTGGACCTTGAACCATCCCTTAGGTCGAGAGAAAAATCCCTGTCCTGGCCGGGAATCGAACCCGGGGCCTCCGGGCGAGAGGCAGGCACACTAACCCTACACCACGGGGTCGGCAATTATTTATATATAAGCTAGTCTATAATAACCGGGAAGAAATAAGCTTTACAGTAGTGAAATAATTACTTAAATAGGATGATTTTTCTAAGATAAGCCTGTTCAGTGCATACCTACACACAAATAGCTGCCATTTGAAAACGGTTAAATATTTCGAAATAAAAATAAGCTTTTGTGTAAACTGAGTTGCTCAGACGCAGTCTATCTATATTTAATTTCATCCTAATTAATACAGTATATTTTTCATGATTCTTGCAGCCCTTCCAATCGTACACACAACACGTCAATGTGCCTTAGAAACCGCACTTCAACACGTAAAGGTGATATTTTCTGGAAAACCATAAAATATACAGAGAAAATTCGTAAGACCTTTTTTTTTTTTTTTTGTAGGAATTGGAATCCTAAGTTCACACTGTTCGCTTAATTTTGTGAGAGGACTATCTCAATGCATTATTTTGATCTAGCAGGTAAAAACTTGCACAAGCTCAGTACGTACCTACTAATAAAAATCCACCATTTTCAAATGATCAAACATTACGCGAAACACCTCATATCTGTATCAAAGATATCTATAGGCCTATCAAATTTCAGCCCTACTGAACCGGCAGTTCTGACGTGATTTAGAAAGAAAGAGACATCACGTCATTTTAAGCCATCAGCCTATTTCCAAGCAGTCCAGCTTCTACCGCTGAATGGCCATCATCGGTTCAGAGGGTCCCGGGTTCGATTCACGGGCGCAACAGTATTTTGACTGCGTTTCGTTAATTCCTCTGGCTCGGTGACGAAGTGTTTACGTTTGTACTAATGCACTCCACTTCATATAAACACAATACACCATACTGCCAACCACCACAGATAAATGCAATAGCGAATACATCACTCCACATTAGGGCTGGCATCAGGAAGGCCATCGGGCTGCAAAACAGGGCCAAATGTATGACACACTTCACAACCATGGTGTTGGATAAATAGTAAAGGAATAATAATATGTAATCGATTATCAAATAATTTCCCAAGTAACGTTGTTTGAAATTATTATACCAAAGTAATATAAAGGTGACACTTTCCTCAGGTATTTGTGAAAAATCTCATGAAATTCCACCACGTAGTTTAGACGTGATGTTTCGGAAGACAGACAGACTTTCAGAGGGACTTAATTTTTATGTTCTACATAGATTGTGAAAGGCATGCCAAAAGTTGTTTATCCTTTTTTGTGACAGCGACACCTCACACCGCGATTTTGTTTTACAAGATTCCTACTTCCAGCTATCGAGTGCCAGTCAGACATTCCTTCAACATGGCGTTACCTTCAAGGGCTTGATATCCGAATGGCATCTCACTATGGCAGCCACCGTTCGAATCCTGTCCAGTGTGTGCGGGATTCTTAAAATGTCACATCCCTGTGGTTCGGATTCTATGTAAAACTGGAGGCCCTGTGGATATGACCGTGATATCAACAATCATATAAACTATAATCTTACTTGCTTCCTTGTAGTCACCATCATTATTGCATGAAAGTGGATTCCTTTAATTTTCAGGTGGGTCTTGTTGCGTAAAATAGCTAGGCGTATAGTTTAGAACACAAGGCTACTAAAATTTGCAAATGATTACGAGAAAATTCTTCATATACATCTGGATTATTATTATTAAATTTTCGTTTCGTCTATGGACCACGTTTGACAGATTTTTTTTTCAGTTTGCAATTTGCAATTTGCTTTACGTTGCTCCGACACAAATAAATCTTATGGCGACGATGGAATGGGAAAGGCCTAGGAGTGGAAAGGAAGCGGCCGTGGCCTTAATTAAGGTACAGCCCCAGCATTTTCCTGGTGTGAGAATGGGAAACCACGGAAATCCATCTTCAGGGCTGCCGATAGTGGGGTTCGAACCTACTATCTCCCGGATGCAATCTCACAGCTGCGCGCCCATAGCCGCACGGCCAACTTACCCGGTTGACAGCCTCTGCAGTATTTTTACCCTTCTCTGACTTCACTCTCTGCCAGTACCTTTTTATCCTTTCTCCAACTTCCTTCTTCCGCTCTTCGGTATAGGACCTCCCTTTCTTCACTAGCGTTATCCCAGTCTCCTGGAAGCCACTCAACTTTTTGACGCGTTGTCTAAAGTGCGTTCTGCCCATGATATAATCTTCCGGAACCCCCATCTCCATCACATTATTATTATTTGCGAATGAGCCCATTAGGACTACGCAAAGTACTTAGAGACAGGCATTTGCCTTTCTTTGTGCCCACACTTCCTTCATTCGTTTGCTGTGTGCTTCTTTTCTCTCTTGAGACCATGTTGTTCCGGTCTTCTTCCTTGGTTCCTCCTCTTGATCAACTTGCCACTTATGAACTTTGGCTCTGAAGATAACCCGGCTTTGGATGTCTTCAGGTGTAATTCCTGCCAGTTTGAGATCTGTTTTAATTTCGCCAATCCATTTTATTGTGTCCGTTTTGGCTTTACTTCGATTTTCATAAAATTCAACTATTTGCTTGGTAAGTCTATCTGGGTTCATCCTTTTTATATGTCCAAAGAATCTTAATCTGCGTTTTCTGATGTCGCTGTGAATGTTAGAAAATTGTTTGATTTCCTGTTTCCCTCTAAGGCGGTACTGTTCATCTACGAGTTTTGGGCCTAAAATTTTTCTAATGATCTTGCGTTCCTTTTTCTGAATATTTTCTAGATCAGTTTTCCTGTTCAAAATTAGTGTCTCTGATCCGTAGAGGCATTCTGGTTTTATTACTGTATTATAGTGTCTTAGTTTTGCATGCTTGGAGAGACACTTTTTGTTATAGATATTTTGGGTGGGTCTATATGCTGTTTCCATTTTTTGGCATCTAACTTCGTTGGCTTTTGTTTCTATTCCATTCTTCTGAATTATTTCACCGAGATATTTGAATTGCTGGACCCGATTTATTTTGCCATATTTTGTGTCCATGAATTTAGGGGCTTCTTTGCTGCAGGTCATGTATTCAGTTTTTTCAAACGATATTTGGAGGTCGACTTTTTCCGCTGTTTCTTTCAGGAGTTCGATCTGGATTATGACTGTTGAAACGCCACGAATTAAGATTGCCAGATCGCCGCAAATACCAGGCAGTCTACTGCTAATTTGCCCCCACCAAGAGTGATTGGTTGGTCAGTCTTGAGGACAGACTTCTGTTTGCGCCATTCCTGTATTACCTTTTCAAGGACGCAGTTGAAGAGTAGTGGAGAGAGCCCATCTTCTTGTCTTACTCCTGTTTTGATTGGAAAAGGGTCTGAGATTTCCCCCATGAATTTAACCTTAGATTTTGTGTCTATCAATGTCTCTTTTACAATTGCGAGTGTTTTCTGGTCTAGATCCTGTTCTTTTAATATCTGAAACAGTGATTGACGACCAACTGAATCATAGGCCTTTTTGAAATCAACAAAAGTACAAACTACATTTTTGCTACAAATTCTCTGATGCCTTAGGATTAACTTTAGGTTCAAAATTTGCTCTGGACATGAACGGCCTGGTCTGAAACCTGCTTGATATTCTCCAATTTTTGGTTCTAGTTGCTGTTGGGCTCTATCGAGAAGGCACTGAGATAAAATTTTGTAGGCAACAGATACCAATGAGATTCCTCTGTAGTTATTTACGTCTGTTCTGTCTCCTTTCTTATGTAATGGATGAATTAGTGCACTTTTCCAATCTTCTGGAATTTGTTCTGTTTCCCAAATCTCTTGGATGATACCGGTGAATTCTTTTATAGTATTTGGGCCTGCTGATTTGAGAATTTCTGCTATGATCCCATCCTCACCTGCAGCTTTATTCATTTTAAGTCATTTTATCTGTCTGGTAATTTCTTCTTCATCCGGTGG
The DNA here is from genome assembly GCF_040414725.1 of Anabrus simplex. Classification (NCBI taxonomy): domain Eukaryota; kingdom Metazoa; phylum Arthropoda; class Insecta; order Orthoptera; family Tettigoniidae; genus Anabrus; species Anabrus simplex. Next base: position 206,413,265 of record NC_090265.1, read on the forward strand.
TACTGAATTTGGGTTTGTGAAGTCAGGTACCTGCTGTGGAAATCTTTGTGTTGGCTCTGGGCAGTTAAGCAGTTCTTAAAAATACCTTGCAAGTTCGGTGCAGTTTTCTTGATTGTTCAGTGCAAATAGCCCATTTACTTTCTTAAAGCAAAGGTTTTGTGGCCGATACCCTGTTAGCTTTGTTTTGAAGTTCTTGTAGAAATTTCGTGTGTGTTTTTTTTCGAAGTCCTTTTCAATTTCTAGTAGTTGATCTTTCTCGAATTTCCTTTTGGTCTGTCGGATTAATTTCGCTGCCTCTTTCCTGACTGCCAAAAACATTTTGTGATTCTTATCGGTCTTTTTGCTGTTCCACTTATTGTATGCATTCTGCCGGGATTGGATGGCTTGTTCACAGTCTGCGTTTCACCAAGGGTGTTTTTTTCTTTTCTGCAGAGGAATCAGTGTTTGTGCTGTTTCAGTTAGTTTGGTCTTGAGTTGCTGCCAATTGTTGGACTACTTTTTCTCTAATTCTTCGGTGAGAGATGGCTGGATCCGACTAGTACCAAATTTCGGAATTATTTGCTTCCTTCTTCTGAAACTTTGGGGTATCAACTGTAGTTTGACTCTTGTCAGATAGTGGTCTGAGTCTATGTTTGCACCCTTCCTTACTTGGACATTCATAATTTATCTGTGGTTTGGGTATGAAATTGCCACGTGGTCAACTCCCACTTGGGCGATCTCCATGTCATTTGTTTAGAAGGTTTCTTCCTGAAGTGAGTCGACATGACTTTAAGGTTGAATGCCCTGCAGAATTCGACTAATCTCCGTCCATTTTGGTTCGTCCATTTATGTGCTGGGAATTTTCCAACTGTTTTCCTGTATTTCCTTTCCTTGCTTAGCTGAGCGTTGAAATCTCCTAACAGAATTTTCACGTGGTTTTGAGGAATTTTTTATGCTGTTTCTTCTAGTATTTCCCAGGATTTGTCTACCTTCTCGCGATCTGTTTTATTGTCTTCATTGACTGGCATATGTGCATTGATCAGTGTGTATGATTTGTTTGCACACTTTAGGGTGATTTTCATTAGCCTATTGTTTACATATTTCACACCTGTTACTGAGTTAAGTATGCTCTTCTTGACTGCAAAAGCAACTCCTAAATGGGGTGTATTTTTGAGAATCTGTTTGTCTGTTTTACTTTTGAAGAGTCTGTAGTTCCCGAAATCCACTGCGTGTTCGTCAGTCAGCCTCGTTTCTTGGAGTGCCAGTATTTCTATTTTTTGATCATTTAGGGTTTGCTCTAGTTCGTACAACTTCCCTGCCCGCAAGAGAGAATTTATGTTCAGTGTTCCGAAAAATGTTTTGCTGTTTGGGCGAAGTTGGCCAGAGGTCTCCGACTCCCTCTGTTTGCGTGTCCAGCCAGACTCCCCAGAATCAGATAGTCCGGTTGTGCTGCTAATGTCAGCGGTGGATTGGTTACCACCTGGGGTACAAATTTGTTTCCTGCCACGCCTCATGGTACTTGATTATCCAAGTATTGGACCGTAATCCAGTTTCATAGGACTGGAGTGGATGGTTCCAGAACATACATTTCCAGCCGCACCTCTGGTGAACAGACGCTGACCACTTTGCCGCTTGCTGCAAGTCAGACGCCAAGTGGATTACAGTCAGTTCTTCCGCCCTCTCCGCCATCGGGATGAATCCTCTTCTGCCGTCGAGGCCGTTGACCATTTTCCTTGTTCCCTCAGTTGATCCGTGGGTGCTTATTTGTCTACGCCTTATTCGCACCTGCCCTGCATATCTATAGGAACTTTCCCTATCAGCCATTGGGACGCGCCGTGTCGGGGTTGAGGGGCCCCACCCCAGTGTCTTACATAGAGTTATGCCTAACTCCTACTCAGTTCAGAGCTAGACCCCCACGCAAGCTGATCGGGCACGGTCCATCACATTATTATTATTATTATTATTATTATTATTATTATTATTATTATTATTATTATTATTATTATTATTATTATTATTTATTAACACTGCAGGCAATATTATTGTACCATCTTAAGAGCTTGAAGCATGTACTACAACGGATCATAAATATTCATTTAGCTCTGAGTTTGAACAATGACTGGGTGATCTCACTGTAAGTGAAGCAAAATGAGAAAAAATGACTCACTCGTATTTAATCAATAATGATAACGGGAAGAGAAACGTGGTGACATTTTCTTTAAACTCACCGAGACGAGTTTTTTTAGCCAGTGTAAAATTGCTAAGCTTATAGATTAGAACACAATGCTACTAAAATTTTGCAAATGATTACGAGAAAAACTTCATATACATCTGGATTATTATTATTAAATTTTCGTTTCGTCTATGGACCACGTCTGACAGACTTTTTTTTCTTTTCGTTTTACAATTTGCAATTTGCTTTACGTTGCACCGACACAAATAAGTCTTATGGCGACGATGTGTAACGCTATAACTTTGAGGTGACAGCACCTCCCATTTTCTGTAGACGTGCAGTGCAATGATACAACAAACTTAATTTTCCAGACCCTCCTCTTCATAGCTCTCCGCGGGCTTCTCTATTGTCTTTCTCTTAGCTTCTTTCCGTTATCGTCTCCATCTCCTTCCTTCCTTCCCTGACGACCTGGCAAAGGAGAGGATAAGGAAACCAACCATGATTCATTCGTTCTTCATCAATGAATCACGAGAAATTATTTATGTATAGAACACTTCATCATCAGAAGAGATTAAGAACTCAGTAGTTATTGCTGTAAAATAAATTCGTTTTGGTTCGACTCCCTGGTCTGCTACGAATGTAGGATTGGTTTGAGGATCTGGAACTGCGTGTACACAGCCTAGATAATTCTACTCATAATAGAAGTGGATTCATTTAAAATTCCATTCAAGTCATAGATGGAAATGACTTTGTATTTCCTTTTTCAGTTAATTTTACTTCAGCTTCAGTATCATGATACCTAGCTGTTTACTTTCAAATCATCTCTCCAACTGACGAGGGAAATGTTTGGGTTAGATGAGACAGATTTCAATAATTCTTAGCTGAATGATCAATTAACATCCGAAATGTTATGATCATAATCATTTTACATCGAAATGAACGGTAAGATTATAATTAATATTAATTGCTGAAAAATAGGAGGGAGGCTCGGAGTAGTGCTGATGATCACCAGGAATCACCTTGTGTATTGTACCCTTGGAAACAGGCAATTTGGGTGCAGTATGCACTGTGAAAAAATACCAAAATACTTCGAGATGAAAATCAGATTCTTACAATATGAAGAGAATTTCACAACCTACACACCTATTAACATGCATCGTATGTCTTATGGCTGGGGAGCATCCAAAAATTTGAGTAAAGTAACGCGACAACAAAATTATTGTATTGGAAGCGACGTCACATGAGTCTCAGCCGTAGGCCTTGGTCGCCAAAGACGCTGCTGCTGTGGATTTGCATAAATAAGAAAAAGAAATTGTACCATCAATGACGTCACATTAGTCGTTACCGTAGGCCTTTGTCGCTAAAGATGCTGCGGCTACAAGATTTAAGTTCCTTCGACGAAGAGTTGCAGTTCTCCTTGATCTAACACTGAGAGGAAGTTCTGAGAATGATAGTTGGTTCAGTGTGCGATATTGGTCTTGGAGAGAGCGATAAAATATGGAAGGAACTACCCCTATATTCTGAGCAGGTAGGCTGACATCGACTCGACATCTAGGCCTAATGAGGATGGAGGAATCTGAAGTACCAAAGAAATTTCTATTTAGAAACCCTGGAAAGCTGCTTGGATGAAGATGATTCAAAACCAGATGGCTGGAAGGGGTGGTGGAAGATCTGCAAAACCTAGATGAATAGGCCTACAGCAAGTGAACGAGTCAGATGCCGGAAGTTCGTTGAAGAGGCCAAGGTTCACCATCGACTGCAGAGCCGGAGAGATGATAAGAAGGCATCGACCTCCATCTGTGAATGCTGTCGGAGTGAGTGGCCCAGACGGTTGAGGTGCTCGCCTGATGACCCCAAATTGGCAGGTTCGATCCAGGTTCAGTCCGGCACTATTTGAAGATGCTTAAATACGTGAGCCTCATGTCGGTAGATTTACTGGTACGTTTAAGATCTCCTGTGGGACTTAATTCAGGCACCTCGGAGCCTCCGAAAAACCGTAAAATTATTAGTGGGACGTAAAGCCAATAAAAAATAATCTGTGAATGCTATAATAATATGAATAATGGGATCTATGCATTAAGATTTTTGTTTTCGGGATAATATTTTTTATTTGAACATTTAGTCCTTTCTCTGCCATTTCTGGCTCCTTTCAGCAAAAATAGAGTTCTTTTCTTTCATATGGAGTTGGTAGCAATGTTCAGTATTAAGTGATAACTAAAAACGGTCCATATAATTTTGTTGGCATTTTCTGTACCAATATTATAAACAGAGAAATTCTGTTTGTTTGTTTTTGTTAGTATAGTTTGTTTGTTTGTTTGTTTGTTTGTTTGTTTGTTTGTTTGTTTGTTTGTTTGTTTGTTTGTTTGTTTGTTTGTTTGTTTGTTTGTTTGTTTGTTTGTTTGTTTCTATATGCAGTGCAATCTTAGTAACCACCCAACCGATTTCAGTAATTCCTTCACCGTCAGAAAGCTGATTTTTTTTTCAGATCGCTATAGGCTACATTTATAATTATGCTAGCATATCAGGGGAGCAGCTACGTTTAAAAAAAAGGTAGAAGACGAAAATATTGTGCGTCTGGGACCCTGAAATGTGAATACACTGCCTGAACTATTACAGATTAATCCAAATATTGTGGATAATATCTGTAGGCCTTAATGAAACCTACAAAAAGGTACGCGATAGCATGTGCCTATCTTCAACAAATAACTCGCAGTAAGCGCTTTATGGTTAACTCTGTTCACGGTTCATTAAACAGTTAAGTGCTCGAGCTAATGTTGGCTGAAATTCATATCTTCCTGGATCGCGCCTTCTGGCGAAACACTGTCCTACTTTCGCTATCATGCGATTCTCCATCGGGAAGGTCCTTTCTTAAGACAATGGTTAAGCCTTTGTTTACCATTGTTTACTATACGAAAGGGATTTAGACTGCTACGATGCTTATTACAGTTACTTTGTAATCAGGTTACAGTTGTTTGTGTCATAATATGAGGAACATGATGAATGCAGGGGCAGTGTCGATTAATTATATAACTCAGTAAAATTGCAGAGGAATTTTGAATTAATAAATCAATCTACGGCAAAGTCCAAAAATAGGAGATTTTCACATTTCAAAAATAATAGAACTTTAGAAATGATTGATAACTGCAGAAACCGGACACTGAAGGAACGAGTACGATCAGAATGTAACAATCATGTTCTGGAGATAATATACAATATTCATAAGAGATTAAAATTATGTCTTTGTATTCGAATGAGCGGCCGTCCGGTTGTTATCTACCCACTCACGAGGCAGCAATACTTTTTAACAATCAGTTATTCTACATCCCATTCACCTTTAATGCATGCGGGACAAATAAGTAGAAAGTACCGCGCTGGCGGACCATCTGGTATATATATTTCCTTTTCCTGACCTTTTCCCTATCTTCCGAGGTCGGCAATTTGTATGGTTTTAGTCCATTTTGTGGCCGGAGCCCTTTCATGTCGTAATTTCTACGTCGATAGCTCTATTGACTGTGGTGGTTTGCAGCGTGATATGTAAATGAAAATGCGTAGTGTTAAAACGAACACAAACACCCTGTCCCAGAGCTACAAATATTAACCAAAGTAAAAATCCCCGACCCAGTCGGGAATCGAACGTAAGACCCTCTGAACTGAAGACCAGTACACAGACCGTTCAACCAAGGAGCAAATGGTTTAAAATATAACGTCCATAAATGCCTATTTGCCTCCTTTTCTTTATGGAATTAACATAGCATTGCACCCAAAACAGCAACAGTGAGCTTTATATTATGCGAAATTATGCAGCACAGTCACTCCAAAAATGATACTACCCAGTTCTTAAAGGTCGGCTTGCATCGTTGCTATAGGAAGGAACGGTCGGGAAAAGTTGATCTGTAATAACTTTTGTGTTTGCAAATATATTTCGCATTTATAAATGTTATATACATAAATACTGATTTCTTACTACAAGTTATGGCTATATATTCAATTTTTAAAAATACAAAGAAAGACGTACAACCGAGTAGTGCTGTAGTAATTTTGAAATGATTTAAATTAAAATGTACACTGAAGTATAAAACTAATTTTTAATGCATAGTACTTTTAGTGCCTAGGAAGGGGCCTATTTTCAAGATTTTTAGTGCCATTTGCCTGAATATTTTGCAGTATTTTAGTGCCTAACGTCCTGTCTCTAGATATAACCATGAGCTGTAATGACATTTATGATTAGGTAAACAATATGTATTCATGCTCCTCCCAATTAAATCTACAGTGGACTGAGTAAGCTTCTGGCAGAATAATACAAGGATATTACACGTAGGTAGAAAGATAGTATGTGCGTTATTGCCGCTTGAGCAGGCGAATAGTTCATGAAGTCGCCATTACATGTGAACGTGGCTATGCAAAATGTATTCCAGCATCCCGGTCACGTCCGGCGCGAAGATCAGGCCATTGTCATCTTGCATGTGAATGAGAAGACGGATTAGGAGCTTCCTCAGGAGAGTTTAATTCCTGTAATCTTCATACATACCCATCCCCTTCAGGGAGCTTATGGTGGTAGTTAGTATGTTAGCAAGCTCGAGAGCTGCAGGTTGAGACGCTTTTGTCTTACTTTCCCAGGAACCAACCATTCTTGAACGAGAGGAGTAGTAGGGTCGACTGAGTAGAGCTACAGTAGAACGTCTGGTAACCGAGGGGCTGGGGGGGGTGGGGGAGGGGGGAAGGAGGTTTCGGATTATAATTTAATGTCACTTTTAGAGGTTAAGAATCGTTTTTGAAGGTTTAGATGAAAGTAAATAAAGACAATAGCGCTACATATATAGCATACATTGTTGACAAAGTATTTCTTTTCTTTTTAAATTGAAATTAAATGAAACGGCATATGGCTTTTAGTGCCGAGCCCGAGGACAAGTTCGGCTCGCCAGATGCAGTTCTTTTCATTTGACTCCCGTAGGTGACCTGCGCGTCATGATGAGCAGGAAATGATGATGAAGACAACACGTACACCCAGCCCCCGTGCCAGCGGAATTAACCAATTATGGTTAAAATTCCGGCCCTGCCGGAAATCGAACCCGGGTCCCCTGTGAACAAAGGCCAGCACGCTAACCATTTAGCCATGGAGCCGGACTTTACACTGTTAAAAGTTTTTAATTTTGATTAATGTATATTCCAGCATAGCTTTTAAACAAACAAACAAAAATGACTGTGGGGCAGGACTCCTCCGACACAGTAACACTTTGGGCGCGTTTAAGTCATAGTTCAGGCCAAGTCGGAATAGAGGTTGAGAAGGATTGAAAAAATGAATGTCCAAAATGACCGAGTCTAAGGATGTATGTCTTATATGACAGTTGGAATCGTGTACATCATATCTATAATGCGACGAGTAAATTCATTTCGTTATAACTTACTTTTATTATATGTTTGAAAGGATCAGCTACTACCCAGACTATCTGGGTTGCCACAAGGAAATACTTTAAGGAGAAACAAAATAATCTTAAGCTAGAGCGTACAATTATATAAATAACAATATTTCTAAATTTACAAATGTGCAAAAGAGTTCATAAACAATCTATCAACGTCACAATTAAGAAGACTTAAAAAAAAAAACACTTGAAACAGGTAATACAAATCCTAAAATGAGATGGTGTGAAAGAGGAAATTAAGAAAATTCCAGATGTACGTGTGTATAGAACCTTCCAGAATAGTTCTCAACCAAACTTCGTACAAATACGAATTACAACCTCGAAAAGATACTGGAGGAGTAAAACACCCTCCAGCAAATCTAGGAGAGAAAATGACGTACAAGAATAACCGATAACGACCAATATTAGCGTCGAATCCATAGTTTCCGGGGTCGCTGAGTTGTATTGTGGCACTCTGGATGCCGTTTAAGTACCAGTTCAGCTGTGTAGGCATGGCAAGAAGTGGTGATGAAGAAAATGTCCAAACCTACCGAGATTAGTTTAATTAACGAGAAACAAAATAATCTATAAGACTTGAAATTAAACATATAGCAATAACTTTTAAACTACAAAATAGTTCTTAATCAGTCAACGTCACAATAACGAAATCTACAAAAACTATCTTCATACATAATTAACATGTAATAAAATACCTAAAAGTAAACAACCAATAGAATGCCCGGGCAGCGCCGGGTAATACAGCTAGTAAACATTAAAAAGGAGACGGGACCCTGTCTCACTCCCTTCTGTATAGTTACTTCTTTCTCATAGCTCTTGATTCTTTTCTTATTATCGAAACAGGTGAAAATTTGAAATGCGATGAGAGAAAGACAGGTTTAGATTACATTTATATTCTGTCGCAATGTTAATAATACAGGATCGCAAAATAATTTAAGAAATATCAATTTTCTCTTTCTGTATCAATTTATCCGCTCCTACTTCACTATACTTACAATGACATACTTCGTTAATTTTTTTAGTGTAACCTTCATCTTTATACGTAATTTAATGGAAATAGTTCAAAATAAAAGGCACAGTATATTAAATAATGATATATGCTGATACGCCGGTCTAGCCGTCCGGGATATTAAAGTCATCCTAAACGAACCGTTAAAGACAAATATCCGATTGGAAGTTGTCCAAATCACTTTGGGATGGCGCCAAATCCTACCCTTGCCACAGAGATTGTATAGAGACTTGGCTCCGCTAAGAAAGAATGGCAGGATTAGCCTGGTAGAATCTTTGTCCCCAAAACCCTTCGAAAGTTGCCTTTTGCCAGAACATAACTATAATTCTAGAATGATCTGGTTATTCTTATAAGATGTTCCCTTAATACGATTAATAATAAAAAAATTAATTAGGCTACGTATGAATTAAACTGGTAGCAATAGATTTCAAAGTAAACTTGAAGGCATGCAAAGAAAATATAGCAAATATGTAACTGAATGCAGCGTGGGCCATAAGTCACGTTAAATCAAGTGTAAACGGAATTTCGTGGGTAAGTTATTCTATAAAATATCTATTTAATTTTATCATGAATTATTCCTATAGGCCTAATAAATGCAAGTCACCATGAAGACAAATAATACCGTGTCAAGAGATGTTTATTTATATACAATTCAGCAGTCACAGGTTAACACAGGAGCTTGGGTATTCTTTTGTAAAACGAACTGTGGTTTCTAATATTTTAGGACACAGGAATGGTTTCTCAATATTGCGATGTATGTATGTATGTTCAGTCTTCAGCCCTGAGGCTGGTTGGATCCTTAACAGCTCCGCCATCAGCTGTCATAGAAGGCCTAGGCATCACTGAAGAGGCGTACTAGGGAAATGGGGAGTGAGGTAGTTTCCCGTTGCTTTCCTCACCGAGCCAGAAGTTGCTATTACATATCAGTCTTCCAAGCCCACTGAAATGCATGCACCAACCGACCCTATGAGCAACATTTTCACACCATTCATAGCAGGGACTGGCTGCACAAGGAATGGCATTACTAGCATCACTCATCACTCAGTCACTTTCATATTGTCAAAGCCAAGTATAAGACACAGACAGATCAATGAAAGTAGCAAAATTACTCTAGGCCATACCAGAAGACATAGTGCACTGTAAACACTAGGTCCTGCCAGCAAAGGCAACAATATTGCGATATAACCCCTCAATACAATTGTTGTAAGGCATATCTTGAAAGCTTTCGAGAATCTAATTTGTTTGCAGAAATTCTCAGAGAATCGTGGAAAGGCTAAGGGGAAAGTGGTAACAAGCATCAGTTCGAACGCAAATACTGATTTTTAATTTTTTTTACTATTCGTATCAAGAGCAACATACAGCGCGAGCTTCAGTCGACTGCCGGCTGTTCCCTGAGCCTGACTAGTATACCTCGCCCATTGATGCCGTGGTCTCAGATATTCTTCGATACTCTTCCGTAAGCGTAATAGCTTCGTATACAGCACTAATTGATCAGTTTAGCGAGGTTTGTGTCTTCTGAATTAAGTACTGAAAAACGTATTTTTTTTCATATTTTTGAAGCACGAATCTGTTGAGAGAATGAGAAGAGAATTTCGTGAATAATTTACAGGAGCGCGAGTGCCAACGTGTTACGGAAATAGGGAAATTATGAATTCAAAACTGTGGATTCTGTGCTGAGTAAAAAAAGAGTTTAATTTCCGATTCTCTTAACTGATGAAAAATGCCAGCATAATTGTGAAATACCTGAGGATCCCCCAAAACCTTTCTAAGAAAAGTGGCTCAGCAAAGTATTGTATCATATTCGGCTGCACCGCGGTTGGCATTAAAACTCAAATGTAAGCCTACGAAGTCACAGAAGTGCAAAGTTTAAGCCCAAGAGTCCAGACGTAAGAAAACAATATTACAATTGGTTTCTTCAGTCTGTCAGCAGTGGTGCATTAAATCCTGAATTAATGCTGTTTTCTGATGAAGCGTGGTTATATTTGCATGGACGTGTAAAATCGCAAAATAACGGGTATTTGTTAGGGGAGAATTCTGGAATAAATTTTGAAACTCCACTTCATGACCGTAAAATAGGAGTTTGGTGCGATATTAGGGCTTAAAATTGTACGGTCTTTTTTTAAAGACAACATCAATTTTGACCGATAGATAGGATTAATACTGAGAGAGTTTATTTCTAAACTGACTGACAGGGAATTGTCACTCAGATGTGTCCAGCAAGATGAGGCTACAGCAAATACAGCTCACAATTCAATGAATGCAGTGCACGATGTTTTGGGGGACAGAATAATTTGTGTAAGTTTATGGATAGCTCGCTCTCCCTATTTAACGCCATTCGCCTTCTATTTGTGCGATGGCTTGAAAGGCAGAATTCTTATAATTAAACCGCGCACCATAGAAGAAATGAAAACATGCATTTCGCAGCGAAATTTTGAATAATCATGAGGCTGAAATGCAAGAGTATGAGCCTGAATACCATTACACGTTACAACGCTCATTTTCAGGTTGAGGAAGAGCATTCTCAACACTTACTATAATGGGGAAGTTTTAATTTTTTTTTTTCAATATGATTATCCATTCACCGAAGTTGGTGGGTTTTCTACGGGCGTGCGGGAATGGTTTGACGGCGACCGCGCTCTCATTTACCGACACCCTTCATTCAGGAAGGATGGCAACCCTTGCAGGACTCGCCCTCTAGTATTCGAGACAAATATTTACAAGGAAAATGTATATTGGAAAATATCACCAAGGTGTTCTTGTTGATAGTTATAAAGAATATTAGGCTGTTGTTGTTGTTGTTGTTTGTTTGTTTGTTTGCCCAACCCTTGTCCCGTTTCCCTACGGGGTCAGGTAGGAGGTGAGATGAATCTGTCGTGGCGGGGTTTTTATGACCGTATGCCCTTCCTGACGTCAACCTCATCAGAGAAGTTAATGAGATGAAATGAATGACATGATATATGATAGTAGGGAGAGGGTGAAACCCGGTGCTAGCACATAGCCTACTTCTGTCGAATAGCATCAAGGGGTCTGCCCATGGCTTAACGTCTCCATCCGACGGATGAATCACCATCAACAGCGTCATATGCCCTCACTCCATATGAGCACTGCGGAGAGGTTTGGAATTTAATCCAGGCTTTTGTCACGCAATCTAGTGATTAGAAATTGTATATCACCACCTCCCCTACCCTGCCGGCCAACATTCTGATGGTGAAATTTTTTCGACCAACGGGACTCGAACCGGCTAACCTCGGTGTCAGACAGTTTAGACCAGCGCCTTAATGATCATGGCCAACAGGCGGGCTAATAATAATAATAATAATAATAATAATAATAATAATAATAATAATAATAATAATCATCATCATCATCATCATCATCAAGTGCCTTATCCAAACGAGGACATAAGCAACCTAGCCATTGCCACCAGGTAATCCAAGGGATCCTGAGATGTTTACATGCGATAGGATGGCCAATTCCTTTCTGCTCCTCCTCCGGCCAGCAGCACATTGGCTATCCATCCAAATGGTGACCATGTCCACTGTTGCTTAACTTGGTATTTCAATATGACTTCATCGTTAGCTTTATATTACCTGCAGGTACGTTAAAAATGACGAACTAATGTCCTAAAATTCGAATGTCGACTGATCAGATTAAGGTTACTGACTGTTGCCTTCGTCAGTTTCTCCATAGTGAGCTGCTATTTAATGAACGAGCCCATGTAATCTTCTTCTTCTCATAATCAACAGAAGGTTAATTCTCAAGGGAAACCCCTACATGTTAATGCTGATCCTGTAACTAGACGGAACACCTCCGTATGTTGTCACCAGTGTTCAAGAATATCTTAATGATTTGTTCCCATTACACCCGTTGTTGGGCAAGACTGGCGGCCAACACGAGCCCATCTGACCTGATCACTAAGGAATCGTGACTAGTCCACCCCAGCAAACGCTTTGTGGAGATTTATTAAGGATGAAGTCAGTCAAAATCTCTACCAAGCAACAGTGGCAAAAACATTCAAATATGTCGCAAGAAATTTTCTCCGTAAACTTTCTTTCCAATGATGTTAATACTGAATTTTATACGCCTAATGCTCGGTAATGTTATAATCAGTAACAACTTCTGTTTTACTTACGAAGTGACGCAACTTATGGCCGACCTTGTAGTTGCTATGAGTCTGGACAGTTCTGTGTAAGATGTAATATAGATGGCATTGTCTATAATAAATCAAATGTTTTCACTTTACTGTTCTACAGGAAGACAAAGAAGGATTAGTGTTCAAGCATATAAGCTTAGGTGCCATTTCGTTGTGATTGTTCGTTTAAATATATTTGTACTTACATTTTCATTATTCTTGTTTTCAATTAATAGTAGTGCGTCTGATCTTAGATGCTCGGCATTTGTAAATCTGAGAAATATCGTTTGATAACTTTGATTGTCCAAGGTTATTGATGAAGGTGATTGAAATCAAATACAGAGGATGGTTATCTACAATCCGTACAAAAATAAAACTTCAGTAAGTTAATCGACAACACGTAATCATCATCATTTTATGTATTATATTCATAGTTTTCTAGTAGTTTAACAGTGCCTTCTGTCAATTTTATTAGCACCTGAAGATGATCTAATAAGGATGAAAACATGTAGGTACTTAGGTCTACGATAGAAATGCTTTTATACTTATAGTGTAAAAGTTTCTCAATATTGTATTGAAAGGTGGACAAAATACCACTTTCTCTTAGGAGTCAATTTTTATCATTTGTTAGTTAATACGGAATCATCATAAGGTTTATTGTGTGTAAAGAATCGAGGGATATGAAAGAGAAGCAATTATCCAGAAAGGAATGAGTCAGTGTTGCATTCCCTTTCCCCTCATTGATAATGTAGCCTACACGTCGAACATGCATTCTAGCAGAAAATGAAATGGAAGATAAATTTGGAAAAGGAATCGCACACCTAGGTGAAGAAATCTGAACTCTAATACTATTTTTCGATTATATTGTCATTATCTTAGTGACAATCCTTGAAAGAAACTGAAGTTGTTCAATAGTATGAGCAGTATGAATATAAATACATCGATGGAGTGCAATTGAACAAAGTCAGATTATTTGGAAAATATTAGATTAGAAACTGAAGTATTGAAGGAAGTGGATAAAATTACTATTTAGGTAGCAGAATAACCAATATGATAATATCAAAAGTGAGAAGGACATTACACATAGAGTAGCTCAAACCGGGAATAATTTCTATAGTAAGATTTGTAACATTATAAATATGCATATTAGGAAGATGTTTCCAACATTTTCGTGAGATAGTGTGCTCGAACCCCACTGTCGACAGCCCTGTAAATGGTTTACCATGGCTTCCATTTTCACGCCAGGTAAATGCTGGGGCTGTACCTTAATTAAGGACACGGCCATTTCCTTCCCACTCCTAGACCTATCCTATCCCATTGTCGCCATAAGACCTAGCTGTGTCGGTGCGACATAAAGCAACTTGTAAAAAAATGTTGGCAACATTTGGGTAGAGCGTGGCAATAATTGATGCAAAGGAATAGAAGCCTTTGGAATAAGATATTAGAGAAGAAAATGTTGATTGCAACATAGGTATCAGTTCACAAATGAGGAGATACTACAGTACTGAATCAAGATGGCCAGATGATGACGACTTGGTGAAATGTGATGAGAAGGAAAGATTGACTCGGCAGATCTTGAGACACCATGAACTTGTTCGGTTATTTTTGGAAGGAAGTGTAGATATTGGGAGGCCAAGACAAAAATATGAAAAGCAGTTTGGAATAGATGTCGGTTGAAATAATTTAGCAAATATGAAAAGGTCAGCACAGGATAGGGTAGCATTGACAGCTGAATATAACTAGCCTACGGACTTACGATGCAGGAAACAATATGGTAGAATTATTAATAATATTAATAGAAGCGTAATTACCTAAAGTACCATCATACAATGACTTTTATACACTTTGATGAGGCAAAATCACGTATTAGGTCATCAAACGTTCGAATTTCGTATTACGGTTAGTATTCAACGATTACCCGCACGGAAATTCGTGCACGAGTCTGGCGCATTACAGTACCTTCAGATACTACCGGACTGAGACGAGATAGAACTGCGTTCAACTCAGAAGGCTAGATCTCAACCACCTAGACATTCAACCAGAATTTTAGGTACAGCCTGACAGCTGAGGGCACAGTCACTGGATTTTCAACAAGCCGGCTATGGTTCAAATCCCATCCAATGCACATGGTATATATTGAAATTTTAAAAGTCACGTCCTTATTGTTCGGATTCCACATAAAACTGCTGGATTCGTGACTACGATCAGCATGTCAACAGTTACGATAAACCACAAGACTGAATGTTCTTCCTGCTACCATATACTGGTTCTAGTGAAAGAAATCCTCCCAAAGTCGGCGGGGTTCAAGCCGCAAGACTTAGGTTGAGAATCATGTGGCTATATCACTGCACCAGTGTGACCTCTGAATTATTCTTCGATGCAAGATATACTTAATAGACCGGGCGAGTTGGCCGTGCGGTTAGGGACGCGCAGCCGTGAGCTTGCATCCGGGAGATAATGGGTTCGAATCCCACTGTCAGCAGCCCTGAAGATGGTTTTCCACTGTTTCCCATTTTCACACCAGGCAAATGCTGGGGCTGCACCTTAATTAAAGCCACGGCCGCTTCTTTCCCATTCCTAGGCCTTTTCTCTCCCATCGTCGCCATGAGACCTATCTGTGTCGGTCCGACGTAAAGCAAATAGCAAATAATAATAATAATAATAACAATAATAATAATAATAATAATAATAGTCTAATAATGATAAAAAATAAAAAATGTACTTTGTCGAGTAACTTCGTCATTTGCACTCAAAACTGCATTAAACCTGCCTTTATAACATACTATACAATAAAACAGTTTCTGTCTGTTTTATATTGCACATTAAAAGTCTATTATTCCTTCTTAATCCGTTTACCATCAGGGTTGGCTTTTCCTGCAGCCTCAGCAAGGTATCTCACCTCTACCACCTCAAGGGTCCTGTGGTGATTGCGGAGTGTCGATTACGGACGCCTTATTAGCAGTCTTGATTGAGGACAAAAAATATTTGGGAAGAGTGCCAGCTCGTTCCAGGGTTTTCCACCCGTCTTACCATTCCAGTTCTGCTCTAGTTGTCATACAGAACGTTAGTTCTACCACTGTGTTGAGTTTTTAGTTCGTTTGCTTGTTTCTGCTCATTAATCGTTGTGCTATTATGGAAATTATTGAGACGGAGAAAGGTAAGCCATGTACCTTACTGCATGGTTATTGTCACAGTAGAAAATGGTGTGACCACATGAATTTGTTTGAAGGAGAAAACGAAGTAGTGCAAAGGAAACTTTTTTACTAAAGGCGAGTTGGCCGTGCGCGTAGAGGTGCGCGGCTGTGAGCTTGCATCCGGGAGATAGTAGGTTCGAATCCCACTATCGGCAGCCCTGAAGATGGTTTTCCGCGGTTTCCCATTTTTACACCAGGCAAATGCTGGGGCTGTACCTTAATTAAGGCCACGGCCGCTTCCTTTCAACTCCTAGGCCTTTCCTACCCCATCGTCGCCATAAGACCTATCTGTGTCGGTGCGACGTAAAGCCCCTAGCAAAAAAAAAAAAAACTAAAGGTATGTAACAGAACTTAATCTTAACAGATTTTAATAATTTTAATATGTATACCTCTCTGTTAAGTTTCAACTCTGATTCATTTACATTTTTCTTGCAAATATATTAAAATACATTATATTTACTATTTGTGAAGCAATTTCATTTTTTCCAGAGTGACGAAGTCTCTCTGCACGTGTCGTGAAGCATGTAGAAAAGTTTTTAAATTTGGTTGTATTTATAATCAACCAAAGTAATTTTTATTATTAAATATTTGTTATTCTTATTTTTATTAATATTTAATTACTAATCATTATTTATTTGCTTACTTATTTTAGGTAATGAATTCGTGAGAATTGCAAATCATGATTGCATACCTGATGAGGCTCAACTGGATATAAAACAAGCAAAATTTCGTGCAAAGGAACGGGCTAGAGAAGAGCCTAGTTTTTTTATTTTTTTTTTGTAAGTTGCTTTACGTCGCACTGACACAGATGGGTCTTATGGCGATGATGGGAAAGGAAAAGGCTAGGAATGGGAAGGAAGCGGCCGTGACCTTAATTAGGATACAGCCCCGGCATTTGCCTGATGTGAAAATGGGAAACCACGGAAAACCATCTTCAGGGCTGCTGACAGTGGGGTTCCAACCCACTATCTCCCGAATATTGGATACTGGCCACACTTAAGCGACTGCAGCTATCGAGCCTAGTTTTCCTATACCTCAGATTTATTCTGAAGAATTTCACGATTTGCATAAGAAAGGATATGAACTTGTGACACACAGTCCTCACTTTGCAAATATTAAACATTCCATGCACTGTGGAAGGAATATGGTCACGGAGTGCAGATAGAAACGAAGTTAGCGTCAGAAATTATCCTCAGTGAAGAATTGTTGAAAATCGTTGACGGAAAGAGCTTTCTCCTTTCAGATGACGGCACAGTTGACCGAATGTTTATTTTCGACAGTTCTTTAGCTAAATAAATGTTGCGTGAAGAAACATTTTCGTTGGCGGTACATTTAAGTGTAAGCAGCCAGTTCGCCCAACTATACACGATACATGTTGACATAGGAAGTAGGAAAGTGAAACTAACATCACCCCTATTGTATTTGCACTTCTTCCTAACAAGAGAAAGGGAACGTATATTCGGATGCTTGAAAATATTGTGCAATCTTTTCCAGAATGGAAACCAGGGAAATTCACAGTAGAATTTCAGACTGATGTTATTTTTGCTCTAAGAGAAATGTTTCCTCAATCTGAGATTCACGGATGTTTTTTCCATTTCACGCAGTGTCTTTTGAGGAAAGTTCAGGAAATAGGAATGAAGACTCTTTACAAGGAAAACGAAGAAATCGGACGAAATATAAGAAATTGTGCTGCACTTGCTTTCCTGAAGCCTGAAGATGTAGAGAGAGGATAGATTCTAATTCACAGTCAAGCTCAGCCGGTTGTGAAATTAACAGAATTCTTCTACTATTTGGTTGAGCAATGGCTGGCCGAATGAGTCTATCCCGCTGGAGATGTGGAACTGTTTCAACGTTAGACATAGAACAAACAATACCATTGAAGGGTGGAATTACAAAATCAATAGTTAAATTTGAAGGCCTCACCCAAGAATAAGAGATCTTTCTAAAGCTGGAGGCAGAGAATTCACATCATTCAGTTATGCGGATGGACTTAAATTTGGAAGAAACTAAAGAAATAGAAAGTACTGTAAACTGGACGAAGCACGAGGAAGTACTATGAGGATGGCACTCGGGAAGGTTTTTGGACATAATGTCATTTGTCCTCAGAATGAAGTAAGCATAAGTGTCGTTCGTTTAGAAAACGTATGTATAATGATGACGAGATATAGATGAGAAATAGTTATGAGCCTAAATTAATACGTAAATAATTAGCAGTAAAAACGACAAACTTCTTTAAAATTGCAAACAGTTATTCCGGCAAAGCAAAAAAGCAGCTAATTATGGGACTAGGTCCTCATTATTTTAAAGGCCGAGTACGGTTAATCGTGCGGGTTCATGGCATTCGTGGATCTTCCGATCCCTGCCGTTAACTTCATGTGCGGAGCTACATGGCAGGCCTACCTCGAAAATAAGCGAAGTGCTCTAAAAAAAAAAAAAAAAGCCACGCAGTCCCAGTTAGCGCTGGCAATGAACCTTTACGCACTTTCACTAGTGATAAGTCCGACTCGTTGGCTGAAGGGTCAGCGTACTGGCCTTCGGTTCGATTCCCGGCCGGTTCGGGGATTTTAACCTTTATTGGTTAATTCCAATGGCTCGGGGGCTGGGTGCTTGTGCTTCCCTAAAATCCATGCAACTCACACACCACACATAACACTATTCTCCACCACAATAATAATACGCAGTTACCTACACATGGTAGATGCCGCCCGCCCTCATCGGAGGGTCTGCCTTACAAGGGCTGCACTCGGGCTAGAAATAGCCAAACGAAATAATTATTTTTAGTGATAAAAGTACAATATAGGTACTTTATTTCACGAAGGCTTACATGTAGGAAATAGGCACATCGAGACTATGAGTCCGCAATCGAGACTGTCCACAATAATGGCGCAACCGAAAGGTAAAAACCCTGGAACGAGCTGGCACTCTTCCCAAATAATTTGTGTCCGCAACCCCGACTGTCCGCAATCAAGACTGTTCGCAATCGCGACGACACCGCCTCAAAGGCAGTGTCCTGGAGCGTGAGTCTTTAGGTCTGAGATACAACTGGTGAGGAGGACCAGTACCTCGCCCAGGTGGCCTCATCTGCTATGCTGAACAGGGGCCTTGAGGGAGAACGGGAAGATTTGAAGGGATATACAGGGAAGAAGGAAGCTGCCATGGCCTTACGTTAGGTACCATCCTGGCATTTGTCTGGAGGAGAAATGGGAAACCACGGAAAACCACTTCGAGGATGGATAAGGTGGGAATCGAACCCCCTCAACTTAGTTAACCCCGTCCTCGTACCACTTTTCGAATTTCGTTGGAGAGCTGAGAATCGAACCCGGGCCTACGGAGGTGGTAGCTTATCACACTAACCACTATATTACAGAGGCGGACAAAGGTTCATTATTATCAATTATATTTAGGTTCGCTGTTCACATGTATATGACCAGTTGCTGGAAACAATAACTTACTATTATTTTTCTACTATTTCCTTACGCGTTTAGTTCCATAAATACCGGGCGAGTTGGCCGTACGCAGCTGTGAGCTTGCATCCGGGAGGTAGTGGGTTCGAACCGCACTGTCTACAGGTTTGAAAATGGTTTTCCGTCTTTTACAATTTCCACACCAGGTAAGGGCTCTTAATAAAGACCATGACCACTTCCTTTCAACTTCTAGCCATTTCCTATCCCATCTTCGCCATAAGACCTATCTGTGTCTGTGCGACGTAAAGCCAATTGTAAAAACAAGAGGAAAGTTCCATAAATCCCATTTAGTAGTTAAATATTATTTTGACAGCTTATTTCTGCTCAATAAAATGTACTAAAATGTTAATTGTTTCCCGTCCGTCTAACTACTTTTCCGATTTTTGGGGCCGCTGTGATAACGTAGGAGTTCTATTACGTGCCGAGAAGTCTGCCGATACGAGGCTGTCGGTTTGACCACTTTTCAAATAGTCCTACTACTGGATTGATCCGAGATCGAACCCATCAGCATGGGCTCGGAAGGCCAGCGCTTTACCGTCTGAGCCATTCAACCTGGCAATGAGATCTATATTTGATGTAGTATAGTTTATACACTTGTATCCAACTAATTGGCTGAATGGTCAGCGTACTGGCCTTCGGTTCAGAGGGTCCCGGGTTCGATTCCCGGCCGGGTCGGGGATTTTAATCGCTTCAATTCATTCTTCTGGCTCAACACTCTCCTCTGCATATTCACACAACACACTACACTACCAACCACCACAGAAAAACGCAATAGTGATTACTTCCCTCCATATGGGGTTGGGGTCAGGAAGGGCATCCGGCCGTAAAACAGGGCCAAATCCACTTGTGTGACGCAGTTTGCACCCGCGACCTCACAGGTGTGGGAAACGGTAGGAAAAGAAGAAGAAAAGAAGAATAAGTTTTTTACACTTGTGATTTTGTTCCATGTGAGCTTAAGCCTTTCCTCCAGATTTATTTCAGTATAGGCTATTTCTTCTACAGATGTCTATGGAGAAAGTCCTAAGAAAAGGATGAAATATGTTCAAGTGGCTTTCATAGTGGTATCATAACTATGATTTATGACTATGTAATAATGTTTTGCTAATATGTGTTATTAGAGATTTATCTAAGACTACCATGATTGCACAACGAATTAACTTGGCTCAAATAATTTAAATACATAATATCATTCTGGCCAATACGAGACGAACACAAAGTAGACGGCTGTATTTCTTGTTTAGAACCACATCGTATTATCTTTATTGCCGAAGTAACGACCAATTTACTCACTATATGGCGCAATAATCGCAGCTATAAAATTCAATTACTTAACATATATTATTTCTTTATCTTTAAGCGTGCTTCTGGCCAACTAAAGTCAACTTGGGTCACACTGTTTTCAGATTGCCTTAGCTTCTCATTGCCTGTTCTACTCTCGCATATAAAAAGGTGTTCGCGGCCAAAAAGCTAAAGGTTTTCGATCATTCACTCCATTTCGCTCTGAATAAGTGTGTACATAATTAGAATAATACGGTGAATAGCCACTGAATTGTCGCAAGAATTTCAATATCTGAGGAAGTTCGATGGTTAAGGTAAGTAACAATACTTCCTGCTACGTAGTTTAATGTTTCATTTATTTATCTAAATGTTATTTTTCTGTGTAGCCTCCGTGGCTCAGACGGCAGCGCGTCGGCCTCTCACCGCTGGATACCGTGGTTGAAAACCCGGTCACACCATGTGAGATTTGTGCTGGACAAAGCGGAGTCGTGACAGGTTTTTCTCCGGGTACTCCGGTTTTCCCTGTCATCTTTCATTCCAGCAACACTCTCCCTTCTCATTTCATGGCATCTATCAGTCATTAATAAATCACTTTGGGAATAGCCTATATCTGCTTCATTCATTACATTCCTGACCCGTCAATGATTAGAAAAGAGGTTCTAGGTTTTTCATTATTTTTCTGTGTTTGCCTTACTGTACACGTCATAGTTGAGGCTATGAAGTCATCTCCTACAGTAAACAAAGGTTAATAATTACATGAAACAAAAGTACTACAACTCACAGTTACTAGGAAATTAATTTTAAAAAATAAGTTATTAGTCACAACTAAATAGAAAGTAAATAGTTCTTATAGTCTACTGTTTTTTGAATGAGAAGCCCGACACAGGCTCCGTAACACATATGATACGGAGTTCCTGATCAGTGCTGCATTTACCGGGAAGGGGTGTTCAATACGGGGATGGTCAGGGCGTTCCTGCCGTAAGAACATGTGTTTAATTAATAAGTCTTTTACAATTTTCTTTACAAGATAGGTCTTATGGTGAAGGGCTAGAAGTGGGAAGGAATCGACCAGGGCCTTAATTAAGGTACAGCCCCAATATTTGCTTTGTGTGAAAATGGAAAAGCACGGAAAACCATCTTCAGGGCTTCCAACATTGAGATTCGAATCTACTATCTCCTGAATACAAGCTACGTGACTCAAACCGCGTGGCCGCGTGCTCGGTATTGGTGAGTCTCTGAGAGTTGGTAAGTCTCCTCTAGGTACTGAGATCTAGACATACTTAGAGAGTTGTTTAGTAGACACTGGGTACTGAGATGGCTTCCCGTTCGCAGGTTTGGCATTGACGGTTGTTTAAGATATGGAGAGACATGTTCCTCATACTCTCACGTATACTGACCAATATGTATGGAATTGGTACATAATATGACATTTTTACATACAGGAAATTCCTCATATTTGTCTAACGACGGTAGCAAGGCGTCAAACTTGTGCATTGTTCCCTGCTCCATTCAGATTTCCCATCATACTTCCCACCCATCGCCAGGCTGACTGCATCAGATAGTGAAACGCTGGCTTTCTGATCCGAAGTGTGCGTGTTTATTCCCGGCTCAGTCCGGTGGTACTTGAAGTAGCTCCAATGCGCCAGCCTCATTTCAGTAGATCAACAAACATGCAAAGAAACTTGTAAGGGACAACATTTCTGCCACCTCGTGTTCTCCGTAAACCGTAAAAATGGGGGCGAAACATTGAGGTGCATTGCGTGATCCGATTTCTGCGTCTAAATAGTGCATTGGCGCCTGAAAATGCCCTAGAAAACGGCATGGACTGCTTAGAATGGCCGTCGTATTGTTGAGCGATAACACTATGGAGTATTACGCAGCCAACCGTATACATCAGTTTCTACAACACTACAGTTGGAACTATTCTTACCTGACTTGGTACCTACTGGTACGGTATCCATTATATTGAACCATTGTAGAAGCATAGCGACTAATCAAAATAGGAAATAAATGTTGGACGCCTTTTTTTTTGCTATTTGTTGTACGCCAGACGGACTCAGGCAGATCGTATGTCGACGACGGGATAAGGCAGGACTACGACTGAGGAGGAAGCGAGCGTGGTCTTATTTAAGTTTCAGCTGCAGCATCTTCTTGGTGTAAAAACGGGAAATTACGGAAAACCCTCTTCAGAGCTGTCGACTGTGGGGATCGAGCCCACCATCCCCCGAAGCAAGCTAACAGCAACACGCTCTGAACCGCGAAACCAACTCGCTCGGTAATGGAAGATGAACTTCAAATTAAATTTAAATTCAAAAATAAAATTAAAAGGAGTTAATATAGCCTATCCCAGATCGTGGCTAAAACTATGGCCTAAACCCAATTGCATTCTTGTAATTATTGTTATAAAATCCCGACGTAATGGGGGTTCTTAAAACCTATAGCAGTTGGACGGATAAGTTTGTGTGGTGTCTTTGAAAGTAGGAAAGATCACAATATGAAGATAAAGTTGGAATTCAAGAGAACAAATTGGGGCAAATATTCGTTTATTGGAAGGGGAGTTAGGGATTGGGATAACTTACCAAGGGAGATGTTCAATAAATTTCCAATTATTTTGCAATCATTTAATAAAAGGCTAGGAAAACAACAGATAGGGAATCTGCCATCTGGGCGACTGCCCTAAATGCCTATCAGGATTGATTGATTGATTGATTGATTGATTGATTGATTGATTGATTGATTGATTGATTGATTGATTGATTGATTGATTGATTGATTGATTGATTGATTGATTGATTGTAAACATATTCCGAAATGTTTAGTAAATCTTACGAAATATTATTATTTTTTAGAACTGGCAGCACTGATTCAATCTTCTGATGTCCCTGTAAAATTGTAATCTGTGTTTTCTTAAGTCACTGAAAACACATGCGTATTGTTTGATTTCCTGTTTGTTCCTGAGCTTTGTAGCCTATTGTTCGCCTGTAAGTTTTCTAGTGGAACGTTTCTTACGATTTTATGTTCTTTCTTCTCACAGTTTTCTATGTCTGACCTATATCCGATCCATGGACACATTCAAGTTTAATGACAGTATTGTAACGTCTCAGTTTTGTCTGTTTGTGAATGCATTGTACATGTTTCTGGTGAGTGTAATGCTCTTTTCATATTTTGCCATCTAATTTCTTTGGCCTTTGTTCCGTTTCTGCTTCCCTGATTTTTCAATAAAGTATTTCAGTTGTGGGACTTCAATTGTGTCTTTTGTTGCTTCCATGTATTATTATTGTTATTATTGTTATTAATTTATTATTTTATTTTAATTTATTAAATTACTATGTGTCGCCAGTGAAGGTGTTCGAGGACTTCAGTCTGGTTTATTTTGGTCTATATTTAGCAGTCATCTGTTAATTTCTTAAAAAGATGCAGTAGATGAATACCTTGAGCTAGTTAATTCCGAAATTCATGGAATACCAGATATTTTCCCACACGTACTTTGAAATAAATTTCACTGAAAACAATACTTTATCGTAATGTATATTGTATTACAAATGACGTTTTAACGGTTTGATAGTCGTTTAGAACAAATGATTTTTACTCCAAATTTACTTCAGCATTAACTACAGCAATTCAGGTTTTATGTTGGTAGACTCTTACAGACTTATTCATTTCAACATAGAATATGACTTACTTGATCAAAATTATTACACAGAAAGCGTTATCAACAGTAGTACAGAGCATGCGTGTACTCTCCCCTTGTCATAGTTTCCATAAACTATTATTAGACACAACTAAAATGTGTGATAAATAAGCCTCTTTATATGTTATATTTTTCGTTTATCTATTCGAAACTATGTTAGGGTAAATAACGACTGTCTAATTGGATCAAACACTACAAAAATCATAAACACATTGAAAATAGTTGTATGCATGATTGTTGAATATTCAGCCCGAAGGCTCCACCATTAGTTGTGATAGATGGTCTAGGCATCACTGAAGAAGCGTACTAGGGAAGTAAGGAATTACGTAGTTTGCTATTGCTTTCCCCACTGAGCCAGAGTTGCTATTACATATCAGTCTGTCAAGCCCACTGAAAGGCATGCACCAATCGACCCTATGAGCAACATTTTCACACCATTCATAGCAGGGACTGGCTGCTTAAGGAATGGCATTACTAACATCGCTCATACCTCAGTCACTTTCATATTGTCAAAGACAAGGATAAGACTGTAACATATCAATGAAAGTAACAAAATCGTTCTAGCCCATACCAGAAGATATAGTGAACTGTAAACACCAGGTCTCGCCAGCAAAGGCAATTAAAGTAGTACATTAATAATGTAATAACATCAGAGTTTAATCTTTTGATAGTTGATAGGCCTACTCAGGATAACTGGAAGTTCCTCTAAGAAGATTGCAGTATATAGAAGATTGTAAATATTTTTTCGTTTCCTCTGTTTGTGCAGTTTTATTGTTATATGCCTGATATTTTCGTGAAAACTGATTAACATTCACATTACTGTATCGTAGTTTCAGACTGCGTGTCAGAGGCCAGGGTTCAATTCCAAACCTCTACTCAGTGTTCAAATGCAGTGAGGACATATGACGCTGTCGATGGTGATTCGTCCGTCGGATGGAAGCGTAAAGCCTTGAGCAGACTCCGTGGTGCTATTCGACAGGAGTAGGCTATGTGCCAGCACTGGGTTTCAACCTGTCCTTGGCCGAGCGCGTAGGGGCGCGCGGCTGTGAGCTTGCATTCGGGAGATCGTGGGTTCGAGCCCCACTGTCGGCAGCCCTGAAGATGGTTTTCCATGGTTTCCCATTTTCACACCAGGCAAATGCTGGGGCTGTACCTTAATTAAGGCCACGGTCGTCATAAGACCTATCTGTGTCGGTGCGACGTAAAGCAACTAGCTAGCAACCTGTCCCTTACTACTATCATATATCACGTGATTCATTTCATCTCCTCTGCTGAAATTGACATCAGGAAGTGCATCCGGTCGTAAAAACTCGTTAAGAGGATTCATCCCTCTTCATACCCAACCCCGTAGAGAAATAAGACAAGAGTTTGGACCTTCGCTATATGATTGGTACATCTACATCCAGTTCAAAAACACGAAAGTCTGTTACAGTTATTCATTAACATAAAACAAGCGTTCCAACGTCCCATATTGTTCGATATTTTAACTTTCCTCAAAATATCAATAAACTGCTTTTATCTTTCGTCACTCTTTCTTACCTGTCCGGAGTCACACTAACACCGATATTGTGAGACTTCGGGTTAACTGACAAAGCAGCAACTGCGGCCCATTTAAGGTACAGCTACAGTAGGCCCTAAATGCAGATGTGAATGTGGGAAACAATCGAGAAACACTTCCCGGACTGGAGATGATTCTGCTCGAATCTACCATCTCCCGAATGCAGCTAACAGCTTCATGACTCATACACCGTAGCCAAATTCGGTCTGAAAATGTATTATTTTATCATAATTAAAGTTGCAAACTTAGACAAAATATACAGGCTACATGGGAATTGTTTAAACTAATTGGTGTAGCCTATCGTTAGAATCTCCTGGACCCTGAACCAAAGGACACTTCGCTGACCATTCAGCAAAGATAAAATAAGAAAGCATAATGAAACTGCATATAATATAGAAAGAGAATTACGCAAAAACACACACACACACACACACACACACACACACACACGCATTACTCCGTTCTCAGGATCCATTCAGAGGATCTATAAAACACTACCCCAATCAATTCTTCCGAACAATTTTCAGGGACCATCTCGTTACATACAATGAGGCCTAAAGTTTAAAAAGATGTGATTAATTTTAACAGAATTTATATTTATATTTATATTTATATTTATATTTATATTTATATTTATATTTATAACTTCGTATAAATACAGATATGATAGTAGCTGTCCTCCAATGTACATTCTTTCCGAACATCGGCGTTTCGGAATAAAAAGGAGCTGACAGCTACAATAACGGTACTCTGGTCATAAATTCTTCTTTAATACCTGTATTGATCCCTTGCTAGTCGTGCTCAGAAACGTGTTTCTTTATGTAAATTAGAGCCACAGAAAGAGCAAGTACTCTTTTCAATTCCGCCCTCTTGGCACCGCCACCATCCCCCTCTGCTCTTCGCGCTATCTGACGTCATTTTATGACACCACGCGACCAGCTGGTCTTGCCCTTCCTCTCTCCCACGCCATCGCTCGGCCACAGAGAGAAAGTCAATGTCTGGTAATTCACAGGACACTCACAAGATGGCCCTGAAGAACATAAAACGCGTTTATGACGGTTCTAAATGTTTCTTTTTGTGACAAGGCGCTGTTATATTTTTATAATTCAAATATAAAAAGGTAACAGTATAAAGCGTACGCTTTTACAGAACAGCCCCGACAATTTTTGCTACAGCAGATACTGTTAAAGAAACTATCTCTTCTTGTATACGTTATAGGTACTGTACTTTATTGCCCACTTCTTTAGTTGTCTGCAATTCATTTGTTCAAACACGTTAAACAGATCTAGTAATTGTGTTATATTAATTTCTACTTAGGAAAATATAGATATCCAATTCCCTATTTGGTATGATATTATCTAAAAATAGCTCAGAAGAGCGTGGAATGACGACCAGGAATTTCAACTGAGCCTGGCATTGCTTCAGCCTGGTTGTTCTTTCTGATCATTCCTAGCCGATCTGCCTTGTTGATCCCGGTATTATGATTGAGTAGCCTAAGGAGTCCTTAATTTTCCTACCATAAAATATCTAACCCCATGTCACTAGAGCCCTGATTGGCCTTGGCCTACCAAGCGACCGCTGCTCAGTCCGAATGCCTGCAGATTATGAGGTGTCGTGTGGTCAGCACGACGAATCCTTTCGGCCGTTATTGTTGGTTTTCCAGACCGGAATTTTCCTACCATGACCTTCCCAATTCTTCTTAAAGCGGAGTCTGACCTCATTTATTTTTATGATATTTAAAGCTAATTATTAGTCCTTTTTCCCCCTCAAATCACCAATTTCCATGCCACCATCAGTAATCAGTGCTCTACCTTACTCGAAAAACGAGTATATATCTATATTTTCCACCACAAACAATACTAATTGGCAGTTAGGACAGCATATTTTATATTACCCACCGATATCGTTGATTAGTTATTAGAACTAGAAATATTTAACACTTTGTTGTCCCTCGAAGTTACATAACGATCACAGAATCGTAATGATGATGTACTGTTCAACTGCCGGTTTAAAATCACCTCCCTTGGAGACAAGTATGGACAAGTACTTCCAGCCTTAGTAATAAACGCTGAAATTATTCCCAAGTGATCAATATAGTTCTCCATCTCTGTTGAAACAGAAATAGTGTACTACTTCAACATGATGATACAGGCCTATTATCTTTATTGTAGATCGTAGTAGGCCTTAGAGGCTGAAAAACGATTGCCAATTGTTATATGAAAATCGCTTAATGATTTCCACTTCACTTTATGTCCGGCTCCATGGCTAAATGGTTAGCGTGCTGGCCTTTGGTCACAGTGGTCCCGGGTTCGATTCCCGGCAAGGTCGGGAAATTTAATCATAATTGGTTAATTCCCCTGCACAGGGACTGGGTGTACGTGTCATCTTCATCATCATTTCATCGTCATCACGACGCGCAGGTCGCCTATGGGTGTCAAATCAAAAGACATGCACCTGGCGAGCCGAAGCCCTTGGACACATCCCGGCACTAAAAGACATACGCCATTCCATTTTTAATTTACTTCACTTTACGAAGCAGGAGCGATTTCGAGCAAATAATAATAATAATAATAATAATAATAATAATAATAATAATAATAATAATAATAATAATAATAATAAAGTTAAAATTACAAACTTTACTGGGATAGAAGTATCGTCACTGATAAAACTATTACCTGCAACAGACCAGATACAACTTATGTAGATAAAAACAAGAAAATCGGTTTCATAATTGACATAGCTTGCCCTAATCCTCACAGCCTCCAATCAACACATACAAAGAAGATTTCCAAGTACACAGATCTGACCACAGAAATTATAACCAAGTGGAAACTCAACAATATTATCATCATTCCAGTAATGACTGGATTTTATGGTATTGTACGAAAAACACTACACAGACACATCGAAGCACTTAATCTCCACAGCCTCACTTACAGAGAATTACAAAAAAAAAAAAAAAAAGCAGCAATCCTGACCACTTGCCGTATAGTAAGGAAGTTCAATGGCTTGAACCATCCCCCATAAAGGCCTACAGAGTACTAATGAAAATCGTCTACTAATAATTTTCGCTATTTATGTATAGTAAATATCCTATCAGTATCTGTCAAATTTATTTGTCAACATTGATAAGTACATACCGGTATGTATGGAGCATATGTGCGTATGTAGGCCTACTAAATAGTACTTCTTCCACATACATTGTACCGAAGAAGCACATAAACCCAATTATGAAATTGTGAAATATAATAATAATAATAATAATAATAATAATAATAATAATAATAATAATAATTTTCGTAGACGCCGAAATGCTAGAAATTGTATGCTGCAGAAATCTACATGGTGGAAATTTTCGAAACATTTTGGTGTATATGAGCGCTAAGCCAGGATAAAGCCCGCTAACATGGACTCAACCAATCGAAAGCCATTACATTCGGGTTTATGAAAGAGATACCGTAGGTGTAAAAATTAACTTTCTTGATTTTCTTTTATCAGTTATTCAGATATTTGTGTATAATGAAAGACGTAGTACGCCCATTTATAAGAGCTGTGTCTAAACAAAATTACAGCTGCTGAAAGCACCACATAATACATATATTGTCGTTCTTAGACATGTTAGTTCTTTAATGTCGTATGGCTTCCTTAGAGGCCTAGTTCAGGTTTTTCTGGTTGACTCCTATAGGTGACCTGCGCGTCTGAGAGGATGGGACCCTACCTAACGCTCAAGACGACATACACACACCCAGTCCTCGATCCATCAGAATTAACCAATTAAGGTTAAAATCCCCGCTACTGCTGGCAATCGAACCCGGGGCCCCTTGGACCTAACACCTGCACGTTAATAATATAGCCATGGAGCCGGACTGATATTGTACCTAATGGTACCAGAAAACAGAACTATTTTAATCATCCGAAAATTTCCAGTACCACCGTTTTGATATAGCCTAATGTTGCATTAATAGTTGCTTTTATTGTCACTGTTACTATCAGTCTCTTAGACGTATTTACTATTAGAATAAACCGATTCCGAACCTATATTGATTTTAGACGTTATCCTTAATGTGTTTCACCTTATCCCATCTTGTTCATCACAGGAAAAATCTGGAATGGAGCTACTATTCATATCTCGGAGCACCGGTACCAGCCCCAGCCTATGATTCGGCTATAAACTCAAGAATAACACAGGTCAATGGCACAGGTCCATAGAACTGAAAACTAATTATGTCTAAAACTCTTAAAATTAATAATTAACATTGATTTTTTTTCAAGTTGCTTTACGTCGCACCGCAACAGATAGGTCTTATAGAGACGATGGGACAGGAAGGGGCTAGGAGTGGGAAGGAAGTGGCCGTGGCCTTAATTAAGGTACAGCCCCAGCATTTGCCTGGTGTGTAAATGGGAAGTCACGGAAAACCATCTTCAGGGCTGCCGACAGTGGGGTTTGAACCCACTATATCCCGAATACTGGATATTGGTCGCACTTAAGCGACTGCAGCTATCGAGCTCGGTCACATTGATATTTTAAGAGTAGTCTATGTCCATCTTGAACCATTTTTATGTGTCTTCTGATTTCTATACTGAACAAGTAAAATGCTTTTATGGGTTTATTTCATGCTGGATTGCACAACTTCGTCTTGTGGTCAGCTTTTAGGTTGATTTGTGGTGGTGATTATTGTTTTAAGATTTTAACATCAATCAGGGAGGTAAAAGGAAGAGGTCTGCCACTTCGAAGAAAGAACGTATCAGTAAAAGAAAGGTAAGCGCCATGGAAGGCGTAAAAAATGGATGACCTCCAAGGTCTCGCAAATATAATACCACCGGACGAGTTGGCCGTGCGGTTAGGGGCGTGCAGCTGTGAGCTTGCATCCGGGAGATAGTGGGTTCGAACTCCACTGTCGGCAGCCCTGAAGATGTTTTTCCGTGGTTTCCCATTTTCAAACCAGGCACATGCTGGGGCTGTACCTTAATTAATGCCACGGCCGCTTCCTTTCCACTCCTAGGCCTTTACTATCCCATCGACGTCATAAGGCCATTCTGTGTAAAATATATAATACCGTTCGGTTCTAAAGGAACAAGAGTTGACCATGGGAAGTCTGATTAGAAAGATAAAAGTGAGGAGCCATACACAAGTGAGTGGAAGCAATGCAAGACTCACCTAGAAGTCCTGTGGTCAATAACCCACGCTGCCATGATGGGAGCCCTTGGGGTCCCATTTAAGTCACCTTTTACGACAGGCAGATGGTACCGTGGATTCTTTCTACCGCCTTTACCCATAGGAAGTTTAGATTGATTTCAAGTACCGTTTAGTTATTCGACATTCGAGAATAACAGCACATTTGAGGAACAGAGAAACTAGGAATTTAGCTACCTAAATAGCACCATTAAGCTACACGATTTAGTAGTGTAGTAGTAGTAGTATTAGTAGTAGTAGTAGTAGTAGTAGTGGTAGTAGTAGTAGTAGTAGTAGTAGTAGTAGTAGTAGTAGTTAGTGTGATTAGCTACCACCCCGGAGGCTCGAGGGCTGGAACGGGGTTCGCTCAGCCTCGGGAGGTCAACTGAGTAGAGGCGGGTTCGATTCCCATTTTAGCTATCCTCGAAGTGGTTTTCCGTGGTTTTACACTTCTCCAGACAAATGCTAGCAAATACTTAACACCACGGCTGCTTTCTTCCCCCTTTCTTGTCTATCCTTTCAATCTTCCAATCCCCCACAAAGGTCGTGTTCAACATAGCAGGTGAGGACATCTGGGCGAGGTACTGGCCCTCCTCCCCAATTGTATCACTCGACCCACAGTCTCACGCTCCAGGACACTGCACTTGAGGCGGTAGAAGTGGGAGTCAGAGGGGAAAAAACTAACCTTGGACGGCAACCGGATTAAGAAAGAAAAGAATGAAAAGTAGTAGTATGTAAACGTGAATCATGAGTCAGTCATGCGATGTTGTTATTATTGACAAAGTTCGCTAACTTTTCGACAGACGACATGAACATCACTTCACATACTACATTGAAGGTAGTAAGCTGTGTTATCTAAAATTAATCTGAATTTCCTATTCCCGCGAAGTAGCGGAGGATGTAGCTATCGCAGCAAGTTTACAGTGGTTAATGAGACTAGCACTTGATGACGATAATGTGTGATTTTTCAGTCAGGACAGTTCCTAGCTTGTTCTTAATTTTGAAGTAACTGGCTAAGAGAATTGTTTTTTTTTTTTCAATCGAGGTCAAAGAAATGGTTGCTAGGAGGACGAGGCGATGGCAATTATTGGAATAATACTACTCTAAAACTCCGGTTGGTCTCCTTCCTAGCCCGCCGAGGAGCTCACAAGTTGTAAATGTACGTAGCAACCATGGACCTCTAGTTGATTCTGGTAACACTATTCCCCACCGTTTCTCTTGTCAGATTTTCATTCACCAACTCTCGACTACAAAAGTATTAGGTTGTCCTGATCTATGGAATCTTTCACCTTCATATATTTCATGGCAAATATGCTTCCCTATCTTTATCCTGTATCCTTATTCTTTGGTGAGTCGGACATATTTCTTCTGTATTATATTTATTTATTTATTTATTTATTTATTTATTTATTTATTTATTTATTTATTTATTTATTTATTTATTTATTTATTTATTTATGCCTTTTTTCAGTGGCGAAGTTAGGGCTCGAGGCCCTCTCTTCCACTTAACCACATACTAATCAAAATCATACATAAAATTATGAGATATTTAAAATAGTTAAAACCAAACAAAAAATTAATAGAATTGAGAGCAAATTTAAATACATTACTAAGTTAATAATAAAACTAATTAAAAGTAAGAACTCTTAATAATGACTAATCCTCAGGCGCGCACACATTCATACCTCAGCCATTCAGTTAGCTGTCCTCAGCAGGTAGTCTCGGCAGGTGACCTTAAACGTTTGTAAAGAGCTAGTTTCTCTGACCTGAGATGGAAGGGAATTCCATAATCTGGCGCCGGTCACTACAAACGATCTATTAATTTTATGTGTGCGGTGCACTGGAATAGAAAGAGTTGATCTAGAACGTGTATTAAAGTTGTGAAATGATGATAAAAAGGTGAATTTAGAAGAAATATACAGTGGCTGACTTTCCGCTAGTACTCTAAACACCATAGTTAAAATGTGTAGCTGCCAACGTTTATCAGGCTTCAGCCATGAGAGAGCCTTATAGTATGGAGTAATGTGAACATCATACCCAATATTGTAAATAAATCTCAGGCAGGAATTCAGTGCTCGTTGAAGTTTAAGTGTTTCTTCTCTTGTCATATCAACTAGAACAACGTCACAATACTCAAGAATGGGGAGAACCAGTGTCTGTATTAGTTTGGCCTTAAGCTCAAACGGAAATACATCCCTTTGCCGTTTAAGAGGGTGTAGCGCTCCAAAAATCTTTTTACAGATGATTTTCGTGTGATCAGACCAATCAAGTGTTTCATTCATAATTACGCCGAGATTTGTAACTGTTTTATTGTAGAGAATAATGTTACCATTCAGTAGGATAGGCAGGAATACAATATTGTTTGAGCAGTTCAGTAAGTTTCGTGTTCCTATTATGATTGCCTGAGATTTTGTGGAGTTTAGTATAAGAGAATTTCGTTGTGCATATATACTGAGTCGTCGGAGGTCATTGTTAATATCTTGTATTGTTTCATCTAAGTCTGAAGTCTTGCAGTGTCGATAAATCTGAAGATCGTCAGCATAGAGGTGGTGTGTGTTATTTCCTGTCACAGATGATATGTCATTGATATAAATACAGAAAAGTAAGGGCCCTAGAAAACAGCCCTGTGGGGCACCACTAAGTTTCATTTTCCATTTAGAGACCTTGTCGTTTACTATTACACGGTTGACGGTTACTCAAATAAGAACTAAAAAACTTAAGCGCAGCCAGGTCAAAATTTAGTAGTTCCATTTTCTTTATCATAGTCTGAATGTCTATTGTGTCAAAGGCGCTACTGCAGTCAAGAAGGATAAGTATAGTAAGCAGTCGTTTGTCCATAGCATTTCTAATGTCTTCAGTAACCTTCAAAAGTGCTGTCACGGTACTGTGCCCCTTCTTAAATCCAGACTGCAAAGGGTCCAAAAGAGCATTTTTATTTAGGTACTCCAGAACCTGCTCGTATACTAAACGTTCGAAGGCTTTAGAAATTGCAGGGATTATGGACACCGGACGATAGACAGAGGGTGATTGTGGGTATAAACTCTTAGGTACCGGTATAATATTGGCTGTTTTCCAGACAGTTGGGAAAGTTCCTTTTAGTAAACAAACGTTCAGTATGTGCGTCAGTATAGGCAGGACAGCACCCATAATGTTATGTATAAAAGCAATAGGAATATCGTCTACACCTGTGGCCTTTGATTTAATCGAGTACAAAGCCTTTTTAACCTGATTTTCTGTGACACTGTGAAATGTGAATGGTGGATTGGCTGGAGGGGAGGGCGGTGAGACGGTGCAGTTAATTGGGGTAGGTTGAATATTTATTCTACTAAAGTAATCGCTTAGTTCGTCAAGTGGAATGTCAGGAGTTGTCTGTCTCTGTTGATGTTTTCCTATTCCCAGAGCTCTAAGTTGGTCCCATGCACGATTAGAATTTATGTTGTTAGCTAAATTCCGGAAATATGCATATATTTTTTTCGATTAATTGCTTTGTGCGATTTCTTAAGATCCCGTAAGATTCGAAGTCTGCGTCATCTAGGGTTTGCTTATAATGTCGAAATAAAGAGTCACGGTGGGCCATCATTCTCTTGGTTTCATCATCTAGCCATGGACAAGAAGGGCGAGAAACCTTTATTCGACGTTTGGAGGCATGTCTGTCATGTAAGTTCTTTACCATCGTATTAAACAAGTTAACTTTAGCGTCAGTATCATTTACACAGGATGGAAGGTAACTGATGCACCAAATTAACAGAAGTAGGCCCTAATATTTCTTGGGGAGAGGATCACAATGTCGCAAGTTTCTGGTCTGTAGCTTGCACCGCTACGCTATGATATCACGAGGAAATCAGTGATATAAATGGTTAATGGTTCGAAACGCACGACAATGCGAACACCTAGGAATAAGTGTCAGATTAAATGCTTGTTGGTTATTGTCCTGTATCTCGATGCGTTCAGCGCTAAAAAAAAAAGATAATGAAAAGTTATGACTTATATGGTAGAAAAGAACACGTGGCAACACAGTTACTACGAAGTGAACGGTGCACAAGGTCGGCAGTCTCGTTCGGAGTGGAGGAGCGACCTGTGACCTATAAAGTCACAGTGAACCCATACTGCTCAGCCATTTCATAGTTCACATCGAGGGAACATTTGGACATGATTTTAATTTACGATGAAGTAGGACAGAATGCTCATGCAGCTGTGGAGATGTACGCTGAAAGTAACTGGCTGAGAGAAATACTTTTTTCAACTGAGGGCAAAGAGTGGATGGCTGAACGGTTTCCACGAAGAAGGGCTCCATATCGACGTACGATTGTAATAGCTGTACACTGATAGTGTCATGCGCGGACGTGAAGGTGGTGGGCCTAGACGTGATCTAAGGTGCATCGCTGAGAACGAAGCGGAAATCCTGCAAGAGCTCCTGGACCATGTCTTGGAAGCTGCTCAGGACATCAGTCAAAACCACGGGGTACTGAGGCGGATTAAAGAGAATTTCCTCCGGAGGTGCCGAGCATGTATTACCGCTAATGGTGGACATTTTGAACACCTGCTGTAACTATGTGCACAATTTCCCAACACTAATCTGGTCGAATGTGTGCCTCTCTCCCTATAAGGTACACGCACGCTTTGCCGTTGTGTTCTCATTTTTTTAAATAAAAAGAGTTATACATGACTTTTACTTTTGTGATCATAAGCTACGGGATCTCCAAGTTTATGTGTAATCTGATCCATAGGACGTGACAGTTCCTATCTTAAATCCTATATGCATTGGCAGGGATTCAAACCCGGAAAACAGTGGCGAGAAGCGATAAGCGATGGATCTGGAACTGTTTTATTACACCCTCACTTTATCCCATTTACCCTGCGGGTTCAGGCGTTGTAGGATATTTGACAGTGTTTTACGGACGGATGCCCTTCTTGACGCCAACAATTACAGGAGAAATCCAACGTGTCAATATGGTGTTGGTGAGTATTGAGCTGCATACACGTGTTGAAGTCGACAGTTCCCAAGTTATACGAATGCACTTGCAGATGTAATAATCCCTGGTCCGGACGGGAATCGAACCCGGAGCATCAAGGATGGAAGGATAGTACGTTAGCCATTCAGCTATGCAGCCGGAGAGTGAAACATGAGGTTTCTAATTGCAAGCAATAGTAGGTACCGTTTTAGTGACGCTGTGGAATCACACCGATAACTTTATTTTCATCCTTTAACAACAGACAGGGTAAACAATTGGTAGGTAATCAGCCACTTTGGCGACAGCCCTAAATGCAGATCAGTGGTAAATGAAAACGTTGATATTGTTGTTTCTTTTTTTCGTTTTACTTTCGTGAAATCGGGAATGGTAAGAAAGGTTCGGCTGGAAAGATCAACTGTTTTTCCGATATTGTGAAAGACTGGGGTTTTCTTAGGGAAATTTGTTGTTCAGTGTTTATGAATCTATACATTTCTTTGTAAAAGATTACTTGAAGATAATTTTTCTAAGTTACAGTGTCTTTATCAACTAGTAATAAAACCGCCAGCCGATTAGCAAAACGGTAACTTCTAACCCAGCCAGAATTGATGTATGTAAAATGTAACTTCTTTATACAACTTAATATACACGTTATTACCAGATTTGGTTGAGTTTGGGATAAACTATTACAAAATAATCACTTCGAGTTCCTTGGTACCTGATTTGAAAAATAAAATTCTTCGTAAATACACTCATATAAAGAGAGATCTAGAAGCAAAGGGAATTACATTTTAATCATCCTGTAAGTTTACTTTAAATTTCTTTCTTTCTTAATCTGGTTACCCCCCAGGGTTGGCTTTTTCCTCGGACTCTGCGAGGGATCCCACCTATACCGCCTCAAGGGCAGTGTCCTGGAGCTTCAGACTCTTGGTCGGGGGATACAACTAGGGAGGATGACCAGTACCACGCCCAGGCGGCCTCACCTACTATGCCGAACAGGGGGCTTGCGGGGGATGGGAAGATTGGAAGGGATAGACAAGGAAGAGGGAAGGAAGTGGCCGTGGCCTTAAGTTAGGTACCATCCCGGCATTTGCCTGGAGGAGAAGTGGGAAATCACGGAAAACCACTTCCAGGATGGCTGAGGTGGAAATCGAACCCACCTCTACTCAGTTGACCTCCCGAGGCTGAGTGGACCCCGTTCCAGTCCTCGTACCACTTTCCAAATTACGTGGCAGAGCCGGGAATCGAACCCGGGCCTCCGGGGGTGACAGCTAATCACACTAACCAATACACCACAGAGGCGGACCAAGTATAGTTTAAATTACTGTAGAATATTTTAACATGTCGTTCATTTTTTTCTTCATAGTGCACAGGCTTGGGTTTACAAATTTAGCATTTATATTTCAAACCAGGTGCAAGAAGGCTACAAAACTATCATGCCATAAAATGTTCGTTTAAAGATCTTCATTATTGAACGTTTTTGTACTATAACTAACCTTAGATGTAGACTGGCCCCGCGGTGCAGGGGGTAACGTGTCCACATGTCACCCGGCGGCCCCGGGTTCGATTCCCGGCCGGATCATGGTTTTTTAATTGTACGTGATTTATACTCCTGGCCTGGGGACTGAGTGTTTGTATCGTCCTTAATGTTCCTTTCCTCACATTCAACACCTTACACTTCCGCAATTTCCAAAAACACGTAGGTTCATAACATATGGTGCAAAGTAGGGGCAAAAGATATTATTAGGTCGACGCCCAAAATAAATAGCATTTTTAAAAAAACCTTTGATGTGCCGTTTCATCCCACTAAAGCAAGCAAGTAAGCATTTTGTTGTATATGACTATTAATATCGTGACCATAGTCTTGAGATCTCCAGTCTTACGTGCAAACCGAACCACAGGATGGGACTTGTCTTATCTTGAATCTCAAATGCTTTAACCGGAATTCGAACCTCAGGCACTTCGGTGAAAAGACAGCGACGAAGTCACTCAGGACCTTCATGTATACAATCATCAAGTACAAATCTTTAAATTAACGGGTTTGTCTCCAAGGAGACAACTGGCCTTGCCAATGGCCTTCAAATATTGGGATAACACAAAGCGCGACGACTTTCTCAACCACATTCCTTAGAATTCACGTTCGAATGCATTAATCTCTTTTATCACAGGGACAACTCACTCTGTGAATTTCTTCGAGCTAGTTCTCCCTCATAACAGGAGGCCTTTACCCTTAAAGACTTTTTAAATAGTGGTTCAACGTCCCACTAACACATTCGAAAGCGTTCGACCACGAATGTATGGGTTTGGGAAGAGAGCACCCATGGCCTAATTAAGGTATAGGCCTAGCTGCAGCTTTTTCCTGGGCAAATATGAGAAATGATAGAAAACCATCTTCAATACTGCCGATGGTGAGATGCGAACCTACCAACATTCGTATGTAAGCTCATAGTTACGGGATGCGACTCGTGTAGATAACTCACTCGGTTTTAAGGACTCTGGAGGCTTCTCTACTGTCTATCATACCGGCAGTAATTATGCTCACTAGTCTGAATTAAACTTAATAAAATACTTAGCGTCCGCCTCTGTGATGTAGTGGTTAGTGTGATTAGCTGCCACCCCCGTAGGCCCGTGTTCGATTCCCGGCTCTGCCACGAAATTTAAAAAGTGGTGCGAGGGCAGGAACGGGGTCCACTCAGCCTCTTTAGGTCAACTGAGTAGAGGGGGGTTTGATTCTCACCTCAGCCATCCTCGAATCGGTTTTCCGTGGTCTTTCACATCCTCAAGGCAAATGCCGGGATGGTACCTAACTTAAGGCCACGGCCGCTTCCTTCCCTCTTCCTTGTCTATCCCTTCCAATTTTCCGATCCCCCCACAAGGCCCCTGTTCAGCATAGAATTTGAGGCCGCCTTGGCAAGATAGTGGCTCTCCTTCCCACTTGTATCCCCAGACCCAGAGTCTCACGCTCGAGGACACTGCCCTTGAGGCGGTAGAGGTGGGATCCCTCGCTGAGTCTCAGGGAAAATCCAACCCTGGTGGGTAACCGGATTAAGAAAGAAGAATACTTAGCTCAGGATTTAAATACCTGGACTTACCCGAAATTGAACCCAGAGTCTCCGGGTAATGAATCAGAGACGCTGTCCCAATATCTCGTGGCCAGTTTGTCAATATAACCAGATGTTTAGACACAACACGATGTAGTTTTTCTTACGAAATGGGGCATTATAGCCGAGATGCATTGTCACTGCCTTCTCACCGATCGACAGTGCGCCTGGAATAATATCTAGCTGGACAAAAGTCGTTTTTATCAGGAATGCGTTATGTTTGACATTTTATTGTTAGACATGTACTGGTACTGTTATGTATACTATATTGAACCCATGACCTTTTGGCCCAAGGGTTCAGTAAATTATGAACCCATGACATTTTGGCACTAGGGTTCAATATATACCATATATACTTGATATATAATATATATTACGTAAATATATATATATATACAGTATATTCCTTTAA
This sequence comes from Anabrus simplex, assembly GCF_040414725.1. Taxonomy (NCBI): domain Eukaryota; kingdom Metazoa; phylum Arthropoda; class Insecta; order Orthoptera; family Tettigoniidae; genus Anabrus; species Anabrus simplex. The sequence goes on from NC_090265.1 coordinate 206,452,798, forward strand.
TAAGAAAATAGTCTCGGTTTTATAGTAAGACAATGTGTCTTTATCTTTACTCTCTGCGCCTAGAAATCATCCTTGTCGTCATCATCGGCACTCTCATTGTCGTCATCTTCGTCCTCGCAGCACGCAAGGTTTGAGTTCTGCCGAAAACTGTCGGTTCCCGTAGCAACTGCCGCACTTCAAATGGCAAAGGTTCGTTCTTTTTATGCAAGAAAAGAGAAGCACGTGTTATTACCGGGTCAGAACTTAACAGAAGCCTGTTAAACACATCTTGAATGTTGAATTCTCGAGACAATTTTCTTGCATGACGCTCCCTGTATCGCCTAATCTGCTTACAGTAATGGCTTGGCCTCCTGCGCTTGTTCACTCAGCATATCTATTGGCAGGATGGCCGATTCAATTATATTTCCTCCAGGCATAAGGATCTTGTGGTAGATGGAACGAAATACCTCGGATATAACTTGAGATACAGACGTGTCATGTCTGCAGTAAAGTTATCAGATTTATCAACATCAACAGGAAGTCCAGTTGATATGGTATGCAGAATTAGAGCAAATCTCTTGACTATTTCTTCACTGATTCCGGTAATTCCAGCTGATTTAACTGGATCGCGAAAGAATCTTCGAGCAGTATTCCCGTCAATGGAATTTCCTACTCCTCCACATTTAAGCTGATCAACGATTAGACCCATTTCAGAGAGAAATCGTGCTGCTTATCTTCTGCTTCCTCGTAGCAACTTTGACTTTGTCTTCGGGTTTTCTAATTTGCCATGCTTTTACACCAAGTCGGTAGACAATATGTAGAAGGCATTCAAAAATCGAATATATGCATGCAGGGGTGAAAGGCCAAATGCAAAATGGTTGACATTATCTCTTTTTGATCTTAACTGAATATCGTTCATGGTTTTAGGTGTAGCTCCACATACATAACATTTTTGTGCTGGCAATGAACTCAAAGAATTGCAGACTTTACCATCAACTATAGTCAGGACGAAGTCAGTAATTACATTAAAATTCACGTCTTCAGCAACAACTTTAGTGGAATCAAATATCACATTTGTTCCTCAACACATTAAACTTATCTATTATACATATCTGATGTCTCCTTTTTGTACAGGATCTTGATTGGACGACAAAATCTTGGAGAGGTAGGACGAGGATTTTACCATAGAACCCTATTACTTTCGTCCCCGTTTGAAACGGAATGTAACTGCAAAGGCACCAAAGAAATAACAAATATACCAGAGTCACTTAACTCTGTATTTTCCGACTGGAATTTTTGTTTGTAAACACTTTGATTACTACTGCCGTCACAGCATCACTTGAACACTGGCTTTACCGTATCATTGTCTTTAATACAGTGTTTTTAACATCAGCTTGCACACTTACAAGTCGATGAATTATTTGGTCTACAAGAGCCTGCAATGTTACTTCAGTGGAGATCTCTGTCACCTTGAGAGCTGCCTTTGGAGGGTAACCAATTTCGTTTCTCTCAACACCATAGTTTGGATAAATGTCACTGTTCCTTGCTTTTGTCCCAAATCGTACGTTGACATACTGTCTCTCTGAGAACTCATTATCTATCATAAAAAGCTTCTTCTGCGCTATAACGCTTGGTAGTCACTGATGATGATTTGAAAGCTCTTCTATACGTCGTAGCCCTTTGCGGTGATGACTCCACAATATTCTTAAGAATTCCTGCAGCATACCTTTTACCAGTGGACCTAAGTGATACCTCCGCAGCCAATACAAGTTCATCATGAGATTTCTCTTCCACTAAAGGCTAGAAATGTCTGCGTTTTGTTTCATCTTCACTTTCAGCAAAAAGCTTCCTTGGTCTTCCCATTCTTGAAGGACCAAGTTTCCCCGTTGCAAGTCCCTCGTCTTTATTCATTAACTAGCAAATGTACCCGTGCTTCGCTACGGTATTCTACATTGTATACGGATATCGACGTAAATACTGTGCGTGCAGCAAATGAAATTGTTTTAAAATTGCATGTCTCTTAGCCTTATCCCAGAAATAGCATGGGGAGATCCACATACGTTGTTTCCAATGTAAAGTGAGGGTTGCGGAGTTGTGATGATAACGCCAGGCTCACTTGCCTACTGCCATTCAGAATCGAGTTGGCAAGTTTACATTATAATTGCAGGCCCCAATGCCTACTGCGCGGTCACAATCGATTTGGGGATTTTTAGTTACAATGGCAGACCCATTTCCTACTTTCAGACAGGTTACAGTTGAGGAGTTTTTATTATAATACCAGGCAACTTCCCTACCACCAGTCAAAATTGAGTTGTTCAGTTATCATTATAATGACAGTCCCTTTTAACTGCTGCTAGCCAGCTTACTGCCAGTCACACAGAATTAGTGAGTTTCCATGAAAATAGCAGGCCACTATGCCTAATGCTAGTCAAATTTTAGATTGGAACATTTGTTTATAATGGCGGGCACCCTGGCCTAGAGCCAAACACAATAGAGTAGGGGACTTTCGAACAAAACTGCATGATCCCTTGCCTTCTGCAAGGCAAATCGAAAAGTGAATTATTCATTAAAATGGTAGGCCCTCCTTACTAATGCCAGTTACACAGGAGTTGGAGAAGGACCCCATTCCTTCTGCCAGCAGTCAAAGTCGGTGTAGGGAGTACTGATTACAATAGCAGACACATCCTTTCTCGATCGCTACAAATCGACATCAATGAATATATACAGATGGACATACGAAAGTATATGAATGTTTACAATATTGCAGACCTTCATTTACAGATTAACTGCTGCTAAACGGTACGTCATATCGACAAAGGATTGTACCGTAAGGCGCAGTATTTAGCGTTCTAAATGGCTGGTCCTATGATATTTTCTCGCATCTAATCTATTCATGGGCACATTGAATCAGAAACGTTGAATAGGTTGAAATTTGTGTAAGAATATCTTACATTGAATTACTTTTCGGATAATTATGTGACATAGCATTTGGCTCACATATGGGTACTGGGTGGGCAAATGTTCGTGTAGAGTTTGATCATACTATCTTTCCTGTAAGTGATTGAAATGATGCACATGAGAAGAAAAGGTTTAGAAATTAATTTCCATTAAGGCAGGTAGATTTCTATTAAGTTTGGTTGTGTGTATTTTGAGGGAGTGCAAAATCACGGTTTCGGTTTCGTATAAACCCCCAATTAGTTCAGGGATTTAGAAACAATATTTGCCTAAAACCTCCCCAAAGGACAGGTGGATTCTAATTATGAAGTTTGGTGGAAATATATCCAGTAGTTTTCAAGTTAGAGAAAGACAAACAGAGCAACAAACAAAGAAACAAACAAACAAAGAAACAAACAAACAAACTAACTAACTAACTAACAGACACCAAGGAAACCTACCCTTGGACAGATGGATGCTATATATAAAATTTGGTTCAAATATCTTGTTAGTTTTCAAGTTGTAAGAAGTACGCTTTACACGCACCCGCTCTTGCGTTAAGTCCGCTGGGATTTGTACCGAAAAACGGTCCGTTAATGATATCTGCCTTACTAAATCCTGTTATCGAAATGATGCACATGAGAAAAAAAAAGTTTAGAAATTAATTTTCATTAAGGCAGGTTGATTTCCATTAAGTTCGGTTGTGTATACTTTGAGGGAGTGCAAAATAACGGTTTCGGTTTCGTAAAAATCCCCACTCAGTTCAGTGATTTAGAAACGATATTTGCGCTAAAACCTACCCAAGGAGAGGTGGATTCTAAATATGAAGTTTGGTGGAAATATATATTTAGTAGTTTTCAAGTTATAGAAGGACAGACAAACAGACAAACAGACAAACAAACAGACAAACAGACACCTAAGCTAAAAATGATGCAGATGGTCATTATTACACCTGAAACGGATAACTGTACGGAAATATCGCCAAAATAATCAATGTACAGACACACGGTCGTTACGATTTTATTTTTTGCGCTAAAACCTACACAAGGACAGGTGGATTCTAAATATGAAGTTTGGTGGAAATATATCCAGTAGTTTTCAAGTTATAGAAGGACAGACAAACAGACAAACAAACAGACAAACAGACACTAAAGCTAAAAATGATGCAGATGGTCATTATTACACCTGAAACGGATAACTGTACGGAAATTTCGACAAAATAATCAATGTACAGACACACGGTCGTTCGAATTTTATTTATATAGATGACGGATAAGTATGAGCACGTTGAAAAGTGCAGACTTCCACATCGAGATTCATATCTCCTAAACGGATTATGATATTAAGAAACGGTTTGCGCCATCAGACGCCACATTCATCGCTTTACATGCTTATTTCTAAACCATATCCTCGTATCTCCCATATTAAGGGGGTAAATCGAATTCACATTTTGAATAGGGTGAAATTTGGGTGCATTTTTTACATTTTACATTACGTTTTGCCTACTTATGTATAAGCTAGAATTATGAAATTTGGTACACATATGTCCCTTAATCGTGCCAATGTGTGCACCCAACGTGATGATCCTATCATTCTTATAAGTGTGTCAAACAATGAAATATACTTGTAAAAATCACCAAACTTACGAACAATCCAGAAATACGGTCAAATTTAACGTATAAGGGAGAGAGATACGACAAAATGTCACAGGACCAAAGTTGTAGATCACTCCGAATTGAAGAGAAATTGTTCCATCCGTTTTGTGATACGACTTACCGTTTAGCCAAAAAATAGCTCAAAAGGAATGTCTGCACAGTCATTAAAATTGCATCCATATTTCGATATTTTGGGGGTAAAAAGTGAAAAATTTGAGCATCTTGGAATTTTCCCGTCGGTTAGGGACCAAAAGCTATAATTTCACCAAATTTCAATTGTCTACCTCGTCTGGCAGGTTGTGCCGCCATCTTGATTTGGGGGGATAGGGGATAAAAATGAGGAAATTCCCGAAAATTTTTAAGCCCACGAAACCTATAGGTTATCGTTTTGGATATACTATACGACTGTGTTCTTATGCTGAGCCCAAAATTTGAGCCCCCCCAGCGTGCCCCCTTCAGGGAATTTTGAGAATTTCCGATTTTTCTAGGGATCCTGGGGTCATCAGTTTCTCCCGTACCAAGTTTCAAATTTCTGAGATTTCTGGAAGTGCCTCATTAATTCACGTCTTTTTTTATTTTTAAATATTTATATATACATCGCTCCAGCCCGACTTGCTTTTATATATTATATAGATGACGGATAAGCATGAGCACGTTGAAAAGTGCAGACTTCCACTTCGAGATTCATATCTCCTAAACGGTTTATGATATTAAGAAACGGTTTGCGCCATCAGACGCCTCATTTATCGCTCTAAATGTTTGTTGCTAAACCATATCCTCGTATCTCCCATATTAAGGGGGTAAATTGAGTTCAAATTTTGGAAAGGGTGAAATTTGGGTGCATTTTTAACATTTTACATTACTTTTTGCCTACTTATGTATAAGATAGAATCATGAAACTTGGTACACATATGTCCCTTAATCGTGCCAATGTGCGCACCTAACGCGATGATCCTATCATTCTTATAAGTGTGTCAAACAATGAAATATACTTGTAAAAATCACCAAATTTACGAACAATCCAGAAATACGGTCAAATTTAACGTATAAGGGAGAGAGATACGACAAAATGTCACAGGACCAAAGTTGTAGATCACTCCGAATTGAAGGGACGTCGTGCCATCCGTTTTGTGATACGACTTACCGTTTAGCCACAAAATAGCTCAAAAGGAATGTCTGCACAGTCATTAAAATTGCCTCCATATTTCGATATCTTTGGGGGTAAAAAGTGAAAAATTTGAACATCTTGGAATTTTTCCGTCGGTTAGGGACCAAGAGCTATAATTTCACCAAATTTCAATTGTCTACCTCGTCTGGCAGGTTGTGCCGCCATCTTGATTTGGGGGGATGGGGGATAAAAATGAGGAAATTCCCGAAAATTTTTAAGCCCACGAAACCTATAGGTTATCGTTTTAATATATACTATACGATTGTGTTCTTATGCTGAGCCCAAAATTTGAGCCCCCCTAGCGTGCCCCCTTCAGGGAATTTTGAGAATTTCCGATTTTTCTAGGGATCCTGGGGTCATCAGTTTCTCCCGTACCAAGTTTCAAATTTCTGAGATTTCTGGAAGTGCCTCATTAATTCACGTCTTTTTTCATTTTTAAATATTTATATATACATCGCTCCAGCCCGACTTGCTTTTATATATTATATTATAATATAGATGACGGATAAGCATGAGCACGTTGAAAAGTGCAGACTTCCACTTCGAGATTCATATCTCCTAAACGGTTTATGATATTAAGAAACGGTTTGCACCATCAGACGCCTCATTTATCGCTCTAAATGTTTGTTGCTAAACCATATCCTCGTATCTCCCATATTAAGGGGGAAAATTGAGTTCAAATTGTGGAAAGGGTGAAATTTGGGTGCATGTTTTACATTTTACATTAGTTTTTGCCTACTTATGTATAAGATAGAATCATGAAATTTGGTACACATATGTCCCTTAATCGTGCCAATGGGCGCACCTAACGCGATGATCCTATCATTCTTATAAGTGTGTCAAACAATGAAATATACTTGTAAAAATCACCAAATTTACGAACAATCCAGAAATACGGTCAAATTTAACGTATAAGGGAGAGAGATACGACAAAATGTCACAGGACCAAAGTTGTAGATCACTCCGAATTGAAGAGAAATTGTTCCATCCGTTTTGTGATACGACTTACCGTTTAGCCAAAAAATAGCTCAAAAGGAATGTCTGCACAGTCATTAAAATTGCATCCATATTTCGATATTTTGGGGGTAAAAAGTTGAAAATTTGAACATCTTGGAATTTTCTCGTCGGTTAGGGACCAAAAGCTATAATTTCACCAAATTTCAATTGTCTACCTCGTCTGGCAGGTTGTGCCGCCATCTTGATTTGGGGGGATAGGGGATAAAAATGAGGAAATTCCCGAAAATTTTTAAGCCCACGAAACCTATAGGTTATCGTTTTGGATATGCTATACGACTGTGTTCTTATGCTGAGCCCAAAATTTCAGCCCCCCCCAGCGTGCCCCCTTCAGGGAATTTTGAGAATTTCGGATTTTTCTAGGGATCCTGGGGTCATCAGTTTCTCCCGTACCAAGTTTCAAATTTCTGAGATTTCTGGAAGTGCCTCATTAATTCACGTCTTTTTTCATTTTTAAATATTTATATATACATCGCTCCAGCCCGACTTGCTTTTATATATATAGATTGTACTTCTCCATCTAACCATGCACTGCATTTGGTAAGAAAATGATCTTTGTTTCTACAGCACTGCTTCCATTTTATACCAAAATTACGCTTAAAAGCACTTAGATTTTTAATAGTCTCACACTAGATACGCCGAGAACGTCCGTGACGAGTGTAGTGTCGATGGCTCGATGACGTCGTCCAGGTTTGACGCGGGTAATCAGCTGACAGTAATCCCGTTGCTGTGGCAGTGTGCGGATGTCAAGATGACGAATGCGGCGAAGGTGAGTCGAAGATTATAATGAATCGCTATTTTCTCCCTGGCCTGTGGTCAACTGAAGTAATTTATTTACTCGTATAAGAAGCGATAAATGAAAGCATTTTAAAGCAAACAAAAAATATATTATACATACATAAAACCGTACATATAAAACAAACTATGTTTAACTATTCTACCTATAATAATAATAATAATAATAATAATAATAATAATAATAATGGATTTACGCCCCTCTAACTACTTTTACGGTTTTCGGAGGCGCAGATGTGACAGAATTTTGTCCCGCAGGAGTTCTTTTAGGTGTCAGTAAGGGACTGATGTATTTGAACGCCTTCAAATCCCACCGGTCCTGTCACCCTGGGCTCAAAACTACTGTATATAACAAAGAAATTGACTATCATAAAGAAAGAAAACAATGACAGGAACTAGTTCCTTTTATTTTTACAGTTTGCTCTACGTTCCACCGACACAGATAGGTCTTACGACGACGATAGGATAGGGAAGGGCTAGGGGTGGGGAGGAAGTGGCCGTGGCTTTGATTAATGTACGGCTCCAGTATTTGCCTGGTATGAAAATGTGAAACCAAGGAAAACCATCTTCAGGGCTGTCGATAGTGGGATTCGAACCCACTACCTCCCGAATGCAAGCCGCACGGCCAACTCGCACTCTACAGTTACTAGGGGGTGGATAAAAGGATATGCTCATGTACATTGGTATTTATGTACAAAACAATATTATCAATTACATGTAGTTTCTATCTACACTGTCTTCGTTCAGAAACGGGCAACAGCTGGGCTGAGTGGCTCAGACGGTTGAGGCGCTGACCTTCTGACCCCAACTTGGCAGGTTCGATCCTGGCTCAGTCCTTTGATATTTGAAGGTGCTCAAATACGATAGCCTCCTGCCGGTAGATTTACTGGCACGTAAAAGAACTCCCGCGGGACTAAATTCCGGCACATCGGCGTCTCCGAAAACCGAAAAAGTAGTTAGTGGTACGTAAAGCAAATCATATTATTATTATTGAAACGGGCAACAGCTATGGAGCTGCCAATTGGCAACTTCTCTTCGCTGCAAGATGCGGGAGATCATGGAAAATGACACAGATGTTTTACATTTGGATCTCCTCAATGACACTGGGCAACGTCAGAATGTACTTCATCACCAGGCGGCTGATCCTTTCAAATCCAGAAGCAGTCATTAGAGTTTTAATGTTTCATCCGAAGTTCAAAGTTATATTTGACATTTCTATCAGTAGGCTATGGTTTGCGAGTTGCTGGACTTGAATAGCATTCAGATTCAATAACAGTCGAATAATGGTTCTGCTAATGAAGTTAGATGCACCCGTATTATTCCTCTGTTGTATAATGTGTCTATTACTCTTTATGAGGAAGTGAAGCAGAGGAATGGTAGTAGCAGAAAGGATGAAGCACTGAAGTTAAGTTTTAAGGAGGACATAAAAGCTGGAATATGGACGTTAAAAAATCATTCGGCCAAACTGACATGGTTAGGTAGACATTTATTGGCGGAGTAATAGGGCTATTCGACTTTAACTGTTTCCCACTTTAGACACTTAAAACGGCACCAAGATTACAGAAAATTATTTTAGCTCTTGTTATAGAGTAAACTGACAAACAACTAGGTCATGTGATGAAAATGGTAAAATACCTCTTATTCATATGATCTTTATACAGAGAGTGGATGGAATATTGCCATTTTCCACGTAAATGATGAGCAATTACCTCAATTATGAGATGTCGTAAGTTGCGAGCGAGTGTCAGGAAAATGAAACATTAACTTATTTTAATACACATAAAACATGTCGTAATGTTAGCATTACAACAAATGTTTATTTGCCTCGGCAGCTCTTCATGATGTAGCAGTTAACGAGAAGATAAATGCCAACAGACTTTAACTGTCAAGCAGACTACACTTCGGTCTTGTTTGTACAAGCTATAGCTTTACACTTCATTTCAGACTAATTTATGGCTCGCGCAGGCCTGGAATGAACTGTATCTGCAGCCAAACTTCGAAATTCTAACCTCTGTAACATGAATTTTCTATAAATAGGTAGTATGTTTGCATTTTTGAGATAATTTTATAGAATTTGGAATATACACATATTTACAGTTTAAGAATAATAAAGGTGTTTTAATTTGTTCCACCTATTCAATGCTTATATTTTCACTTATAGTGGTTACATAAATAGATTCATAGTTACATGGGACATGTTTCGCCCTCAATTAAGGGCATCTTCAGCTTAAACACAATCATCAACAATAGAACTAAATTAAAAGTGGAAGTTACAAGTTTAGTCAGTTATTAAAATTCGGAACATAAAAATGTGAAAAGTGATACAATATATAAAGATGCTAATGGAAAACTGTCTTATGATTAAACCATGGTTTAAACCAGTTTTCCATTAGCATCTTTATATATTGTATCACTTTTCACATTTTTATGTTCCGAATTTTAATAACTGACTAAACTTTTAACTTCCACTTTTAATTTAGTTCTATTGTTGATGATTGTATTTAGGCTGAAGATGCCCTTAATTGAGGACGAAACATGTCCCATGTAACTAAGAATCGATTTATGTAACCACTATAAGTGAAAATATAAGTATTGAATAGGTGGAACAAATTAAAACACCATTATTATTGTTAAACAGTAAAATTTTCAATACGGACCTAAAATGAGGTTTATAACATGTAATATACACATATGTCTATAACTTAGAAAATCTTTAAACAAATTATTAACATTTTATTTTCATCTCCTTCATGTCTTGAATATATATATTGAACTTATATGACATATTTTTACGGCCGGATGTCCTTCCTGTCGTCAACCTCACTTGAGGAGCTAATGCAGATGAAATGAATGATTATGAATTGAATTGGGTAAGGAGTCGGAATGAATCGGCTATGGACAATGAATTGAAACTGTCCGGGCATTTGCCTGAAAGCGAAAATGGGAAACGGCGGAACACGATTCTTGGGATAACCGACAGTTCAGTTCGAACCTACCCGTCTCCCGAATGTAGATATTGGCTCCATAGCCGTAGCACGTTAACACTGCGCCACACCCTTCGGTAACTTTATGTCCTGAACATTGCCTATAATTTCATTATTGCCAATAATGGCAGTAATTGAATATCTATCTAAACGTTTGACAAATAGAGTTGTCACTGGAAAAACTATCGTATTGCACACCTTGTTTCATTCGCTACAATCATTTCTCGTTCTCGATGGGATACACGTCTGCCCCACAAGGAGGCCAGTCAATGAGCTCGACCTGACCTTGCGTTGCGAACCATTGCCGAACTAATCGAGGCGTGTGGATCGGAGACAGGTCCTACTGTAACTGTATAACACCGGCGGGATGTAGCACCCGCTCGGAAGGGACCATGATGAGTATACACCGCCCAGCTGTAAGATGTTGCTCGATCTGTGGAACATTCTTATTCCGTGAGAGCTCATCCCATCCCAACACGCTGTTAATACTGTTGATACACGGCCAGAGTGCCGATGTTCGGCCATGTATTCTGGATTGTGTCGGGTGCGAAAGGGCAAAACACATGTGACGGCCCATCGTTTCGCCTAGGAAAGTGTGCTGTCGCCGTAAAATATGACATTCAACCAATCACGTAGCACGTTATCCTCGGCAAACGCAAGGCGGTACATCGTCTGCTGATTAGTTAGCTCATCCTTAGCCAGTCGCCGGGACTGTAACCTTACCTCATTTAGGTGTCTCATGGCCGTCCTCAAGCTGTCAGACAAACGCGCGGCCTGGCATAGCTGCTCGGCGTTTTTAAAAGTGGTCGAATGGTCCTCAGCGATCAGGTGTTCGTCCTGTTAATGTTCGAGTCCCAGCACGAACCCGACCCTGCACACCGGTTTACATCTTCCATTTCTCGAAAACGTCTTATCCGAAGCGTCGTTGTACTCTGTGAGATGTCGTAGCGTTCTCCAGCCTCTGTTGCAGTTATATTTCCTTGTTCAACGAGAGCAACTACCTGCTGACGGATGTAAGGTCCTTGGTGTGCCATAGTTGCCGGTAGAATGACCTACCTACCCTATTAGCGTGGTGGAGGCATGCTGTAATCTGATTGGTTTGCTCGCTGTTGCTGCCAGGGGAGTGAAAAAAGAAAGAAACTCACCCCAAGTGTATTTGAATCACCACCTTCCCACTATGAACGTGATTACGTACAAACTGGGCTACGACGTTTCACGACCAGGCACGCATTACACATCTATTAGTTGATTTTATGTTGAGGACGAGCGTCTGAAAGTCCCAGGGCGAGAACTATGCCCCTTTACTCACCTGTTTACGAGAAATGCCGATGAGTCTGGTTTTTCACTGGCGGGGGAAAAACGATCTCACTGAGAGGTGGTATTTGCCTGCCCCCCTCCCCCCCTCGCTGAGACAATAGGGCTTAATTTCGATTCAGAGAGCTATTTGGGGAGTAGTGGGTGAAACTTCCGTTCTTAACAAACGACCCTTTTCAGAGGTTTAATTTTGAGTTTAAGTGAGAGAATGATATTAAATTTGGAAAAGGCCGGAATAATTTCCTGTTAAAACAGGTCGTAAGTGAGCCAAGGGCCGCGATGTTTGTAACGTGCGTTCGGCTTCTTCGTTCTTACGACCCGTTTAAAGACTAGGATACCAGGATCGGCTGAATTAGGAGGATTCTAGCTTTGGCCATCTTGACTATTTTGTTAATGTGATATCTAACAGTCGGAATACGAAGTTCAGGTCATAACTTCCTGTTACATCTCGGTATTGATGCTTTGGTCATCATTCGAAGTGTCTTGTTTTGAAAAAAATGTAATTTTGAAACAGGTGTTTTTGCAATATTTAAGCAATTCGAGCAATTCGCTGTATCTTGCAATCTTCTCGATACCGGAACCAGTCGTTAATACAAGAAAGGTCAATGAAATGGAGAACTGTGCGGAGAGTCCACCTGCTTGTGCGATAATATGCAACCATGCGGTAATTCAAGTCGACTCCTCCCATGAACTCATTGTACAATTTGATCATATTTGGTCAAGGAATTTCTATCATTCTCTTTTTTTCTTTTTTTACACCAGCTTCTGCACTTGCCAACTGGTGAATATCTTGACAAGAGGACAGGACTATAATACCCTTCTTATCGTACCATTTTATTAAAGAAATTTTGCCATCATCACAAACAAATTGCTCGAATGACCCACGGAGCTGTTTTGAGAGTTCTTTGTCTGCTGTTAGAGGAACAATTGGAGCTTGGTTGATGTGAATGATGCCAGTCACATAGATAGATTTTTTGGAACAAGAAGTCGACCAGTTTGTGAGATGTGAAATACCTGTCTGTGTAAATACTTGATGTCGGTGGCACTGTCTCGCAAAGATGAATGACAGCCGATTCACCAATGCCTATATCCCCAATGTCTTTAGAATTAGCAAATGATGTTCATTTCCCCTTATAAACACAGAAGTTGAGCACTAATTCTGATGGTGATATATATGAGGTAAGTGGGGGGAAAATAAGGCCCACTTACAGATAGACTGCCGTTTGCTCTTAAAGTAAGAGAGATACAAGAATGTGTTTCAAATAAAAAATGTTCTTTGATATATCGTTTCACCAGATATCACAAATAAATAATTGTAAATGTATCCGTGGTTCCCAAATAGCATAATTATGTAATTAATGTAATTGGGCCTTATTTCCTGCTCTAACATGCAATAAGGCCCGCAGTGGAAGAGTGTCTTAACCTCATCTCTATGGGCAATTACGAGGTCAAATTGGAAGAGGGAATGGCATGTTTTGTAGATAAGAAGTTTTAAAAGACATATTCATTAATTCAAAAATATTTATGTTGAAATTTTAAAACTGAAAATATAATATGGAACATATCACCATGCTAAGTTAGGATATCTGAATTTTCCTCTTTAAAAGTTACAGGAAGCATAATTTCCTGTGATCTTACTTCGAAAAACTTTAAAAACTAATCATTACCACTAAATATATAAATCTTGAAATTTAAATCACACAAACATTAATTTTCAGACGAAATCATTTTTAACTTTTCCTTTCACTTATTTAAATAAACTAATCTACTTTAATATAACATTTAATTCTGCATGAAATAAGTCTTTGATGTTTTGAAAACGAAGTCTGAAAACAATCTTCCTTGTCGTTTATAGTCAGTCCAACACACACTTTCATCTCTTCTGTTGTTAATTCAGTAACGGTCACTGCGAGTGGCGCAGCTGAAATCTCAAATAGGAGTGAGCGGCTCCTGACACCCCGCTGATACTATGGCCACATGCATTTGATAACGCAGGTTTGAGTTTCATCTATGCCGCCACACAACGCAACGCTCCGCTCGCCACTTGCACTGTGGACGAAGCCTAACGCTTCCCTTAGTTTTTTGACCGATGCCACTACTCATAATTGTTCTCACGACGCTGGGATAATGCCATTCCAGATCTCCTGGCCTCCTGGATTTTCTAAATTACGTGACAATAGTGCCAATCGAATCCAGGCCGAGGAGCTAGCATGCTACCCTGAGACCACCGCGGTGTATGAACATGTCTTCGACTTCAAATTCAGATCAGTACCAATGTGCACACTGGATAAAAAAGTATACAATTTTTTGCTTATTTAAAATAATTTTAGTCTATGTAGTATATTTGTGAAACTTTACGACCTAAAGTACATTAGGTTAGCATATTTTTGTATTAAATTGAAACTCTTTCGTAGCAGCTGCAAGAAATAAGGACCACATGTTGCAAAGTGTGGGCCTTATTTCCGGCATCGTGACTTTGGGGGTTTTCGATTGCATCATCTTGTGTTCTTAACCAAATTCGATAAATTGTACACCGTTTCATTACTTATTGAATGCACTATTAGATACATATATTATTTTAATGCTATCCTAGCACTAACATTCCCTTTTATACTTCCCTTTCCAAAGAAAAGTTATTAAAGTGAGATCAACTCCCCATCTCGAGTCTTGACTCTGGCCTAGCAACCAAGTACTGAGGAGGGCCGAGTTCTCACTTTCTCCAACGGGTAGCAGGTATAGACACTAAGCAGACGTGTAGGTTCACTACCGACCAAAGAAGCGGCAAATACGAAAATCAAACAGTGGGCCTTAATACCTGCTGGGCCTTATTACCGCAACCTACCTTATTTGTTCTTAATTTTATCCTGTGAGTTTTGAGACATAACTAGGGAGCGGATTTTTATGTGCTAAAAATGTGAAAAATATGTATTTTTTATGTGCTGAAAAACTTTAAAATATGTGATAAAAATTGAATTTATTTTCCTTTAAATATCACATAACTACTCGCGCTCAAGAAGTAAATAAGTATAATGTTTTGTATTACAATATGGTGCTACCAAACGTGCTCCTTAAGGCAAAATGGTGTCTGTGTATGGAAACGTGCAGTATGCTATATTAATTTTTGATATGCCAGAGTAGATATTATGAATAGTTATTTTGTTTTAAGTAATGTTTTGTTTAAATATGGCAAAAGCAACCTATCATCTTTGAAAAAATAGTACTAGTTCGTACTTACCCATCACACGCTGGAATATTAGTTGCTAGAAGTAGTCTCAGAATTGCAGTGAACAACAAAGGTCATCTCCAAATTGTCCATCACAAATGCATGCCGATTATCTCTAAAGAACGCCTTATACTGCGAAAACGATCGCTCCACATCACAGGAAGTCAGAAGAGCATAGTTAAAGAGAGGAATATCACCAACAATAACGCCGTCAATTTCGCCAACATGAGCACCCTCTAATACATTATAAATTTGGCACATTGTTTGAAATCCTTTGTTTTTCCTGAACAAATTTTGATATTTGACCTTCAACAGTCCCTGTACCTGCGAAGCCGGGAGTGAATCTAATTTATTCTCAACAGCGCGCACTTCCTTCACTGTTTCGGAAAACAGGTTAGTGGATTTTTCAAGTATGTCTATAGTTTTACACAAGAAGCTTAGATTGGCAGATATAAACGCCAAATCATTTTTCAAAGAGCTGTCTTTTAGTATCTCTTGAACAATCTCAATTGACGACGCGTCGTTTTTATCTAGCGCGTTCACAACAGATGCAAAACTTTCGAAATTGTCTGCGTAGTATACCACAGCGCTAAGCCAAGTACCCCACCGCATAACAATAGGCAGAGGAGGAAGCGCAAGATCCGGGTTTTTCTCTTTAAAGAGATCGATTATTGAGGGTACCTTTACGAAGACCTTTTTGCCATTAGACACTGATTTATCCACTTGAGGATACTGAGCCCGCACAGTTTCACATAACCTGTGTAGAGCATGAACAACGCAAGTTACGTGTATCATTTTCGGAAAGCTCACAGAAAGGCCTTCGGCTGCCTTTTTCATGTAAGCTGCACTGTCAGTAAGGAAAAGCAATACATGGTCGTACTTTATACCTTTTGGCCAAAGTAAGTGCATGGCTTCATTGAATAACCTAGCTACAGTTTTGTCATTCTTCAACACACCCACTACAACATTTCCTACTTTTCTGCCACTTGAATCAGTGGTTTCGTTAATGCTCACCCACAGTTTTTCGCTATCACATACTGCCCGAATTGTCTGTAAAGTTTCTTCGTAACATTTTGGGAGATAGTTTTTCCTTAATGTGGATTCGTCTGGAGGCTCAAACTTAATGTACTTTGTTAGGAAATTTCTCAGTCCCGGATTATTTATTTTACCAAGAGGAATGTCGGTGCAAACAAATGCTCTGCACACATTTAAATAATACTGGGAATATTTAGATGGGCCTGCATTTGAAGTAGCTGGTTCAGCTATTAGTAATTGTCGCGAACGCACACGCGAAGCAGCCGCAGTATGCTTATTTCCAGACAAATGCTGGGTTACTTGAGAACGTTGATCTGCACGTACTGTTTTACCACACGGTTGGCAAAACAATACTTTTCCATCGGTAGTGAAAATACTTTTAAATTCCACTACATATTGTTGAAGACGCGATCTTGTACTCGACTTCTCTTTTGGCATTATTTTGCAGGTTACGACACACGCATTTACGGTGAATCACTGTTTCAATAAAAAGAATAGCAGCGGACACTGAAGGAAATATTTCTTACAAATCCATACAAAATCACACGACCACGGGAATGATATATGGACCCGAACAGCTAACCTTACTCTTAGGAGTGATGAAATTCCACTACCTAATGGTGGGGCAATATTCTTCCGAGTCTACCATGTCGTAACGGAATTACGTCACCTTATCTCTCCGTGATTGCCTTTCGCTGATATTCTATAAACAAAACCCAAGAGGGCTGACTCATAAAGAGTTGGAATGACATCATGCAAGGGAACATCTTGTGCAGCAAATCAAATCGCTGTCTAAATGTAACGACGTAGCCAGTGACCAGCAAGTTTTAGAACTTATGTAGGGAAGTCCATAAATAGCCGAAACATTCAGATACATTATGTTAAATACACTGTTAAAAACAATACCGTAATCGTAAAATGAAAATATGAGCATTATTTTATAATACAGAAGCATTTTCAATTTTTTTGATCAACAAATATTGCCGATTTATGTGCTTATTATAGATTTTCTTAAAATATGTATTTACATTTTAAAAATGTGAAAATATGTGTTTTTATGTGAAATAAGATTCAGTTTTTACACTTGGGGATGCACAATAGGAATAATGAACTTCGTAACTTGCGTTAAAACTTACGCAAGAAAAATATGTAATTACATAAAAATCCGCTCCCTAGACATAACCATTAAATTACTAATTTTACATAAATAAACACATCTTGCGCCCTATCGAATTCCCCTATAATATGGTAACGTATGATAAATGGTGTGAAAATATCACTCATCGAGTCGGTTGATGCATGCATTTCAGTGGGCTTGGCAGACTGATATGTGATAGCAACTTCTGGCTAGGTGAGGACGACCTCAGTCCTTATTTTCTTAGTATGCCTCTTCAGTGACGCCTAGTCTATTTATGACAGCTGTTGGTGGAACTGTGGAGGATCAAACCAGCCTTCGGACTGAAAACCCAACATACATACATGATAAATGAGAATGGAAGAAAGTATGATAAACACACGACATCGCATTACTACTAACTGACTCTTTCAGTCTTCGAAGTAAAAATTGTTGATGATGATGCTTGTTGTTTTAAGGGGCCTAACATCGAAGGTCATCGGCCCCGAAGTAAAAATTACCCTATAGACATAACTTCGCATAACTTTTGTGAGTGAGTTTACGTGGGAAAAAATGACAATAAGCTGTATAGAAGGCAAGGCCAATAGGGAGTCATGCAGACCTATGTTTCAAGAACTTGCTATTATGACTCTCCCATCACTATACATACACTATTTCATTGCATCCTTTATCAAAGAATTTTTTTGCTAGTTGATTTACGTCGCACCGACACAGACAGGTCTTATGGCGACGATGGAACAGGAAAGGGCTAGGAGTGGGAAGGAAGCAGCCGTGGCCTTGATTAAGGTACAGCCCCAGCATTTGCCTGGTGTGAAAATGGGAAACCACGGAAAACCATTTTCAGGGCTGCCGACAGTGGGGTTCGAACCTACTATCTCCCGAATACTGGATACTGGACGCACTTAAGCGACTGCAGCTATCGAGCTCGGTAATATCAAAGAAAATCTCGATGAAATGTACATTCGTACAATTCACGGAGAAGGAATGATTTAGATTTACCACAGGTTAGATTGAAAAAAGACACAAGAAAATTGTAGATATAATGGGATTAAATTATTCAATGAGCCACCTACACACTGCAAAGATATGCCCTTAAGTAACTTCAAAAAATATCTAAAAATTGCTGATATTAAAGTTTTTACTCACTATCTGAATTTGAAGAAAAAGTAACGCTATTGTCAAGGGGCGATTATGAAATTCAGCACCTTTCTAATAGGTGGGTAATGAGCCACGCCTGTCTGGCTTCTCTTTAAATTAATCTTTGAGTTAGTTCGGTATTTGCCCGAGCTAAGTATATCAAGAGTAATGGCTTTATATAACTTCACAATTGTGACGACTTTGTAACAATCAATCAATCAATCAATCAATCAATCAATCAATCAATCAATCAATCAATCAATCAATCAATACTGATCTGCATTTAGGGCAGTCGCCCAGGTGGCAGATTTCCTATCTGTTGTTTTCCTAGCCTTTTCCTAAATGATTTCAAAGAAATTGGAAAATTATTGAACGCCTTCCTTGGTAAGTTATTCCAATCCCTAACTCCCCTTCCTATAAATGAATATTTGCCCCAGTTTGTCCTCTTGAATTCCAACTTTATCTTCATATTGTGATCTTTCCTACTTTTATAAACGCCACTCAAACTTATTCGTCTACTAATGTCATTCCACGCCACCTCTCCGCTGACAGCTCGGAACATACCACTTAGTCGAGCAGCTCTTCTTCTTTCTCTCAGTTCTTCCCAACCCAAACTTTGCAACATTTTTGTAACGCTACTCTTTTGTCGGAAATCACCCTGAACAAATCGAGCTGCTTTTCTTTGGATTTTTCCAATTCTTGAATCAGGTAATCCTGGTGAGGATCCCATACACTGGAACCATACTCTAGTTGGGGTCTTACCAGAGACTTATATGCCCTCTCCTTTACATCCTTACTACAACCCCTAAACACCCTCATAACCATGTGCAGAGATCTGTACCCTTTATTTACAATCCTATTTATGTGATTACCCCAATGAAGGTCTTTCCTTATATTAACGTTCATGTATTACGATAGGTGGCAGTCTTACCGCTTCTGTCGCGGCAAGTTTATCTTTCCACCAAAAAGTTGACAATTCTCTCTCTGAGTTGACTTATTCTGGTTTGTTTTTTTGGTTTAAGAACTATGAGCTCCATGGATCTCGATGCAGCACTTTTATCGTATAAAAGCGTTATTAAACGCTTTAAACGAGTGAAATGGGAAGACCGGGTAAGGAATGGGGAAGTATTACGAAGAGTTGGAGAAGAACGAAGTATGTTACAAATCATTAGGAGAAAAATGAACTAGATCGGACGTTGAGGAGGGACTCATTACTGAAAGAAGGAATAGAAGGAATGGTGAAAGGCAAACGAAGAAGAGGAAGGAAAAAATATCAAATGTTGGACCATATCCAAGGAAATAAATATTCGGACATGAAAAACGTTTTTAAATTATTAGGTATGTGTGTGTTTTCTCATTATTAATCGCGAAACTTTTCGCGGTACCTGGGCTCCCTAGTGCTGACTCGGTAGACCTCGGAAATTTCGAGATTGATATTGGCAAATTTTGAACACAAACTATGATTCGCCGTGAGACATCTGGCGTACACTTTACGTACTAGTACTGTTGTTGTTTACACAGAGAAGCCAAAATATAGAATTCATGCAAGGAACAAGATTCGCACCGAGAAATTGTATATAATATTATATAATGTGTGTGTGACACAGTTGTTGGCTTAAGATAATAAAAGTTTAGAAAATTCCTATCGATGAAAAAATCAAAATTACTTTGTGGATCACTAAACAAAGATTTGAGGAAAAGACTTGCTAAGTGTTACATTTGGAGCATAGCGCTGTATGGCGGAGAGACTTGGACTTGAGAAAGAAAGATGAGAGAAGATTGGAGGCACTAGATATGTGGGTATGGAGGAGAATAGAACGAGTGAAATGGGAAGACCGGGTAAGGAATGAGGAAGTATTACGAAGAGTTGGAGAAGAACGAAGTATGTTACAAATCATTAGAAGAAAAATGAACTGGATTTGGACATTGTTTGAGGAGGGACTGTTTACTGAAAGAAGGAATAGAAGGAATGGTGAAAGGCAAACGAGGAAGAGGAAGGAAAAAATATCAAATGTTGGACAATATCCAAGGAAATAAATATTCGGACATGAAAAACTTGGCGCAGGACAGGCAACAGTGGAAGAGGTCCATCCCATGACAAGACTTGCCATAAGGCAGAATACGTAGATGATGATGATATCGATGATCAAACTATCGATTCAATTCAGATTTCATTTTCATTCAGTTGGTAATATTACCATAACCGAGCTAGCTCCCTCCTTACTCCTCGCTCCCGTACAAAGAACTATCACTAAAAGTGTCGCGAGTAATACCTCCTGTTTGACCGTTTGCTTAGTTTTATGCCTTGAATTTGGTTGGTTGTAATACCCCTGATTATTCCACAATATGAATGGAGAGCGTGTTTATCTGTGTCTTGTGTGATTATATGTATACTTTTTACGACAATATCGTCCGTGAGTTTATTGCATGTGTGTTGCTTCTTGCGTGAACTTAATCTTCTGTACCACTCGTAATTCGTGTCGGTGTGAGGTATCACCTACTCTGTACGGATTACGACCTTGATCCTGTTTCTGGAATTATATTTATGTGCACACATACCGTACTATTTGGGAAGAATTTTGTTCTGACTATTGTGTTACCCTTGATGGATGCACGTGACCATTTTCTTTTTCGGTCATGGTTTATTGAACCTGTGTGCTGGTATGCGAGCGTGTGTGAATGGGTGGCTTCACGGGGTGTATATCGACTGTTGGATTTTATCTTAGTTTTTATTTTATTCTTCCACGTTTTGTTTGACATGCACAGTTACTTTTTCTAACCCTCACATTTATTTTTATTGTGATATTTTACTTATGGTGAGAATATTTATGTTAACGTCTTCTTTCTTAGGAGCTATGTGCATGCTTTCGTTTCTCGCCCCGATTTTTATTTCTCTGTGGTCGGGGTTTTGGTCATCGTTTTACCTGTTCCTTGAGTACCGACATGAGAATAATTGATAGAGGCTGTTCTTTGATGCGTTAGAGAGTTAATTACGATGGTATGGATATTTAATTCCACATTAACTTGTACAGATTTAATTAAAGTTATTCACTAGCTTACAAATTAGCTGTCTTTTTTTAAGAACCTCTGTTAAGAACAATGACAAAGAATAATAAATGAAATATTACATAAAGTAGCAAGTAAGTCTGTCTAGTAATATGCTATTTGTTTAGTTTACCAGTAGTTCACCAGGGGTTACTCCGCCACATACTCCCTCCCCAGTGACAACGGACCAGAGTCCTGCAGAGAGGCCCAGCCCATGAGCTGCTTCGGCAGTAGGCTGCAATGGGCTTTGAAAGGCTCGAACTCACGAAGCCCGTGCCGTCCTCGCACGGACCGGTCTGGGCCAGCGCTCTGTCGTTCGTACGCGGTGAGCCAATGAGAGCGCTGTGGTAGTTCTATGGGCTGACTGCTTCAATGTGTACAGTGCGCTGCTTGTCAGCGGAGTGCGTTGCATTACGGTCGAGTGGAGCCGATCAAATTTGCTGTGGTTTTCAGTTTGACTTCTCCGTCTATTCTGTTATCGGAAACGAATGTGAACTGTAGTTCCAAAAGAAAAGAAAGCATGGCAAAAAATCGTGAAGTAAAAAAAACAACAAACGAACTAAAAACCGCACAATGCAAGACTTCTGAACCGGATTCTAAACTTAAAAGCTGTATTTGGTTGGTATTCAAGCCTGCAGGTGACGGTAATGGGAAAGACGTTAATTTTGTGTGCTGTACCATCTGCGGTGAACTTGATGTACACACTAACAGTTACCCGCGGCTTCTCGCGTGGATTTCGTAATTTGATAAAAGTAATCGTTCCTCGGTACTGTACTAAGACATTATCTGAAAATCCCTGAAGTATAAAATTGAAAAATTGAGTTTCATTTACCCCAGAAACTCTTTGTAAACCAAGTTTGTGGTATTGCCTTTTGGGGCTGAGATGACCATGCGACATAGAACTGTACACGTGTGAACGTCTTCTCTCAAGTAAAAAAAAGGTTTCTTTATTTTTAAAGAACATTCCAAGTACCAAGTTCCGTATCTGTACGTTTTTGACATACAGTGTGGATATACCGGTACTCATTTTAAAAATTCACCTGATTTTTCAATTCTTTTCAGTCGCTGAAGTGGTTTTCCGAAAATAAAAAATCCGTGTTTATTGATAATGGAACTACCAAATACCAATTATTACGACTCTAACATATTCAGTTCTTGAGATATTTGTATCCTCATGAAAAGAATTCAACACCTATTTCAACCCCCCCCCCCATTCCGAAGTTATTTTACCGCCCAAAAAAGTGTTTTTTTAATTTTTAAAAGTGATTTCAAATACCCATTTTCACGTCTGCAACACCTTTAGGTTTTTAAGATATAAGTATCGTCATACAAATAATTCAACTAATATTTCAGTCCTTTCATTCCCCTTTAAGTGGATTTTCCAAAACCAAAAGAATACGTATTTCTTTCTTTTTAAAGGAGACTCTAAACACCAATATTTATGTCTGTAACAACTTCAGTTTTTGAGATATCAGATACCCTAATAAAATTAATTCAACACCCTTTCAGTCCCTTTTACCACCCCCCCCCCCCCCACGTTAAGTGGTTTTCAAAAACGAAATAATACCTGTTTTTTATTTTTAAAATATTAAAAATACCAATGTTCACATCTGTAATCATGTTAAGTGTTTGAGATATACTGTAGATGTGCTCATCTTAAAAATTCACGCCAACCCACATTTCAGTCCTTTCTATCCCCCCCCCCCCTTAAGTGTCTTTTCCGAAAACAAAATAATACAAGTCTCTTTATTTTTAAAAGATTATAAATACAACTTCACGTCTGTAACATGTTACGTTTTTGAGATATATTGTAGATATGCTCAGGGATTATGTGTACAAATTTTGGTTCGCAGCTATGCCCAAACGTACACGCATAATCTCCCCCTGTGGGTGGAGACAGCAGAATAACACCCCCGGTATCTCCTGCCTGTCGTAAGAGGCGACTAAAAGGAGCCCCAGGTGCTCTGAACTTTGGAGCATGTGTTGTGACCACGGGGCACTTAGCCGAGTCCTGGCATTTCTTCCACTTACTTATGCCAGGATCCTCACTTTCATCTAGCCTATCTGACCTACCTTGGTCAACTCTTGTCCTTTTTCGACCCCGACGCTTTTAGGTTTGCGAGGGCTAGGGAGTTTTTCATTTTCACGCTCTTCGTGGCCCTTGTCTTCCTTTGGCCGATATCTTCATTTTTCAAAGTGTCGGATGCCTTCCATTTTTCCTTCTGATTAGTGTTATATAGAGGATGGTTGCCTAGTTGTACTTCCTCCTAAAACAATAATCACCACCACACGCATAATCTCACTACTGTAGAATCCTGGAGCTGGCGTTGCCATGGTTACGGCAGTTCATTTCCTTATCCGATTCCGAGAGCAGGGGTGGTCTTGTGCCAATATCTCCATAGCGGTCGGTTTTAGGGCCTTAAAACATGGTTTTCGGGCCCGTAGGGCATACCGAGATTTGTTCTTTGGATCAAGTCTCGTCCTTGCACGACAAATTCGATATTTCGCCTATATTAGCCTATTATTTTTACACCTTCCCCATCACCCCCCACCTCGAATTGTTTTTAAAATAAAATGCAGCCCCATGCCCCTCAGGGATAATGTATATTTACATTAGTAAAATGATTTTTAGAATCGGTCCGGTAGTTTCTGAGATTACCTTCCAGATATACACAAACTAACACAATTCGCGCTCTCTATTATATTAGTATAGATTAAAGGACTGATTTTGTCTTTTTATGATTAGATAAAAAACTTACGATGAACGAGGTGTGGTTGAATGACAAGCATTCTAATGTTTACGTGTCATCAGACCCCACGACTATGCTACAACCTGCCAAAGTAACGAAGTTTTCTTCGTGGACTGACGTTCATGATGCTCTTATTCCAACAGATGAGCTGGAATAATATTTTTAAAAAATTGTGGAATGGAAGAAGATATATATAGCGTCCGATTGGAGAACAAATGGACAAAACTATCCAAAATTTCACCAGATCGCCACGAAAGTAATATGTATGCAAGCATCAAGTTCAGCTTCAGAGATAAATTTCAGTTCAGCGGGCTTCATTCTCAACGCACGATGGTCTCTTCTACAACCAGACGATGCCGATGCTGTTCTTTTCAATCGCAGTAATTCCATTCCACCACATTAACAATGACCAATAAACTACGCACACTAATTAAAAGCTATGTTCAGGTTTTTTGTTGGTATATTGCACGTCATTTCTGTTTGTATTTTATTTTGAGGCAAATCTATGAATATGCTTCGTGTTATTTAGATTCATTTTCAGTTAACTTGATGTCAATTGCAAACGAATATTAGTTTATAATAAAGTTTCTGTTTGTTTTCAATTATTATTATTATTATTATTATTATTATTATTATTATTATTATTATTATTATTACAGTGCAGGAGAAATCTCTACCGCTTAATTTTAAAATGCGATTAGCCTACTTTAAAATATGATATTAGCGTACGGGAATTCGTAGAGTGAATGATGCGAATAGTAGTGTGACGTGAACATTTCGTTGTGCACGGCGCAAATGTTGTTGTGGAGAAGTACTCAAGGCTATTCTACTGAGCCCGCCCAGTGCGGTGGACCGCGGTGGGCTGTATGAGACCAGTGCTGTGAGCCAGTACGCTGCCGCGTCAGAAGAGAATGGCACTGCACGGGCTGGGCTGCCGGAGCCCGTGGATTTGAAGTACTGTGCGGTGGGCTTGGCTGCAAGACTCTGCAACGGAGAGGTATTTTGCAGGAAACCGAACAGTTTAACCTGAACGAGATTGGGTATTTTTGATCCGAGTTGGTACTGATGAGCCTTTTCCTTGATTGTCGCTGGTAGTCAGGTGATCAGTTGTGGTATTTGAAGTAGTAACATACTTAAAAGGCGAAGGATTGTAGTCACTGTCCAAAAGGAATGCGGGTTTGAGTCTGTCAATAGGAACAGTTTGTTCGCCATGATCTGTGTCAATTACAAAACACTTAGTAGAGCGAGAAATCACCTTAAATGGTCCAGCATATACTGGGTTGAATGTTGTACGAGAGGCATCATGCCGGATGAACACATGAGAGGTACTGGGGAGGTCGGAGTGGGCAAAAGGACGCTTTGCTGAAAGGTGCACTGGTTGGATCAGACCGTAAAAACCGAACATGGTCTTTTAGCTTGAGAATGAAGGAGGTAACATCTGTTGTCATATTTTGTTCTTCGATATATTCAGCTGGTAGGCGAACTGGCTCTCCATAAACTAATGTAGTTGGTGTAGATGCTAGATATGGTATAAGAAGTGATCGAACTCCCAGTAAAACGGTTGGTAGTTGGAAGACCCACCTGTCTGATAGTTGTGCACGAAGAGCTATTTTGAGCTGTCGGTGCCATCGTTCGATTTCTCCGTTAGCTGCCGGATGATAGGCTGTTGTCTTAATGTGAGTACTGCCTAGAATTCTCATAAGGTTACTGAATAATGAACAGTCGAATTGTTTGCTTCGATCTGTAGTGATGACAAACGGTGCACCAAACCTAGCTACCCGTGTGTGGAGAAGAGCATAAACTACTGTTTCAGCCGTGATGTCCTTCAATGGTGTTGTCTCTGAGCAGCTGGAGAAGCGATCGATGATGGTGAGCAGGTAGAGGAAACCCTCAGATGGAGGAAGAGGCCCTACGATGTCGATGTGAATGTGGGAGAAACGTCGAACTACTGGAGCAAATGTACCAATGGGGCTGTTAGTGTGTCTGGTGTCCTTGGAACGCTGACATAATACACAACGTTTAGCCCATAATCTCACATGATTTTTTAGCGATGGCCAAACGTACCATTTCTGTATTAATCGGGCGGATGCATTGATGCCTGGATGAGACATATTGTGTAGTGCGTCAAATGCTTGTCTGTGAATCTGTTCTGGTAAGTATGAACGGATGTTTCCAGTAAACATATCAACAGTTAATTCATTTCCTGATGGTAGACACACATTTTTGAATTTTAGTGCAGCATCTTTTGACTGCAATAATGAATGAAGTTCTTGGTCGATTAATTGTCTTTGTGCTACATCGTTAAATGATAATTGTGATGGAACTGAGATAGATGAGAAGCGTGAACAGAAGTCAGCTGGAATAGTGTCCTTGCCGGGGAGGTACCTTCAGTAGTAAACTTACAATAAAGTCCAATTTTCGTAGCTATCTGGGCGATGATTTGTCTGAACGTTGCTGGAAGGCAAATGTCAGAGAAATGTGGTCTATATAAAGCGCGAAGTTCCTACCTTCCAGTAAATAACGGAAGTATTTAATTGATAAATATGCCGCGAGTAATTCCCGGTCATATGTGCTATACTTAGAGTCTTTGAGTAGAATCCTAAAGGTTCTAGTTTTTGATTAAGAATCTTGTTCAAGGATGCTCCCATTGCGAAATCAGAAGCATCAACCATTAATATGTGTTGTAGGTCACAAGACGGATGGGCTGAGAGGGTTGCATTTGCAATTTCGTGCTTCAAATGTTCGAAGGCTTACAGTGCCTCTGCTGTACACTGAAAGTTTCTGCGGTCATACTTGCGCGTGTCTTTGCAAAGATTGTGAACGACGATAGTAGTTTACCAAACCAAGGAATCGACGAAGTTCGGAGATACTGATAGGTTGTGGAAAAGGGAGAATAGCTTCGACACGATTGTTGAGTGCTTTGATGCATGCAGGTGTTACACAGTATGTTGCTACTCCAACCACTACTCTTATACCTTCATCTTCTTCACACAATATACATAACATTTGTTTGAGCGCCAGTTGCTTTTTAAATAAAAACAACAAAATTTGGTAGAGCATACCTCTTATATCAATTATCTCAAGGCATGAGGTGATAAACTCACATACTTGGCAATATACAGGGATATGGATCAGGACAATATTAAATTACTGTTGCATTTCCACAATTGAGGATTGTACATGGAACTGGAATCACTTATTATAATTAAAACTGAGTTTATGACTATAATTTACGTCACAATGAACAAGCACTGACATCCTTTAATTTAACAAAAAATATATCTAGTGAGATTTGCGGTAATATGAAAAAGAAAATTTAATCTAAACAAAAAAGCTATTGGCATGAACTTGAAGTGAGATGTGATATCGCCGCTGATTACATTCTTCTTCATGTTATGAATGCATAACATGTCTGATGCTTTAATTACCTGATGTTTGCATACACCGCTGTTGAACTTGAACTTCTTGGGAAAACCTATGAGCTGAAGTCGGGAGCCGTCTGCTGTTATCTTCTTATATAACAAGGAGTTGGCCTACATACCATGTACGCGTGTAGGGAGCTCCAATGTAATTACGTCCACTCAATATATTATAAGAAATTGGAAAATATTATTGAAACATCTTGTGAAGTCCATCCTCACAAGAAGATGATGTTTCTTTATCAGCATAGTACTCGTCTCTGTTCGGATACAACCACCACTTTTAGACCTCCTCAATTATTACTTCTTCAAACACAACTCTTAGCTCTGTCCATCACTCTAAGACCACTTCTTGCATTTGATACATCTGACTGATACATATGATCTGATACCTCTCACCACCGTTGCATCGACTTTTATAACCTCGCGATGACGACTCATCTCCCTACTCTCTGTTCATCCCTTCCACCTCAACATACAGTAGCTGGCGAATACTGATACTTGGTCGCAATCACGTGTCCACGCACTGATGTCATCAGTCATGTGTCGTATAAGCGTACCCAAGCGGATTACAGTGACTATGCGGCATGAGTCACCGGAAAACCTACTTGCACATAACATTCTCAGTTAAACATAGCCTCGATTGCAAAATACTCTGCCAACACATCTGCCTAGAGTTACAAGCCACAGAATGACTATATCAAACCAACAAATCTCACTTACTAATATACAGCATAATTACAAACATATTCACTTAACCTATGATTAAATACAATAATATGCGTGATACCTAATTATTACAGTCTAAATGATGAGAAACAGAATATAAAATCTAATGAATCGGGTTAATAATGATAATGATAATAATAATAATAATAATAATAATAATAATAATAATAATAATAATAATAATAATAAATACTGAATGGAATCTGTAACCCTGTTGTACGGTTACAAGTATCCTAAGAATGAAATTTCAGAAGCCCCAAAAGTGCACTTTGTTAGCTTCACATTGATGCAATATTTATGTAAACGTTCCAGCAGGATTCTAAGGTGGCGTTCACGTTCCAGGTCATCTTCAGATGCTATGAGGATGTCATCCGAGTAACAGAAAACAAAGCCCAGATCTCGAAGAATAGAGTCAATGTACCTCTGAAAGATTTGGGCTGCATTGCAAAGTACAAATGGAAGTTTGAGGAATTCGAACAAACCGAGGGGGGTTATAACAGCAATTTTTGCTGTATCTTTTTCTGCTATGGGAATACGATGAAACTCATGTATCAAGTCGATTTTGGAAAATTTTGCTTTAGCTGATAGGCGACTGTTGAAAGTCCTGAATCTGTGGAATTGGGTATCGATCTGGTGCATTGCATTGAGAGCCTTGTAATCTCCGCATGGGTGCCAGGATCCATTAGCCTTGGTTACTAAATTAAGAGGACTGGACCATGGACTGTTGGAAGGTCTGCAGATGCCTAGATCTATCATCTGCTGGAATTCGATCTTGGCCTGGGCTAGCTTGTAAGGTGGCAACCGTCGAGCTTTAGTTGTAACTGGATGGCCTACTGTTGAAATGGTGTGGAAAAATTGGATATCTGTTGCACAGAAGCTTGGCCTGACGCGAAGCAAGTTTGGATATTCCTTAAGAATGGCTGAATATTCATTATGAAGATCTAACAGGAGTATATTTTCAGTGGTTGAATTCTGTGCAGAAGTTGCGATTGTTGAAAAGTTGGTAGTAGTATCATTGAGGCGTTTGTGTTTAATGCCAACTAGCAGTGCTTAATCATTGAGGAAATCGGCACCAAGAAGAGGTTGTTGGACATCAGCGATAGTGAATAGCCAGTGGAATGCACGTCTCAAACCTAAATCAACTTTGATTAGGCGTTCACCGTAAGTGTGAATGGGTGCTCCATTTGCAGCATACAGATATCGTTCAGAAGTTCTGCGTTTGTCTTGAACAGCAGGGGAAGACACAGATACGTCCGCTCCAGTATACACCAAAAAGCGTGTAACAGAAGAACGGTCGATGATATATAAGCGGCGAGAAGTAATTTGGCCAACATCACTGTGCCGCATATAACGAGGAACCTAAGCATATCCCGAAGCATAAGGAAGCTGTGTACTAAAGCAGCATGGTGCGACACATTTTCTGTTTGCCTTTCAACGGTATTTGAGATGATGCCAGCATAATGCACTGCGACCGTATCGGCATTATGAATATATATTATGGAATTAATACATGGGAAGTATACATGCTTCGAGCTTCTTTGTCCGTACGGGAACTAAGTTGCATAATATTGCGCAACATCCCCGACTGGCTGGCGCCGAACTGACGCGTTTCGTAGCTGAAAAAACCCAAAGTGAGAGCGTATGATGAAGGAAGACAAGGAAGAAAAATATATCCAGCTAATTCCGCTCCTAAAACAAATAGCAGCTCACAGTAGAGCCAACGTGAGAAGGTGATTTTGGAAGCATATTTGGTAAAACGTCGCCTAAATTATACATATAACACATGTCAAAATAAAATCGAAAATATTTGGTCCTTGGCAAAATTATGAACCAGATTAATATAACATTATTTATGATATTACGCCACCAAGCAGTTATGTAATCAGCTGGAGCGTACCCACGATAGCTGTGAACCTGACCGCCAATAGGGATTCCCCGTCGGAGGCCTGATTTAGATGATTAAACTACTGATCGTTCTGGGTTCCGCTCCACAGCAAGTTAGAGTGGTTGTTGGGTCACACAATCTGTCGCATCGCTAATTTCCGTAGACCTTGTATGTCTTCAGATCTAGAAATTGGAGTGGGGACCGTCTCTCTGTTCGCCTCCCATCCTTGATGGAACCATATAAGCTTACGCTTGTGAGGGTGGCTGGATAGTCGTCACCGCGTCTTTGAAGCAGTCACACGGCCGTTCTGTGGTCGCACTTTGCTCTGTGTGTGTGTAAAACCGTGCCAGTAAACGGGAGTTCGGTGAACGGATACGTTTGTAGCACATTATCAGTGCAAAACGGTTAAACGACGCGCCGGACATCTGAACAAACTGTGCTGTACATTCGCATCGTGAGATAGTGACGCTGTATCATGCCGAATATCGGGTGAGAAATACTACTTTTTAGACAATGCCTTGTGATAGAGAAGGAGCCCGCGGTGTGCGCGTGAATAAACTGTGAAATCGTGTGGATAAAAACGCGGGTATCGAAGGACGAAATTCCATGTGAAACAATGGGAATATACACTGACTGACAGAGCAAATGCAACACCAAGAAGGAGTGGTCAGAACTTTATGCCAATTGCAGGGTAGACTGACGTCACTGAGGTATGCTCATGATGTGAAATGCGCCGCTGTGCTGTGCACGTAGCGAACGATAAATGGGACACGGCGTTGGCGAATGGCCCACTTCGTACCGTGATTTCTCAGCCGACAGTCATTGTAGAACGTGTTGTCGTGTGCCACAGGACACGTGTATAGCTAAGAATGCCAGGCCGCCGTCAACGGAGGCATTTCCAGCAGACAGACGACTTTACGAGGGGTATGGTGATCGGGCTGAGAAGGGCAGGTTGGTCGCTTCGTCAAATCGCAGCCGATACCCATAGGGATGTGTTCACGGTGCAGCGCCTGTGGCGAAGATGGTTGGCGCAGGGACATGTGGCACGTGCGAGGGGTCCAGGCGCAGCCCGAGTGACGTCAGCACGCGAGGATCGGCGCATCCGCCGCCAAGCGGTGGCAGCCCCGCACGCCACGTCAACCGCCATTCTTCAGCATGTGCAAGACACCCTGGCTGTTCCAATATCGACCGGAACAATTTCCCGTCGATTGGTTGAAGGAGGCCTGCACTCCCGGCGTCCGCTCAGAAGACTACCATTGACTCCACAGCATAGACGTGCACGCCTGGCATGGTGCCGGCATGGTGCCGGGCTAGAGCGACTTGGATGAGGGAAAGGCGGAACGTCGTGTTCTCCGATGAGTCACGCTTCTGTTCTGTCAGTGATAGTCACCGCAGACGAGTGTGGCGTCGGCGTGGAGAAAGGTCAAATCCGGCAGTAACTGTGGAGCGCCCTACCGCTAGACAACGCGGCATCATGGTTTGGGGCGCTATTGCGTATGATTCCACGTCACCTCTAGTGCGTATTCAAGGCACGTTAAATGCCCACCGCTACGTGCAGCATGTTCTGCGGCCGGTGGCACTCTCGTACCTTCAGGGGCTGCCCAATGCTCTGTTTCAGCAGGATAATGCCCGCCCACACACTGCTCGCATCTCCCAACAGGCTCTACGAGGTGTACAGATGCTTCCGTGGCCAGCGTACTCTCCGGATCTCTCACCAATCGAACACGTGTGGGATCTCATTGGACGCCGTTTGCAAACTCTGCCCCAGCCTCGTACGGACGACCAACTGTGGCAAATGGTTGACAGAGAATGGAGAACCATCCCTCAGGACACCATCCGCACTTATTGACTCTGTACCTCGACGTGTTTCTGCGTGCATCGCCGCTCGCGGTGGTCCTACATCCTACTGAGTCGATGCCGTGCGCATTGTGTAACCTGCATATCGGTTTGAAATAAACATCAATTATTCTTCCGTGCCGTCTCTGTTTTTTTCCCAACTTTCATCCCTTTCGAACCACTCCTTCTTGGTGTTGCATTTGCTCTGTCAGTCAGTGTAATTTAAAGTGTAAACTGTACTGGAAATGTATCGGAGTGATAGTCTTTGCGTGTAGAAAATTAGATATCCGAAACGGGGTTCGAACATAGGAATCCAATATCACGCTCTATTAAAATTGCAAAAACACTAGCAGTATCGTAACAGTGTTTGCTCTGTACTAAATTGGTCTGACTAAAGTAGGAATGCCTTTGCCGGAATCAGATTAATGAATATTTAACTCACATACTGAGAGCGAATGCAAATAAAATAATTGCAGGTCTCGAGTCAATATAACTGTGACGTGTGGAGGAGTCATTGCGAACGTGGTGTTGTTACAAGTGAACTATGTAGCACGAGTGGAATGTAATTTTTTTAAGACTTTATTGGCGAAGTACTATATAATGTTTTATTTATCATGACCTAACCTGTACTGTTATTTGTAGAGCATAAGATAATTTAATGACCTAACCTGTACTGTATAATGTTGTAACATAGGCATTTGTAAATAGTAGAATTCTGTCTATAGTTCCTGGAAAGATCCAGAAAGTTACATAACATTTGTACATGGTGTGTTACTTTGTTGGTATGTGTTCCAGGAAGTGTGTTCTGTCTATTCTGGAAAAATATGACTTTCGCGATCATGCGTATTCTAGAATGCTAGTCAAAGTTCACGATCGAAAGTAAGGTTGTGATTGGTGAGTCTAGGTGGCGATAGGGAACACGTGCACGCTGATTGGTTGCCTCCAAGGCCAGTAATTCCTATATATAGTGAGCGAGGCAGTGTTCGAATTAATTCTGTATCCTGAATTCTGTCGGTCTCGGTTTATCTGTCTGCGAGCAGCCTATCTGGTTGACGTCCCCCGGCTTCGGGAATGGCACTCTGCTCGGGTAAGCACTCTTGAATTCCGCTCCTGCTAAAATTTCCGTAATGTTCCGATTTGCTTTTCATACAGGAGTCTGCCCTAACCTCGCCTAGATTCACCAAATTAGTTACTTTTGACGCCTTAGTTTTTCAGCTGGACTTACCTGTTCGTTTCCGAGGCATTCCCGTTTTGTTTTACTAAAATATGTATATTGTAGTTTAATAGTGTTTCCCTTGGGGTTTGCCTCTGATAGTTCTGTATCACTTTAGGTTTGCTAGATTTTGGATAACCTGTAAATTGCATTGTACTACTGCATGGTAACTAGATGTACAGTTGATTTGTAATTTGAATTTACACTGCTACGAATAACCTATGTATATCACTGAACTTATAGCTCATAACTTGGAATGTATATGTAGAATTATCTTGTAAATAATATTTTTAAAAACTAAGGATCCCAGCCCTTCCATCTTCCCGTTTTGTCGTTCACTAGTTGGCCCTACTGATAGTTACGTACTTGTTTTGTTGGAAATCCGCGTAAAGGCTAGTTACTGTTTTTCCGAGTGTGTAGTGTTTTCATATATTGTGTATTCTACTCTTACCTTCCCCTTTTAACTGTGTTTGTGCCTTGTTTGGTGTTACCATTGTAGTAGAGGTAACAGTGTGATCAATATTGTTCCAGTGCGCGTGAATTCAAGGACCATGGATATTTCAAGAATCAACGAGGGAGATTTGGAAGTTATCAGAGTAGATTAGCTTAGAGTGGTCAATAGGATTTTGTTTTAATTATGTGAGTTTATCTGGGAAGGAAACAAGTGAGGCTAATTTCAATATTTAACAGCCTGGGCACGTGTTTGTATAATTTGTGGTCAAGAGTGCTTTAGTAAGTGAAAATTTCTTAATATTGGTGTTATTTACCGTAGTAGCCTTCCTCTGAGTTAATTATTCAATATGAGTCAGGATAGCATGTCGACAGGGTCTTCACCACAGACTGGTAGCAGTATCTTAAATGCGGGGATAGAAAAGGCACTCTATTCTTAATGTAAGGAATGGCTGTATAACCTGTATGTGAATAGAACGACATGCCTGGATTCGAAAATTCGTCCTCCCAAATGTAGCTAGGCCCATATTTTTTATATATTTGAGATTAGCTACTTTATGTTTATTTAAAGTAAATTCATTTTCCAGTCACATATCTTTGTTAGAAGTAATGTTAAATTTTAGCTTGTGAGCTAGGGGAGACCGTGGTTTATTCTCCGATGTAAGAAGCTGTGCTGAACCCCGGCCTTCTGTGAATATGAGACGAATTAAAATTATATAGCGGCTTGATACTGAGAGATATTTAAAGAGTGTAATGAATGCACGAGCTGATTTGAGCATTATGAGTGATGCATCAGTGTTATTGTGTGGGAATAATTAGCCGCAGAAGATGCATTGAGAATGTATTTATTTGTAGAGAAGCTTGGTTTGAAGTAACGTACCTTGCTTGTGTCGTAGGTGCGGTCAGACTAAGATGTATGGCCGACCGCTGGGCTTCGAGCGAAGGGGAGTTGTTGAAAGAATTGTCAAGCGAACAGAAATCTCAATGTTGTATAAGATGCCGGGTTTCCACACACAATTCCACTTCTTCGTAGGAGGTGTATTTCTAACTGGTTTCCGTATTTCAGTGACAAGATATGATTAAATTTATGTCAAAATAACTAATTATTACCCTTACTGAGGCGATAGCTAGGGATTTTCCAGGATTCCCTACTGATGGTGAAATTGAGGTCACGAGTTCGAATCCTAGGGCACATGAGGATTACCAGTCGCACAGCAACGTGTTAATACAAGAATACAGATGTTATAGTTGTCTGTGTATTTTCCATGTAAATATTACTGTGTAGAAATTAGACTTCGTGAGATTCATTTGTAGTGTTTGTTGACGTGAAGAGGTTCTGATCCTCTCGACTTTGCACTATTGGTCATCAAACGTGCTGAGATTTATATTCAGCATGGTTCAGTTTATGATTATTATTATTAGTAGTTTATGTGATGTAATTATACAGGACGTGTTTTTAGCTTCTTCTTTATATTACGTTTGGTGTGTAATTTAGCTGCCTGCCGTCATTTCTTGATGGATGCAGTAATTTTGCATCTATCTCTTGGCACAGGCCATTGTAAAGTGTAGCTTCCACCGAAGTCCCAGTCAACATCCATGGCTGTGACAATATGGAAGTTGCTGGGGTATGGGTAGTGCTGAGTAATGACATTCAGAGCATGACTAGTGCATCTGAGTGTTATGAAAGGTGCTGCTCATAGGGTCAGTCGTGCTGCAATAGTACTTTCTGACCCAGTGAGGAATGCAATGGCAAACTACCTCACTCCTCATATTGCGTAGTACGCCTTAGTTTAGTGCTGCCATTGGTTTTTGGGGTTTTCTTATAACCGCATAACCTTTGGTGGTGCTATTTGAGGATCCAACTAGCCTCTGGGCTGATGACCTAACAGACAGACAGTGTAATTTATTTGCGCCATATTTAAATTATGCCTTTGTTGGCAGGACCTAGTGTTTACAGTGCACCATGTCTTCTGGTATAGGCTAGAGCAATTTTGTTACTTTCATATATCTGTATCTCTCTTATCATTGGCTTTGACAATATGAAAGTGACTAAGGTATGAGCGATGCTAGTAATGCCAATCCTTATGCAGCCAGTCCCTGCTATGAATGGTGTGAAAATGTTGCTCATAGGGTCGGTTGGTGTATGCATTTCAGTACGCTTGGTAGACGTATATGTAATAGCAACTCTGGCTCGGTGAGGAAAGCAACTGGGAACTACCCCACCCCTCATTTCCCTAGTACTCCTCTTCAGTGATGCCTAGGCCATCTATGACAGTTGAGGATCCCACCAGCGGCATCGCTGATGGACTGAACATACCTACATACATATTTCAATTAGACGGCCACTCTAAGACTAATCCAGGATTAAATAAGTGTTGTTTTAAATATGTAAATTGGGAGTATTCCCGGAGAATATTTCGCATTCCCAAAATCGTAAATCATGTGTAAATAGTTGTTGTGTGTGGATGTTATAATGAAAGGAGTTTAATATTCGTACTCAACAAGTGATATTAAAAAGGGTGGATCAACATTAAAACATTTCAACATTTAAATATTTAATAGTGGAAAGAAGAATCACTCGATTATTTGATTAACAAATGAATGGTTAATTCCATTAACAATTTTATTTTATTTTTGACAATATGGAGTTGGAACTCCATGGCTTCATTGAGTATTAATCGATGTATTCAAATTAAATTTCATTTTTCAGGATTATAAAATTTTGATTGGTGTCTCTTCCGTTCATTTATGCCTATAAGCTAGATTTAAGTTAGTTGTATTTTCGTAGCCGCGGACGGTCTATGGCTCTGGGAGGCTTGTGCTCATATCTCGGAACGGAAGAGGTGCGGTTGACCTCGCACTGTCACAAGGGCATTTGTTATCTCATGAATTCGGATTACTTGTTACAATCCAGATGAAGTGGCATTTGTCACTAGACAGAAAAGGTCCCATGATAGTGGGTTCGAATCCCACTGTCGGTAGCCCTGAAGATGGTTTAACGTGGTTTCCCATTTTCACACCGGGCAAATGCTGGGGCTGTACCTTAATTGAGGCCACGGCCGCTTCCTTCACATTCCTTGGCCTTTCATATCCCACCGTCGCCATAAGACCTATCTGTGTCAGTGCGACGTAAAGTAAATAGGTTCCTATTACTTTTCTTCCATCTATTTTTTCCCACCACAATCCTCTGTTGAGGACAATTGCTACGTAGTATCTGACCCAACCAGGATATTTTCCTCCTCGTCGTTTTCATCAGGTGTCTTTTCTCTCCTACTTTTCTTAGCACTTCATCATTTTTCACTTTATCTGTCCACTTTACTTTTCCACTCTTCTCCACAACTATATTTCAAAACTTTCCAAATACTTCCACAAAATACACTTTTCGAACCTTTTTCTTAAATCAGTACGGATTGCCTTAGATGTCAAAAGCCCTCTCTCACCTTTCCGAAAGCTTCTTTTCCCATACATATCTTGCTTCTTACTTGTTCTGTACAGCTTCCTTCCCATGTTAACAAACTTCCCAAATATCTGAATGACTTTACTTGTTCTGATTTCTTTCCCTCTAGTGTTATATTAACAGCAGTCTCCTGCGTTCATCCATTTTGTCTAACACCTCCTTCGTTATCCATTCTTTTGTATTTCTTTTCCTTCCGACTTTACCTACTTCTTCTTCTTCTTCTTCTAAAGTTTTTACTTTTGCAGTCCTGATGGTAAGCCATTCCTATTATACATCCAAACTCTTTCTCGAGTTTTCCAACTTTTGTTCAGTCGTCCTTATATATGTCCTGACGTATTCATTTTACAGTTTAGTTAAGTCCCATTTCCTTCCAGGGTGTTTACTTCTGATATGTTTCAGTCGTGTTCTTGTATCTGCCACTAGCAAGTTGTGGTCTGTATTTGCATCTGCCCCAGGGAATGTCTTAGCCATTTTGATGCTGTTTTTGAACCATTGATTTAGAATAATAGAATCTATCTGATATCTGGGTGTATCACCCGGACTCTTCCATATACACATACAGCCTGCGTTTATGGTTCATAAACTAGGTGTTAGCAATTCAAAGGTCAAGTCTCTTGCAGGAATTAGTTAGTTTTCCTCCTCTTTCATTTCTCCTCTCTAGTCCATAATTTCCGACCACATTACTCTGTCTTCCACTTCCCACTACACTATTCCAATCCCCCATCATCACAGCTCTTACTGAACCTTTTCCATTCTCCTCAAACACCTCCTCTATCTGCTCATAAATCCGGTCTACCTCTTCCTCGTCCGCATCCGTTGTACGCATATACACTTGAATGTTCAGTGTATTAACAGGGTCACTCTGTATCTTGTTTGCCAGTACCCTACCACGTACAGGCATCACCTTAATTATACTTCTATCTAGAACCTTTCTATACTATAGTCCTGCACCTCCTTGCCTGTATTCTCCTCCCTTATAATTCATCTTGCAGTCTAAAGATAAAAGCTCTCCTTCTTCTTCCCATCGCACTCCACATAATCCTTAAATACTGTTGTATTTCTCCATTTCCTTCTTCACATTCTCCAATTTAGCTTTCTCATTCATCGTTCTGAGATTCCAAGTACCAATCCTGAACAATTCAGATTTCTTCTTCTTCCCATTCCGCCTAATCTTCACAGCGCATGGTTCTCCTGATACAGCGCCCATCCGGAGATCCGAATGTGGGCGTATTACTCCGGAATTGATTTTCTTCTCAGGAACAGTCATATAAATGGATTTTGTTCAGTGGTACTGGGGATACTACATGAGCCTTTAATGCGGTGGTTTACCCTTTCCTTTCGCATCTTATGCTCTATAGGACTATCCAATACAGTAGTATATACTTCATAATGAGCACCTCATTCTTGCGATAACATATCGGCGTCTTAATCATGAGTGCGAGGCGAAGGGTGTGTTCGAACTCCAACATTGGCAGCCCTGAAGATGGTTTTATACGGTTTCCTATTTTTACACCAGGCAAATGCTGGAGCTGTACCGTAGTGTTAAGGTCAGGACCATAGCTTTCCCATTTCTAGCTCTTTCCCATCATTGCATCGCGTCGCTGGAAACCTTCTATATGTTACGGCCACGTTAGATCAATAGCAAATAGTGCGTCTTCGTAGCATAACGGTTAGCGTTATTAGCTACAATCCTCGATAACACTGGTTTGATTCCCAGTACTCACCTCCATTAGGGTTTTCCTTAAAATGAGCTTCACCAGCTCTGGATGAAGTCACAAGTTTACTTTATCAGCAAATAAAACGAAAATTGCGGGGGAAAATCAAGGTTGTACGTTAAATATATCTAAAGAAGCCCCGTGTAGACAAGTTACAGATGAAATAAAAATTTAACTTTACCAAAATATCTTTGAAAATTTTCCAAGGGCGTAATCAGGGACTAGAGTAATCTATGTAAATGAAGTTATATTTTTACATTCATACATGACTGTTTATTATACAAAGGTGTCGCGAATTAGATGAATTATTAAATCCTGTTTAAAATTTCACAGACGAGCGTTATAAATCTGATTTCTTCCGAGTCATTTATGCGATGATTGTATGACTCTTACACGATGAAGAAATAGTCTTCATGCTCTTCGATGTCTCTTACTTGAAACAAATGTACATACGATACACGAATACTAACTTTCTTCACCGAGCGAGTTGGCTTTGCGATTAGGGGCGCGCAGCTGTGAGCTTGCATTCGGGAGATAGTTTGTTCGGTCCCCACTGTAGTGATAGGAATATCGAACGTTTTAAACTATCGGTACACTACCGATTCTGAAGCGTGACTATCGAATGATAAACATTCGATAGTTTTCATTCGTTTTGAAATCGGTTATAAAGTAGTAATATACGTTCGGTACTGCGGTAGCACTAGTAACTAGCATTTTTTTGCTACTTGTTTTACGTCGCACCGACACAGATAGGTCTTACGGCGACGATGGGACAGTAAAGGGCTAGGAGTGGGAAGGAAGCGGCCGTGGCCTTAATTAAGGTACAGCCCCAACATTTGCCTGGTGTGAAAATGGGAAACCACGGAAAACCATTTTCAGGAATGCCGACAGTGGGGTTCAAACCTACTATCTCCCGAATACTGGATACTGGCCGCACTTAAGCGACTGCAGCTATCGAGCTCGGTAGTAACTAGCAATAGGTTATTTGCTAGTAACTAAAGAAATGTGAATTGTTGTATTATACTATCGATTTTTATAGCGTGTGTCTTTTGTTGGTAGTGATATGAGCGGAAATATTGAGACTAGTAACAAATGTTACACAATGTTCGAGTGATGTGATTGGAAACAGAAACACGTTGGTCTATAAAATAAGATAAAATGTCCCGATTATGTTATTATGGTCATTGTGTATCATTTTAAATGAAATGCATTTTTGTGTCCCTAACCACAAGTTAATGATTGTAAGATCGTGTGTTCATAAAATAATATATTGAACCCTTTGCTCCATACTGAAGGATACCTACCTTTCTTACCTATCAGCAAAAGATCATGAGATCTGTCTCTTGGGTCGTATCGGGTTCTTCATCACTTGCTGAGGTAAAGGTAGGGTTCAATAATTCTAATCTATCTACTTAAATGAAAGGTTGTTTTAAAAAATGTTTCTATTTATTCAAGTAATTCCTGAAGTATTCCTGAGTTATCAACGGTATCATTTAACTCAATCGTGTCCACTGGACAATCATTTTTTTACACAGAAGGTCAGAACACTGGTGTGAGCCTTTGACGTAACTGCCTGATGGGCATTCTTACTAGAAACCATTGTCTTAATTATTAATTTAAGAAAGGAAAGTCTGGAAATCCTTAAATTCGGCTTCCATGTGAGACTACATGTACCATCATAGTGATTCTTTATGGTCCAGACCTCGTAACACGAACTCTGGACTCTGGGTATTAAGGCAGTCCAATCGGTGTGTGCCACACAGTGGTTATACGGCATGGACCCTTAATTGAATCGATGTGACTTGCGACTATGTCATGGACCGACATCTAAACTTCTAAGTTACTTTAAAGCCGTTGTGGATGATGACCGCAAGGAAAATGATTCTACGGTGGCATATGGCCCTACTCAAAGTCACTGAGGTTGATGACCCCCTGACCATCCAATTTTCTAAGCTGAAGGCTAAACACAATTAAGTTACATCGGCTGATGACCAAAGTTTCCACTTTACTATCCCCAGCACGTTTCTGCTCAATCAAAGTCAAATCATGCAACAGAAACAATGCTTACTATACTTCGTGGCAGAAAAATCCATTACCTTCGGATATGTCCCGTTAATCGTTACGTTAACATTTACATATACCCCAAAAAATAAACTACGATTTCCAGAATGCATCTCCAAATTATTCGCTTGATTTAAAGTTATTTCAAAATGCGGTTTTCACTGAATTTAATAATTACATAAATTTAAGTGATTTAATGAAATCTTAAAGAACAAATTTTATTTCCACGGACAGATGGTTTCTTCACAAATTCCTACACAATGTGACGTAATTTTTTTTAATCATGTGATGTGTATCTGTTGATTCCGATAGCTGGAAAAGAACTATTACATCATTCATGTCCAGTTTTATATCTTGCTTCATGATCTCACACTTTAAATATAATCTAAACCTAGCCATTATTAACACTTGGATAACCCTAATAATTACGTACAAACCAAAAGCAACTCGCCATATAATTACGATGTCATATCTCGTCATAACATTTTATAAAGTTTGTGCACCCCTCACAGACAAAACAATCATCACTACCACCGCTCTATATTTTGGACAACCCTGAATTTGGATAACCTTGCTCATTATACTCTATGTTCATGGTCTCAAATGCACATTACGTTCTCAATTAAAGAAATTTACGGTATCTAATAACAGACACGTTATTCCCGGATGAACATTTCAAATAAATCCAACATTTAACGTTATACTCTGCCGAGAAATGCAATCTCAATTCAATGCGTAACACACTCTGCATGTTCCGTTATTCGAGCGGCGAACCCCTATCAGCTGACGGAATTTCGCCCCAACCCTCGCTTGGCAGTGATATGAGACATCTGCTCGTTCTACCTGACTGGCCTCTCAGAATGCAACCTTTAAACTCTGCCGACATAGTTACATAAATACGGTATTCTAACCAAAAAAATGCACATAGATTATACTTCAAAATGCCCACACTAATTGTACACGTCGCAAATTAATACCGGCATGGATTCCCTACTTCTACTTTCCATCCCCAAACATTATACAAAATCTTCCTCGGGCTTTCACATGTCCCGGCTTCATTGACAGGTCTCCAACACCTGATTCACAAATCCCATCTCGACTCACACGACAAAACTAACCTCTGTTTCCCAAACTCACGACTATGACTGACAAAAGAACTGGAATAAAATCCATAATAGAATCTACGACGTCTAATAACGCACAGTGCTTTAATAATGAATAACTTCGCATAAAATGATATCGTATTTTAATAACTGGATTTTCACGAAAATGATTGTAAAATTCTACTAAATCTATTTTATTGTCAGTCAGACACAGTTTAAATGGGCCTAGAAAAACGTTTCACTCCGTGATCAAATTCATCACTCTATACTCTCACCCGACAGCGTGCTTCCACTCGATTGAAAATGGGTAACCATGGATTTCTTATATTATTTACGTCAAAATTCAGACAGACAAGTTTTACGTCGAATGAACATCTTAATTTGATATCACAAAATATCGGCAATAAACACATGGAAATGACGATCTATATTGGACGTGATATCACTTCGAAACCCTATTTAATAACTTTTACGACATCATACGGCACTCGCAAGACTTCAAAATTTTATCCAAGTGGAAAATAAAACAAATGACCCTTTTTTCGTCGTATTCTGATATTTACAGAAACCACATAGGGACGACCAACTGCGTCGTATATACCCCCTTCAAACACATATAATTTAGACATCATGAAACAAGATATAATATGTGGTAAGATGGTAAGTCGCATACCTTAGGTCACGCCAGCGTTCATCTTAGGGCTCACATGTGACCCTGGCATTTTTATTTAGCCATTTTTACATTTCTGGCTCTGCAGATCATTTTATTCTCCCGGTTTCCTGGAAATAAAGCATTTAAAAAAGAAAATGCCCTTCACTTGTTCTTGTTGAGCGCGCACGATGGACTGTAATTATTTCCGCACACGAATTACTTTCTTTATCAAATACAAATTTATTCGGTACTTTGACCGTCCTTTTTGGTACAATCCACATGGAGTCAAGACCCCAGCCACAACGGCTAAAATCTGTTGGTTCTACTTTCTACTTTTGTCGTTCGATTTTACAGAGCAGCTCAACCCCCTGTCTTCAGTCTCGTGATACAAAATGCAGGGGGCTTCATCATGGCGTCACTTCTTATTTATAGAAACTACCCCCCTCTCTCCGGGCATCTCCCTTTGCCGCCAAGAAAATTTCCGTAACTTTTCTGACTCAACTAAACTGTAATTACAAGAGTTTTGAAGGTGACTACATACTTGCTACATTTCCGGCGGTAGTGTTCATGGACATTTAAAATTTATACATATTCAATTAGCTGGATAAATT
The DNA here is from genome assembly GCF_040414725.1 of Anabrus simplex. Lineage (NCBI taxonomy): Eukaryota > Metazoa > Arthropoda > Insecta > Orthoptera > Tettigoniidae > Anabrus > Anabrus simplex. The sequence continues at coordinate 206,496,097 of NC_090265.1, forward strand.
ACCTCATTTGATAGGCACTATATTTTGTCGACTTGGCTTGGGTACGCCATACACACGCGCTCTTCTGAAATAGCCCAAAAAAATGACTTAGATTCTTCCGCCGTCGACACGTGCGAATGACGTCACGTATCCCAGAGCGTGGGGCAGAAGGTAGCCATACCCTCGCCACGTGTCAACTCCGCGCTATCAAGAAATCGAACTTCTTATACCAATTGACAATTTAATACATAATATTCTTAGGGCAAAAAGGTCATGGGTTCAATATGTTAGGTAATTTCAGACGAAAGTTAGATTTACACCTTATAGTAATGGCACCACATATTAAAGTAATGTGAATACAGCAAACTAAATTAAATGAAAATATTACTAGGACCAAGTAATAGTGCATATATTTTTTAAAATATTTCCATCCATTCAAGGTTAATGTTCAATCATTAGAGGTTCATGGTTAATATATGGAAAATATTTATAAAAAGTATAACATGATTATCTATAGATAAAGTGTACAATAATAAAATTGTATGCATCATTACACAACTTTGAGTCAGATATCTCTTCATTTATAATACATGACTCTGAGTTCACTCTATAACGAAAGAGGAGGCCTATATCAGCGCTGACTAGTGGAAACAATTGGAATTAGTGATCCGAATGAAAAACCGAATGCAAACGGAAACAATCGGTTGTAACGGTAGTTAACTATCAAATAATTCGGTAGTTTCCATTCGATAGTCCCAGCACTGAAGATGGTTCTTCGTGGTTTTCCCATTTTCGCACCAAGCAACTGCTGGGGCTGTAACTTAACTGGGGCCACGGTCGCTTCCTTCCCACTATTAGCCGTTTCCTATCCCATCATAATCATAAAACCTAACTGTGTGGGTGCGATCTAAAGCAAATAACAGACCTAGTAGTAGTACGCCTAACATTGTTCAGCTTATCCAAGGTATTTTTGGGGTCTCTGGAGCTACCCAGGTTCATTCTAGGCCAAGTATTGTTTAGTAGTAGTTTTCTCGTGTGGCAGGGGAAAATCTTTTAAAGACACCACTCTGTGTGGGAGTTGGATTTCCACCAACTAAAAACCCCTGCCCTCTTCACTCAGATTTATTGTAGTAGTAGTAAGTAGTAGTAGTAGTAGTAATAGTAGTAGTAGTAGTAGTAGCAGTAGTCTTGTGAGAGCAACTGGGAAGATGTCTGATATGAGAAGCAACAGGCCTGCTCATGAAATCCAGCTACTACGGCTGAGGATGACGTCACGCTCACCAAGTACAATTCTAGTATCGGTATCTGAAGGCTGGGCAACAGTCATCTTGAACCGTCAAGCCCCTTAAATAATGTTCGTGCCACAGAGTTTATTTAACCGTTAGGAGGTCTCTTTTTTAACGCTTTAGGTGGCTCTATTACCAAATTAGAATTATTATAAAAAGTAAAAATCGAATTAGTTGACTGCATGTACGATGAAGTGATTAGGTCTATGCCTGGCCGTCCTTGCTCCCAACAAGTTAATATGGTATTACTGGATCACATGTGTCTTTCCAGAAATGGAAGTCACGTTGTTAATATGTTCCGAATTCCCGGCGAGAAATCCAACTCACGCCCTTCCGGTGAACTGACTACACCTTTACCACATCGACTATGTTCTGTTCGCGGAATCTCTGAAGACAGGTCGCGTGTGACTAAACCAGCAGAAAGATTGTTTTCCTCTTGCTATTTCACAGATTCTATGAACGCAGTTAAGACAGACTTGCTAAATGATTAAAAACCAAAGACTGGCGAGGAGACCTGCTTGATTTACCCGAAACGACGGAGGTTCGATTTCACATCACGAAACCGAAAAGTTTAGAAATGCAGCTTCCAGTAATGAATACCAAAGACGGCTGGGTATAGAGCTAACCCCTCCTTGCCAATTAGTGCTTAGCTTAAAGGTGTTAAGAGGCCTTTACCTTCCTCTTCCCCAAGAGCCTGTATGGATATGATTTGTTTTCACATTTCACCCATTCTTGCTTCATGACGGTAACCAATGGGACCGTTGATTGCGTTGATGCAGGAAAACCTGCACATGATGGGCCCTGTTTAAGGAGGAAACCTATAAATACGGAATAAAATGTTCAGAATGGAGTGGACTTTATACGTATAAAGGCATAGTATAAGCTGGAAACCTCCACAATGCGAAAACGGAACTGGTTTAAAACAACCACGAGTCTCTTTTTAATAAATGAAAAATGAAATGGCGTATGGCTTTTAGCGCCGGGAGTGTCCGAAGACATGTTCGGCTCGCCAAGTGCAGGTCTTGTGATTTAACTCCCGTGGGTGACCTGCGCGTCATGATGAGGATGAAATGATGATGAAGACTATACACACACCCAGCCCCCGTGTCAGCGAAATTAACCACTGATGGTTAAAATTCCCGACCCTGCCGGGAATCGAACCCGGGGCTTCTGTGACCAAAGGCTAGCACACTAACCATTTAGACATGGAGCTGGACTCATTTTAATAAGATTTAGTTTTACGTGGATGGTGTGTACTGCATTTTATTGCAATTCGTAATAAATTAATAACGCGAAAATAAAATACTGCATTCCGTTTCCTTTATATCAGTATGTGATTTATTCGTTACCCGGAGGACCCGGGTACGATTCCCGGACAGGTCAGAAACTTTTACCTGGATCTGAGGGCTGGCTCGAGATCCACTCAGCCTCCGTGATTACAATTGAGGAACAATGTGACGGTGAGATGACGGCACCGGTCTAGAAAGCAAGAATAACGGTCGAGAGGATTCGTCGTGCTGACCACATAATACCTCGTAATCTGCAGGCCTTCGGGCTGAGCAGCGTTGGATTGATAGGCCTTGATCCTTCAAAGCTGTTGCACCATGGGATTTGGTTTGGTTTATGTGATTTATTCCTCTATTCAGAATCAAATTACGCAATGGTATTACAATTTAGTTGTGATAGTGTAGTTAACGATCATACTCTTGTTCACCGCCGCCTTCAGATCGATGACAATGTCAGTATGAAAATACAGTGCTGCATGGTTTATCGTTCATATTTTAACGTAATAATATATTATTTACGTTAGCAACAAGCAGAAACTTCTGTTTTTGCTCAATAATTGATTTTTAAATTAGGAATTGTTACGTCACTCAGTTCTATGTTGCAGTAGGAATAGCAGCTATAGTGATGTTTCATTCTGAATTTTCATTAAGTTTTGAAAAGTACCATCATGTTCCGTGATACTTTTTACTGTAATAAGGGAAATGGCAATGTAACACTGAAGAATTTACAGAACAAGAGATGGCCTTTTACATACATCGTTATTGTAGACTGTCACGCCCTTCAGGCTTGAGAATCTGCAAGTCCATGTGAATTAATTAAACGCATCCACATCCCTCTATTTGTAGATCTACTTGCTCTGTGGCCTCGTTTAGTTTCACACCTCTTATCATTAAACCATTAGAAACTAAGTCTATCCATCGTCGTCTTGGCCTCCCTCTACCTCTCACCCTCCATGACTTAGCCCATTATTCTTCTACGTAACCTATCCTAATACATTCGCCTCACATGAACCCATCACCGATACGGGTTTACGCTCACCATTTCATCCATCGAGTTCATTCCGAATACCCTCCTGTCCTTGTTCCCACCTGTTTGTACCAGGGATCATTCTGATTACATTCATGTCTGTTACTTCTAACTTGCCATTTTTTAGTGCGTGCATCTGTCTATTGACATAGGCCAGAGTAGAATGTAGCTTCAACAGAAGTCCGAGTCTCATCCTTGGCAGTGACAATATTAAAGCTGCTGGACTATGGGTGGTGCGGTCCGTCCCCGCGGTGTAGTGGGCAACGCGTCCGCCTGTCACCCGGCGGCCACGGGTTTGATTCCCGGCCGGGTCAGGGGGTTTTAATTGAAAATTATTAATAATCCCTGGCCCAGGGACTGGGTGTTTGTGTCGTCCTTAACGTTCCTTTCCTCACAGTCGACATTTACACTTCCGCCATTTACAAAATACACGGTGCAAAAGACCTTTCTAGGTCGACGGCCCGAACAAACAGCATTTTAAAAAAAATGGGTGGTGCTGAGCACTGACATTTGTAGTACGCCTACCGCTTCTGATTGTTATTAAAGGAGTTATTCATGGTCGTGCTGCAATAGCACTTTCTGGCGCAGCGAGAAAAACAAAAGCATACTACCTCGCTCCTCCTCATCTTACCTAGTATGCCTCATTTTGGGCCACCCTTGCTATTTTGTTTATGTTTTGTTTTCCCTAAAACCGCATAATATTTGGTGGTACCATTTCAGGATCCAACAAACCTCTGGGCTGATAACCTAAAAGACAGACAGACTTCCAATTTGTGAATAAGATATCCTGAGTCCACCCAGGTGTCGCTCCCGTACAGTAAAGTCAGTCTGTATACAAACCTACGTTTCGTCCGGAAGCTGACCTCTCTCTTACAGAATACTGTTGATCGCAACTACGAACTCAGTGCATTAGCTTTGCTACTCCATGATTCACTCTTTGGATGTAATTACTTTACTATCATCCTGGAATGATACACATCCTAAATACTTGAAATGATCTATCTGTTCCAGTTTTTATTCCTGTTCCTGTTCCCATCTTTTGTGCCAGCGATCATTCTCGCTACTCTCATGTCTGTTAATTCTAGGTCTTCTACTTCTCTTAGGTTTCCTTCCTACTGACATCCCTTTCGTCATGGAAATATTAATTTTCATATACTCACTGCACCTATTTTCAAATTTAGATTCCTTCCAGCTCTGTGACAGGGCATCTAATGGAAAGGGAGTCGTCCTTTCTTTCGTGACTCTCTCTAGTACGGAAGTCGAGTCATAAGTCATGGCAACTATTTTTTTTTCCTCGCCAACAGGAGACAACACGGAAAATCTAAGATATGCATTTGGAAACGTACGGTATGTACTTGTGTATGATGCCACTAGATGGTGTATGTAAACAACAGTGTGGGTCTAAGCATGCCCCAAGTTCAGTGTGTGAATGAGAGCGTTACAAAACGGAAGTCAACAAGCAGGACCAACGATCGTATGTTAAAACAGCAGTTCACCACGGCAGAAATGCACACCACACCCGCCTTATTCGCCTGATCTGAGCCCGTGTGACTATGATCTGATCCCCAAAGTCAAGAAGCCATTACGTGGACAACGGTTTGCTAACAAAGAGAAAATCGTAACAGCATTTCGGAGAGAGGTGTCACACGTTAGCGATACACATGCAACGAATGGTATTTATCGCCTGCCCCACCGCTGGCAACGCACAGTGGGTGATTATTTCGAAGGTGGAGACCTGTCCTTTGTACGTATTCTTGTGCATTTTCTGTCTATACCATAATAAAACATTGTTTACCAATGGCCTGTGTTCTGTCACTTTCCTGCTAGAATCTCCTGAAGTCAGAATTGCCTTCAGGCGCTATGCATAAGTAAATGCCCTATATTTCCAAATGCATATCTTAGATTTTTCGTGTTGTCTGCTGTTCGCGAGAAAAAAAAAGTCGCCATGACTTATGACTCGACCCTCGTATTATTCTTCAAGCGATCGCTCCTTTACATCTTTTCTCATTCTTATAATCATCTGTACAATTTTACTTGTCGATACGGACTGATGACCATGCGTTTTTGCATCTTAAGACAATCATGACAAAAATCATCGCCAGTTAACACGACTCAACAACATTTCCATGTCGGCATTAATAAGGACTAAGCAACAAAAGTCGAAATTTATCTAAATTCATGAATTCCCTTACCATAGTCGTCCCCCTGCTGGTGGGGGTGGTACAATAACACCCACGGTAACATCTACTTGTCGTAAGAGGCCGTGCTATGAACTTGGAAGCGTGGGTTGGCGATCACGGGGATCTTAGCTGTGTCCTGGCATTGCTTCAACTTCCTTGTGCGAGCTCCTGAACTCTTAAATAATTCCCCTCCTCCGGTAACGTTTGTCCGCCGTATATCCTCCACTCAGTCCGACATTCATATGACGTTACCTACTCCAATCGCAAAGCATTTTCTACATATTAAAATATTTTCATAAAAAAAATGAATAACTCACATTTATATACAAGTATAATTCAAATCAATGGTGAAAAATTAAAAGTATAAGATAATACGTGTAAATCGTTTGTTCGTCGTATACAGTAGTATGGAATTAGAAAATCCTTTTCTTTAATACCGTTGTAATGGACAATTCCGGGATAGGATTACTGTTAATGAAGATATTTGAGAAACATATTAAGACTTTCTCCTAAATTATCACTCCACCCTGTAAGTTATAAAATATTTTATAGGTAAACTTTTAATTTTACTTCCCCTTAACTTTAAATTATTCTTATAGTGACAAATTTTGTATTAAAAATCAGATTACAACTGTTGATTCCCTTCTCAACATGAATTAGTTAAATTAAACATTTTAATACTATGGAATCAGATAAAATAAAATGAATAGGTAAGGTTCTTTTATTCTTTAGGACATCACTCTGAACCTTTGTAAGCTAAACATGTGGATTCGAGTCGGTACTGAGTTCCCTTCTAACTTGCTGATCAGTATGCTCTATCACCGCGCATTCCTCTTCACAACGTGCTCTTCACAATATAAAATGCAACCAACTGACCATTTGAATTCCATGTATTTGTCTTGATAAAAGAACGTTCGGCTCCTTGGATGAATTGTCAGCGCAGTGGCCTTCGGTTCAGAAGGCCACGATTTCTATTTTAGAACGGTCTGGTTAATTCCCCTATCACGGGGTTGGGGTGTTTGTGTTCATCTTAATACGCATATGCATTTACTTGCAGCGTATCATACTACCAACGTCCGACTCGTTGGCTGAACGGTCAGCGTACTGGCCTTCGGTTCAGAGGGTCCCGGGTTCGTTTCCCGGCCGGGTCAGGTATTTTAACCTTAATTGGTTAATTCCAGTTGCACGGGGGCTGGGTGTATGTGTTGTCTTCATCATCATTTCATCCTCATCACGACGCGCAGGTCACCTACGGGTGTCAATTAGAAAGATCTGCACCTGGCGAGCCGAACCCGTCCTGGGATATCCCGGCACTAAAAGCCATACGACACCACCAACTACATCAGAAACTCGTGATGATGAATAGCCTACTTCTCCCCACACAGGGTTGGTATCAGGAAGGGCAACCGGCAGTAGAGCTGGGCTTGACCTGCATAGGCCTATAGTGCCGACCACACGTATGGGAAAAAGTCCACGAAACGGAAGATGAAGAACTAGAACATCCTTTTTTTTCTAACCACTAACAATTTTAGTAATAAGGATTTTTTTCTTATCAAAATATCTTTTCTTTCTTTTTCTACCGCTTTTCACACACCTGTGGGGTCGCAGGTGAGAACTATGTCGCACATGTGGATTTGGCCTTCCTGACGCCAACCCTAGCCTATATGTAGGGATGTAATCAATATTGCGTATTTCTGTGGTGGTTGGTAGTGTAGGGTGTTGTCTGAATATGAAAAGAAAAGTGTTGGGACAAACTCAAACACCCATTCCCAGGGCCAGAAGAATTAATCAAAGGCGATTAAAATCCCCGACACGTCGCACCGACACAGACAGATCTTATGGCGACGATGGGACAGGAAAGGCCTAGGAGTGGGAAGGAAGTGGCCGTGACCTTAATTAAGGTACATCCCCAGCGTTTGCCTGGTGTGAAAATGGGAAACCACGGAAAACCATCTTCAGGGCTGCTAACAGTGGAGTTCGAACCCACTATCTCCCGGATGCGACCGGCGTTGACAAGCAAATTGTCATTTGATAAGTTGTGTCATCACCCAGGGTAAGGTAAGCTAAACGAAGTGCAATGCCATTTCAATAAGTCCTATAAGCAGCTACTGCCCCTACTTTACATAACACTTCTGGGAGAAACTCGTGTTACAACACGAAACATGGTGATGCGCTTACGTCTTTTCCCACCGGGCGAGTTGGCCATGCGGTTAGAGGCGCGCGGCCCTGAGCTTGCATCCGGGGGATAGTGGGTTCGAATCCCACTGTCGGCAGCGCTGAGGATGGTTTTCCGTGGTTTCCCATTTTCACACCAAGCAAATTCTAGGGCTGTACTTTAATTAAGACCAGAGCCGCTTTCTTCCCATTCCCATTCCTTGCCAGGTGCAGGTCTTTCTACCTGACGCTTTTGGGCGGCCTGCGCGTCTGGATGTGGGATTATGATAATGAAGTAGTGAGAGATGAAACCCGGTTTCGGCACGTAGCCTACTCCTCTCGAATAATATCAAGGGGTCTGCTGAAAGCTTTACGTCGCCAACCGACGGCCGAATCACCATCAACATCATCATATCCCATCACTACATTTGAACACTGCGAAAAAGTTTGAATTTGAATCCCGGCTTTTGGCATGCAATCTAGTGATTAGAAACTGTCTACCACCAACATTCTGATGGTGATTTTTTTTTTTTTTTTCATCCAGGCTAAGTGGCTCAGACGGTTGAGATGCTGGTCTTTCGACTCCAACTTGGCAGGTTCGATCCTGGCTCAGTCCGGTGGTATTTGAACGTGATCAAATACGTCAGCTTTGTGTCGGTGGATTTACTGGCACGCAAAATAAGTCCTGCAGGACTAAATTCCGGCCCCTCGGCGTCTCCTAAAACCATAAAAGTAGTTACTGGGACGTAAAGCCAGCAATATTATTATATTTTGCTTTCGACCAACGGCACTCGAACCTGCTAACAATGGTGTCAGACCTTTATTTTAGAAAAGACCAAGTTACCTACTTATAAGCAATCTGCCACTTGGTGACAACTCTTAATGCAGATCAATTGTAAGTGATTGATGGGTCGCATGCGGCACGATGCTTATCCGCTCGGACGCTATTGGCACGATAATGGCCGGGTCGCATCCGGCACGGTCGCATCTGACACGTAACCATTATAACTACTAAATTATCGACTCTCTGTGTTTTCTTAACCACTTAACTGTTGAATTTGGTATTTCCATTGGGTAGAAACTTAAATACAATACTCTGAAAGAGGAGATTTGTTACAATTTCAGTAAGGTATGTAACAACTGAAAGTACAGTAATTTGAAAATAGCCTTGGGAGACCAATGAGAAGCTGCCTGATATAAGAGGCAACGGACCCGGTCAAGTAGGCTAAGCTGAAGATATCGTTACGTTGAGCAAGGGCACACCAATGGCTACAGTTGATTCAGTCCTAATTGTACACCAGTCATCGTAAGATTCTAATTCGTCTGCCCAAATTCTATGTATTTGTACTTGATAAGAGAATGTCCGACTCGTTGGCTGAAAGGTCAACGCAGTGGCCTTCGGTTCAGAGGGCCACGGGTTCGATATAAGGACTGTCCGGGAACTTACTGCACGTCTGGTTAATTCCCCTAGCTCGGCGTGAATAACCTCTCTCCACATAAGGGTGGTATCAGGAAGAGAAACCGCCCATAAAGCTGGGGTTAACCTACAAAGGCCTGTAGTAGCCATAGTAGCGACGAATGATGCCCGAAGAGCAAATGACTGCTACCCGGAAAGGTGGCTTGTAGTTTCACATGTGCAGTATGATAACATCCTCAGCCGTAATTTTTTAATCGGGCCCGCTCTCTCTTTTGCCAGATAAGCTCCTTAGTTGATGTAACGAGGCTGTTTGAAATTTGTTTCAGCCATTAGTCCGCAAATGAAGTCCTTGGACAAACAAGGAGTTGAACCTACTGTACAGTGGTTCGTCTGGATAAATGAGTCTCTAATGGAAGAACAATTACCCACCATGTGCTGTTAAATATAGATCGATAGCCCAAGTGCTAAATAGTAATAATAATAATAATAAAAAATTATTATTGTAAATGATTCTAAATAAATTATTATTATTATTATTATTATTATTATTATTATTATTATTATTATTATTATTATTATTATTATTATTATTATTATTATTATTATACATATTTAACGTCCATTCAATTACTACATATCATAGGCCTAAGTATCACCCAAGTTCCAATAGCATACATTATTTACTGAAAAAGATTCCGTGTCTTGCTAGTTAACCTTCTGACGTAGCTAACGTTTGTGGACTATTTACTACCAACTCTGGAATTCCATCGTACTAACTTGGGTGAATGAGGGGGCGGGGGTGCTTTATACAGAAGAAAATCTTCGTTTTTCTTTCCTAGGTTCATCTGACAGGTCAAACCTTTCTTCATTTCGATACCAGTTCATTTTTCATGCATATTTTTAGTAGTTTCTTTGTCCGACTCGTTGGCTGAATGGTCAGCGTACTGGCCTTCGCTTCAGAGGGTCCCGGGTTCGATTCCCGGCCAGGTCGGGGATTTTAACCTTCATTGGTTAATTCCAATGGCCCGGGGGCTGGATGTTTGTGCTGTCCCCAACATCTCTGCAACTCACACACCGCACATAATACTATCCTCCACCACAATAACACGCAGTTACCTACACATGGCAGATGCCGCCCACCCTCATCGGAGGGTCTGCCTTACAAGGGCTGCACTCGGCTAGTAATAGCCACACGAAATTAAAATTTAAAAAAATTATTAAGTAGTTTCTTCGTTACAGATATTTGCATTTTAATGAAGAAATATATGCTCCTTTCAGATTAGTATACGTGATATATGAGCACTAACCTCGCAAGACTTTCGTTGTTTGAGTTGCATTGTTGACTCTCTTGGTCGAAGAGTAAAGCTATCCTCTTACTTCATATTTCATAATTTAATTGAATGTTACACCAGAAATGTGTCATGGATATGTGGATAGGCCTATAAAAATTCTAGAGGATGATCCAAAATGATCACATTTCATTAAAAAGTGAAAGCGTTTCAGGCTAAAATCCACCTAAAATTCCATTTCGAAATTTTAATGTTTCTAGAAGTTATGTAAAAGGAGTGTAAAATTGACCGTTTTTTTGTTTCATTCTTGGGGATATTGCGTTTAAAAAATAGATACTTTTCTTAAACCGATAGTAATCAATTGCATAAAACAAAACACAGTTTTTTTCACACCATACGACATACTTATTATTAATGTATAACCGGATAGGAGCGGGCAGCTGTGTGTTTGCGTCCGGGCGATAGTGGGTTCGAATACCACTGACGGCTGCCCTGAAGAGGGTTTGCCATGGTTTCCCATTTTCACACCAGGCAAATGCCGGGGCTGTACTTTAATTAAGGCCACGGCCGCTTCCTTCCAATTCGTAGGCCTTTCCTATCCCATCGTCGCCATAAGATTTCTCTGTGTCGGTGCGACGTAAGGCAAATTCTCAACAATAATAATAACGTCGCTCGACCGGTAAAAGGTTGTATTCCACAAAGCTCTTCCTATCAATTATTCTCCTTAAGACTGGTCACGCCTCCCAGCCACGTATGGATATGCACTCCATCAGAACAAATTTTGTTGTGTTCATTTTCCTATGCCCATGTGTAAAGGAAAATGAACCTTACAGTACCGTACTGTAGGAATGCACGTTTGCATTACGTATTTACGCACTCCTAGTGTACAATGCATGTAAGGTTCATTTTCGTTTAATCGTCGACATAGGAAAACGAACACAACGGACATTGTTCTGATGGACTGCGTATCCATATGTGGCTGGGAGGCGTGACCAGTCTTCAGGAGAATAATGGATAGGAAGAGTATTGTGGGATACAACGTTTTACCGGTGAAGCGATGATAATATATACAAAGCAAATTTCAAAATACCTCAATGCCAGGTGGAAGTGTTATATCCATGGAAGGTTGTTCTATGAATACAACACTGTTTTCTGGAAAGTGACAAGAAGGAACATCCCAGCAGTTGAAATGAAATTGACTTTTAATGTAAAGCAAATTGTAGAAATTACCCGTCGGCATTCACCGATAGTTGCGCTGTGTAATCTTATGTTTGTCCGGCTCCATGGCTAAATGGTTAGCGTGCTGGCCTTTGGTCACAGGGGTCCCGGGATCGATTCCCAGCAGGGTCGGGAATTTTAACCATCATTGGTTAATTTCCCTGACACGGGGGCTGGGTGTATGTGTTGTCTTCATGATCATTTCATCCTCATCACAACGCACAGGTCGCCTACGGGTGTCAAATCAAAAGACCTGAACCTGGCGACCCGAACCCATCCTGGGATCTCCCGGCACTAAAAGCCATACGCCATTTCATTTCATATCTGCTTGTTAGAGGTCTAATCGTGAGCCACATTGGCTACAAACACGTCGGTATTGAAAAATACACTTTAGCCCTCCTTGATACCCCACTGTGTTGACAATATGGTTAATCAGGGATCAGAAGAGTATACAGACGTTGGAAACGTACTAACACATGACTGTGACTCATCCCAATCAATCTTACCTTAGCCACGAGCTACTGAACGGCGCGTTTCCACGCGGATTTTCACCCCTTTCAAAATGCACAGCATAAAACATTAATCTGGGCACATACGGTTTTCACATTTGGATTTTATATTGGCCCTAATCTAGAGTGAAGAAAAGGAAGAGGTCCCAATCCTCGTAGAATTATGGTATGGGCAAACGAAACGAGGGTGTGGGGGGGGGGGGCGGCATTACCTGGTGTGAAAATGAGAGACCTTGGAAAACTATCTTCTAGAATGCAGATGGTGGGATTCACAGCCACAAGACCAGTACCTCCATTGCCAGTTCACTCTATTCTGAATTTCTTCCTTGTTTCTTCGTTTGTTTGCTTGTTCGTTCTGGTGTTATTTCTTAGTAATCACAACCCGATGGTCGTTTTAAGTTGCGATTTGTTGACAGCAAAATGTATTAGTCCTTATAAATATTCCGGTATGTTGTATTGTATGCATGAAATGAATTTTCATTTTTGATTACTTGTAAGTTACGTTGGAACCCTACTTTCCTGTTTCATAGGCTCCAAAAAAGGAACTCAAAATAGGAAGTGTGTTCACTTTCGATTGCTTCCAATATTAATTTATCAGTTTTATTATCTGACTAGCGAATGTACACATGCTTCGCTACGGTATTCTACATTGTATTCGAATATCCTAGTAAATAGTGTAGCCTACATGCAGTAAATAAGATTGTTTTAAAATTGCATGTCTCTTAGCGTTATCCGAGAAAGAGCATGGAGAGGTCCCCGTACGTTGTTTCCAATGTAAAGTGTTTGTTACGGATTTGTGATATAACGGCAGGCTCACTTGCCTACTGCCATTCACAATCGAGTTGGGAAGTTTACATTATAATTGCAGGCCCCATTGCCTACTACGCGGACAGAATCGATTTGGGGAGTTTTCGTTAAAATGGCACCCCCCTTTCCTACTTCCAGACAGATTACAGTTGAGGAGTTTCTATTATAATGGCAGGAAATTACCCTACTATAACTCGAAATTGAGTTGTGCAGTTATCATTATAATGCCAGGGCCATTTTCCTTCTTCCAGCCAGCTTACTGCCAGTCACACCAAGTTGGTGAGTTTCCATCAAAATAGCAGGCCACTATGCCTAATGCCAGTCACATTTTAGATGAGGACATTTCTTTATAATGGCGGGCACCCTTGCCTACTGCCAAACACAATCGGGTAGGGGAGTTTTACACAAAACTGCATGCTCACTTGCCTGCTGCAAGTCAAATCGAGAAGTGAACTATTCATTACAATTTTAGGCCTTCCTTACTAATGACAGTTACACAGGAGTTGGAGAAGGAACCCTTTCCTACTGCCAGTCAAAGTCGGTGTGGGGAGTACTGATTACAATAGCAGACCCACCCTTTCTCTATCGCTACAAATCGACATCAGTAAATATATATGGATCGACATACGAAAGTATATGCGTGTTTACAATATTGAATACCTCCATTTACAGATTAACTGCTACTAAACGTACGTCATATCGACAAAGGATTAGACCATAAGACACGCCGGATTTAGTGGCCTAATTGGCTGGTCCTATGATATGTCGTCTATTGTTGGGTCAGATTGAGTTAGAAACGTGGAACAGGGTAAAGTTTTTGTAAGATTATCTCACATTACATTACTTTTCGGATAATTATGTGACAGCTACGTACATAGCATTTGGCTCATATATGGCTACTGGCTGGGCCAATTTTCGTGAAGAGTTTGATGATTCTGTATTTCATATAAGTAATTGAAAGTATGAATTATGCATGTGAAAACTCCAAATTGACTTAACATCGATTAATAGAGAAAAATCAAACGTAAAAGCGATACAGATACGGCAAAAAGTCATAAGACCAAGGTTGTAGATCATTCCAAATTGAACGGAGATTGTGCAATCCGTTATGTGATAGGAATTTCCGAAGGTGTGCACCATCATTAAAATTGCCTGCATATTTCGGTATTCTTCGGGGATAAAAAGTGAAAAATTTAATTATGTAGGATGTTTCCGTTCATTACAGGCTAAAACGTATAATTTTGTCAAATTTCAATTATCTTCTTTTTCTCCTGGCAGATTATGCCGCAATCTGGATTTTGGGCGATGCGGGTAAAAATTAGGACTTTCAGGAAACTAAACCAAAAAAATATGCAGATGGTCATTATTACCCCTTAAACGGAAAGCTGTACGAAAATTTCGCCAAAATAGTCAGTGTAGAGGCACACAGTCGTTACGATTTGATTTATATAGATAAGGAATCTGCTTCATGTAAAACACCTTTTGGGCTATGTCCGCTGGACTTAACCTGCAAAACTGACCATTCATGATATCTCCCTTATTAATCCTCCTGACGAAAAATGCACATGAAAAAAGGGTTTAGAGGTGGAATTCCATCACGTTTGGTCGATTTCCGGTCAGGTTGGTCTTGTTCTGTATATATTGTGGAAGAGTAAAATCACCATTTCGGTCCATTCCGGAACATGAAATGTTATTTACGTTTAAAACCTACCTTTGGACAGGTGGATGCTAAATATAAATTTTGGTTCGAATGTCTTCAGTAGTTTTCAAGTTGTAAGGAATACGCTTTACACGCACCCGCTCGTGAGTCAAGTCCGATGGGACTTGTACAGAGAAACGGTCCGTTAATGATATCTCCCTTATTAATCCTCGTATCGAAATGATGCACATGAGAAAAAAGGTTTAGAAATTAATTTCTACCAAGGTAGGTAGATTTCCATTAAGTTTGGTTGTGTATATTTTGTGGAAGTGCAAAATCACTGTTTCGGTTTCGTATAAACCCCCAGTCAGTTCAGGGATTTAGAAACAATATTTGCCCTAAAACCTATCAAGGACAGGCGTATTCTAAATACGAATCTTGGTGGAAATACATCCAGTAGCTTATAGCACTCGCGTACATACGGCGTAATTAAGGAAGAAAATTATACCTTTAAGAAAGTTGAAACTAATAGAAAATGGATTATAACTGAGGACAGCCGGATAACGACAAATATGTAAGTGCCAAGTGAATGTATTGGAAAATCAAATGCCCCTCAATAAATTATGCTAGTGTGAGTTATGGATATAGTAAAGCGGTAACAGAGAAGAAATTTAGGTCCAGTGATTCTTAGGTAAACAAATAAGAAGAAGATTACTAATGGAGTTATTACTTAATCTATTCGAGGGCGGTTATAACCTCCAACGATATTCCGCCAATATCCCGCAGATGGGCCGATTGACGCCTCTCTTGCCATCTACCCAATGAACAACCAAGAATTTAAAAACATGATGAGGAAAATGGCAATACGTTACTTCCCTGCTGGCATGCAGTCAGAGACGTTGCCAGGGTAACCTGTAGGTTCGTTGTCGGTCTGTCGGTCACTAAATGCAGAGCATGATACCAGCAGAAAATTGTAAATTTCTCCGTCATGTGAAGAGTAAGGTGCCAGGGTAACCTGTAGGTTCGTTGTCGGTCTGTCGGTCACTAAATGCAGCAGAAAATTGTAAATTTCTCCGTCATGTGAAGAGTAAGGTAAATTATGAACATTTTTTTAAACGGAGAAGTCATTTCTCCTTTACCAGGTTAGCAAACTTGATTTGCTAACACGGCGGGACCACACAGTTTGGTCTGCCACTGCTAAGCAGAGTCCTGGAGGGGCGTGCCATTCCAGCTGATGAGTCCAAATGGCACGTCTGGACGAAACTCTGCATAATGCACACGGCCTAACCACCCAAAAACTGGTTCTATTCCTGTGATTTTAAGATCTGCGGCCGTGAAAGCCTTTTTTGAATTTTGAACTTTTTGAATAACGAAAGTTGTTTATAATGAAGAGGCGTTTCACGTACGGTAAACGAAGTTTACAGAAAATCAATAGTATAAGAGAAAATGAAGGAAAACCAGACACCCCGTCTATTCAAGATTTTAAAATGATATGCATATCGAAACCTTCCCCGGGATGAGTATACTCTAAATATGAAGTTTGGCTGAGATCTATCAAGCCGTTTCGACGTGATGGTGGAAAAACCATTCTGGTTTTCCTATAAACCCCCCGTCTGTTCAAAGATTTTAAAATGATATGCATATCGAAACCTTCCCCGGGATGAGTATACTCTAAATATGAAGTTTGGTTGAGATATATCCAGCCGTTTCGACGTGATGGTGGAACAGACAAACAGACAGACAAACAGACAAACAGACAAACAAACAGACACGAAAAGTAAAAACCACCGATTCGGTCTTGAGTTGACCTAAAACTTATAGTATAAATATCTGAAAAATTGGCAAAACAAAAGAAATTACAGACAGCGGACCCCCTACAATTTTATTTATATAGATTTGCAACAGGCAGGTGTTCATGAGTTTTGAATTAAGAGCAGTCATTATTAAAAATCAGTAGTCACTTTTTGCCAATGAATAAACAACCAGAATTGCGGCATGTACGTGCGGTTCTGTAAAATAGAAAACTAGCACCAAAATCACGTGGACGGGGAGAGTTGCCCGTGAGGTCAGGGGCGCGAAGCTGCGAGGTTCCGTCTGGGATACAGTGGGTTCGAATCCCACTGTCGGTAGCTCTGAAACTGGTTTCCCGTGATTTCCAATTTTCACACCAGGCAATGGGGCTGTACCTTAATTAAGCCCACGGCCGCTTCCTTCCCACTCCTAGGCGTTTCCTATCCTATTGTCGCCATAAGACTTACCGGTCTCTGTATCGGTGCGACGTAAAGCGAATTTTTTTTAAAATCACATTTTTCCAGAAAAATAACGCTTCAGGTTACCATAAAACTCAGACCAGGCAATAATGGAGTGCAAAGCAAATTGGTTAAAAAGTATGGATCGTGTGGCGGTAAGCTTGTATTCTGAAGATGGTGAGTTCGGACCCCAGCGTTAGCAGCCCTGAAAATGGTTTTCCATTTTCACACCTAGTAAATTACCAGCCTGTTCATGTTAATAGTTGGTACATGCCATTTCTCCACCCCAACATCGTCGAAAATACACCTGTGTTAGTACAATGTGAGAGTATTTGGATATTTTTATGTAGTCTATGTATGTAGCCTTTGTCAGGATACATAAAATAAATAAGATACATGAGACTGATTAGTGTCGTGGCTTAGCTGCTGACTATCCTACCAGGTGGCCGTGGTTCAAACGTCGGTGGGGCATATGATGGAATTCCCAATTTAAAAAGTCACATGGTCTTTTAATTTCCAGTAGAAACTCAAAACGACCCAAAGTGACGCCACTCATCTTAAACATTAATATGGGTGATATTTGAAACAAAAATATTCTTGATCATATACGAATTGGATATCAACGAACTACATAATAATAATAATAATAATAACAGGAAAAACCCAGAAATGACAAACCAGTACTGGGATGCCCTTGAAGAAACCCTTGATAAAGTACCAAATCATCATACGACTATATTGTTAGGAGATTTCAATGCCCAGATCGGTAGAGAACAGAAATACCGGAAGATTGTCGGAAGATATCCTGCCCATAAGAGAACCAACAAAAATGGGGAACGCTTAATCAGTGTCTGCACCAAGTATGGATTACTTTTGATGTCTACAGCTTTCAAACACCTTCCCAGAAAGGCAATGACATGGCGATGCCCAAATAGCATGATGGGTGAATTCCAAATTGACCACGTAACAATAGACAAGCTGCACCACAGGGATATTATGAATGTCAAAGTGATACGAGGAGCCAACATTGACTCTGATCACTACCTGTCTCTGGTTAAAACGAACCTGAAACCACTAATAAAGACCACGGGTATGTTAGCAAAAAACACGAAGATCCCTAGGTTTGATATCACCAAACTCAAAGAAGACAGCACTAGTTACCAAGAGAGGCTGATTCATAATACCAACAGGATTAACACATCTACAAAATGGGATCAACTTAGGGATGCCATAACAGTAGCGGCTCAGGAAACAATCCCCAATAGACCTAAAGGGAACAAGCATCCGTGGTGGTCCAGCGAATGTGATAAAGCTATAGAAGCTAGGCGGCTAGCGTGGATCAAATGGAATGTACATAAGAACGAAGCTAATTTACAAGCCTTCATTGCACAGAGGAAAACTACGTCGAGCATCATAAGAGGGGCCAAGAGGAAGCACAACCAGGAACTGATTAAGCAAGCAGAGGAGGATTTTGTAAGGAACAACTCTAGAGATCTATACAAGGGCCTCAAGCAACAAACAACCCAATTCGCTTCCCCTGCTTTACATCTCCAGAGACCAGATGGATCGCTGTGTCTTAATGACAGCGATTGTACCAAGACCCTAGCTAACTACTTCAAAGGACTCTTAAATGCAGAAGAACCTATTGAACGTCTCCAAGTTACAGAACCAACTAACCCCAATACTGAGTTTATCCCTCCTCCAACGTATGAAGAAGTCAGAGATGTAATTAAATTACTTAAGAACAATAAAGCTTCTGGAGAAGACGGGATAGTAGCAGAAATGCTAAAACATGCCGGAGAACACACCTTCAGGAGCATACATAAAGTAATTCTGGACATATGGACTAGTGAGAGGCTCCCAGATGATTGGACGTCAGCCATTATCCATCCAATCCACAAGAAGGGAAGCAAAACAGATCCCAGTAACTACAGAGGAATATCACTCCTTGCTGTTACCTATAAGATATTTTCCAAGATTCTGGAACGCCATGTCACAAGACAGTTGGATAAAGAGTTAGGAGAATATCAAGCAGGGTTCAGAGCATCGAGGTCCTGTACCGAGCAGATACAAAATCTGAAGACCATCCTTCAATACAGCAAATCAAGAGCTCGACAATGGGTAGCTATATTTGTCGACTTCCAGAAAGCATACGACTCAGTAGATAGAATTACTCTTTACAATACATTAAGAGAACTAGGACTTAACGACAAGATCAACAGGCTGGTGCAAGCAACCTTGCACAATACCACAGCCAGAGTAAAGTTTAGAGGACAACTCTCGGAGAGTTTCGCCATTAAAACAGGGGTGAGACAAGGAGATGGCATCTCATGTATATTATTTAACTGCGTTCTGGAAAAGATAATTAGAGAGTGGATGAGATTCCTTCCAGAGAACACTGGATTACGGATGGGGATTAAAGCAGACAACCTGAGGATACCATGCCTAGCCTTTGCAGACGATCTGACTTTATTGGCAAATGACATACAGGAGGCTACTACTCAGCTCCAAACACTGCACTCAATAGCGGCTAAAACGGGTCTTTTGATCAACATAGGAAAGACCGAGTTTGTTACTAACATCAAAGATGCCCCTGGAAAGATGAGAGTCAGTGATAATATCTACATCAAGAGAGTCAAAAGTGTAAAGTACCTTGGGGAATGGTTCTCAGAGGACCTCAGCGAAACAATGGCTCTTGAACACAGGAGACTCAAACTAGATAAGGCTTACCATGCCTGTAGAAAGCTGTATGCTTCAAAAAATCTGTCGATGAATGTCAAACTAAGACACTACAATGCAGTAATCAGACCGTCAGTCCTCTATGCAGCAGAGTGTCTATATTTAACTAAGAAGACCCCACTAAGAGCCCTCGAGGTACAAGAAAGAAAGTTCCTGAGACGGATAGTGGGACCAAGAATTTTACCAGATGGAAGCCGATGGTATCAACCAAATCGTGAGCTATATAAACACCAAGAAAATCTCATAGATGCCATCAGAAGAAGGCGACTGGCTTTTTACGGACACCTATCCAGAATGGACTCAAATAGATTATCTCATAGGATCTTCAAGGCTGCTAACAAGGGCAAAGCTACGGGGTTCGTGTGGATGAAGCAAGTGGAGAAGGACCTTTCGGAACTCCACATAAATCAAAACGACATAGCTGATCGGAGTAACTATCATACAACTCTTAAAACTAAATCCTTTGTAACATCCCTCACAGAAGTTACCCACAGACCAAAAGACGAGACCAGGAAATGGTCTGAGGAACGTAAGATTGAATTTAGCCGGAAAATGAAGGACTACTGGGCCATCAGGAAAGCTCGAGGTACCAACAAGAAAACAGCTGCCAAACCAGCCGCTAAGAACACCAATTGTGGCAAACAACGACGATGACTTCAAGAAACAGCTAAAACACAAGCACCGTGGTCCATAGATGGCCCTAACGAATTAAAAAATAATAATAATAATAATAATAATAATAATAATAATAATAATAATAATAATAATAATAATGTAACACTTATTTAATTATTTCGTAATAACAAAGACGAATCTCTAAATTGGCGCTGAGCGTGCAGGTTGGGATAAAAATGTGGCATGTAAAATTGGCAATGTTAGGTCAAAATTAAGAAGTTACCAAATCATTCGTACCTTCACCTAAAAGGGAGGGTCAGGCTCCTCACTTTCATCTTTCCTACCTTAAACCTCGGTCAATTCTTGTTCATTTCCAATGCCCAGTGATTCTTATATTTTCCCGCTCTTCGGGGCGCTTGTCTTTCTTTGGCCGATACCTTTATTTTTGGAAGTATTGGACCCCTTCCATTTTTTACCCTCTGATCTAATAGAAGACGGTTGCCCTGTTTTATTTCCTATTGAAACAATAATCACTACCACCATTACCACCACCTACAAGGGAGGCAAAGAGGCGGTCACGATATTCCTATAGAAAACCCCTTAGAACTGAACAGGAACTCATTGGAAATTAATGACACATTTCAGACTGAGGAAAAGGAACCTTTAACACGTGTCCTTTCAGAGATCTGTAGGCCTACTCGTAGTGATAAGTAGAGATTGAATGTTAGGCAAAATGCCTATACCTTTTACAAATAGGCCTACAATACAAAGATATAATATAAGTTCATTTTGAGTTCTTAGGGTTGTAGGGCCTATGTAGGCCTAGCAATGATAATTTAACCTCCCTATTTTTAATCCCTATAAACACCTATATGCCTTTTTTTTTCTTTGCGAAATTTATATTTGGTTTCGTTGAAAATTACTATTTTAAAACAAATGTATTTAGGAAATCACGTGACACATTCTCACCGGAAAAATGGGTTGTCCTGTTTTTGAATGTTTTGCCGTTTATATTCGAAAGGATTGTCGCGTGCCGTTGATCTGCAATCCCTCAGAGAGGGTCTGTCTTACATGGGGTGTACCAGGATAGCAACAGACACCCGAGATGTTTATTATTCGTTGGTTGTTGGTAGGAAGGATAGACTGGATTTTAAATAACTTATATTCTTAAGAATTTTGGCAATGAGAGGTAGATAGTTTTCTTCATCCGTTGAAAGTTGGTATTTCTGCACGTGGCATGACAGAGTTCGGTAAGTTACCTAATTCCTAATTAGGCTAATGATACTTGCTTTAAGACCCATTCACTATTCTACATTTACGGTTTTCGGAGACGCCGAGGTACCGGAATTTAGTCCCGCAGGAGTTCTTTTACGTGCCAATAAATCTACCGACACGAGACTGACGTATTTGAGCACCTTCATATACCACCCCACTGAGCCAGGATTAAACCTGCCAATTTGAGGTCAGAAGGCCAGCGCCTCAACCGTCTGAGCTACCCTGCCCGGCACCTAATTTTTTCTTCATGGTTACAGGGCAGTTATTTCATTTCTTTATTTCATTTGAAATGAAATGAAAGTCATTCGACCGGGTCAGGAATGGAATGAATGAAGGCACCATCTAGCGGCGAGGATGGGAATTGTGCCGGCTGCCGAAGTCTGTCGCACTCCTCTGTGGCAATGATTAATGAATGACAGACGGAATGGAATGATATTGGAGAGTGTTGCTGGAATGAAAGATGACAGGAAAAACCTGAGTACCCGGAGAAAAACCTGTGCCGCCTCCACTTTATCCAACACAAATCTCAGATGGAGTGACCGGGATTTGAACCAGGGAACCCAGCGATGAGTGGCCGGTGCACTACCACCTGAGCCACGGAGGCTCCAATTTTGAAATGATTTACATTAAAAATGTGCTTATTTTCATGCTCATTTAATAGTATTTATTGACAACGATAATGCTTGTTTTCAAGTTTTTAGTGTATATTTTGCTTGCTTATTTTGCAACATTTTAGTGCCTAACGCCCGCGCTCTAGTGATTGGAATTGACTCGTTGAACTCAATAGTGCTGCAAACACAATCAATTTCGTTCCACAAAGTTTCAAGGTTAACATCCTCTGCACAATGCCTGCTCATAGCAGATAAGAATGTAAAGAAGGTATCCTTCTCGCCCCCTTATATATTTATCTCCATCTGTCAGAAAAGCACATAGGCCTATTAACATGTTCTTAATATTAATTCGTAATGATCTTTAAGATAACTTTTCGATAAAATTTATTTCATTTTGTGCATTTTTTCGTTATAGGGTTATGGAGTAGGCCTATACACTGATATAAACGAAATTCAAGATCAATGGCTGTGGTGTTCATTTGGCTAGAGCAAAAAAGAACAATATTCCTACGCTCTACTGAAAGTACAACTCCAGCTCAGAATGTGTGATCAGTGATTCACTGGCTTTTCTTCGGATACTGGCGAGGTCGCAACGTCAAAATTGGAATAAATCTCTACACAGTAGTCTACGCCTATACCCATAGGGCTATGTAGAAGAGAATATGATACGACATGATATGATAATTTCATATTAGACAACGAAGTCGTGAAATTTGACTATTTTCTTCTCCTAAATTTATTCCAGTTAGGCCTGCTAGGATTCGGCACTGCGTACAGATTAAGCCCACTTTTACTGCCGGATGCCTTTCCTGACGCCAATCCATTGTCAAGTGATGTATTCGCTGTGTTTCTGCGGTGGATGGTAATGTGATGTGCGTCAGTAAAGATCGGTATTAAAACAGATATTATGTGGTAGAGGAATTACAGCTGTTAAAATCCTCTGTTCGGCTGAGAATCGAACCTAGGGTTCTCTGAACCGAATGCCACTACGTTGATCATTTTGCCAAAGAGCAGGAAAAATTATTCCCAATCTCGGCTGACAACTCTAAGTGCTCTAATGGCAATAAGGAAAATCATAAAAGGGGTGATTGAAATCAATCAACCAAATTCACAAAACGCCAAATAGTGATTGGTTCAAGAACGTATGCAATATAAAGTTCGTTCCCCTTCTATTTAACTTCATAAGCCAAAGCTTTAACGTCCTTTTCTATTGCTGTTCGTAAAATGCCAATTTCAGTGAGATAATGAACCCCGGTACAGGTTACCTATAGAATTACTATCACATTCCATTAAATGAACATTACCCTTAAATTTGACATGCATAGTAGGTTAATGGGCTTGTGACAGCTGTGAAATGTCACTAAGTAGTGAATAAGCAGTGTGTAGCAAGAAAATGGGTCTGACTGCTCAGCTATGACTGAGGGGCGTGAAGCCAAGCATGCCCATGAGAGGGGTTTGATAAGGGCTGCTTTATGGTTATGTTTACCACACGATTAACACCTCTTATGAAGAGTCCTACTTATCTCTATTTTCCTCTTCAAGCAAGGGATATATTGGCCATTTACTGGCCGCAACATCGTGCCTCACTCCTGTCATGTTCTTTTCTTAATTTTTGGTCTCTTTCTGTCTTTCTTCATCCTTTACCGTATCCCTATATTCTCACTCTCTCATTCAGCAGTCTCACTCTACTCTTTTTTTCTTTTAAGTTGCATTTCGTTACTGTCAAAAGATAAGAATAAATGGGGTGTATAGGCAATTGAGAAAGAGAGGGTAGGAGAAAGCCAGTCGAGAAAACGGCGTGCGGAACTGACGACATAAACATTTGAGAAACAACTTCAAAGATCTCTCGTTCAGATGGAAGCACCTGTCACTACCATTCGTCCCCTCTCTGTTACCCCTTAATTTCCCCTCGTGTTATTTCTGGACATGGCCGGCTCTTTTCCTTCCTACCTAGACTTCCCTTACGAAAATTCTCTTCCTGCAATCTTCCCAGCAACATTTCTCTCTTCCCCCTCCTTTCATACTGTCCAAACTCCCCACCAACAGTCCACTGCTCAAACCAAGAACACAATGCGGAGTACAGCTGCCTCATTACCGTCTCTTAGCAACAACGTTTAGTTTTTATGGGGACCATCTAAATAATGAAATACAAATATCTATGCCTAGTATAATAAATGTTTTATTTTATTCCAGTGTTTTATATATATATAAACTTGCCCAGAATAACAAGTTAATGTAACTAATATATCAACGACTTAGTTAGTAGGCCCATTTTACCCAATAGCCATACCGTAATGGCCTCCAAACTGGAAACGTTTACTTTCTCTACCGCTAGATGGCAGTGCCGTAGCACATCGTAAATCCTATTACATTTCCCGCCCATTGCTTCGCGTAGGCGGTGCCTCCTTTGTGACGTCATACATTAGTTACCCCCACCATCGTGAAGTTCTGAACTTCCCCAGTCTTCCCCTCAGTACCCTTATCGTTTATCTCCATCAACCTGGTCCAGCCCAATATCCCAAGACTTTTCTTTTTTATTTTCCCCTTCTTCGGTTCTCATCCCTCCACAATGCTAGACTGGGAAGTAAAGCTCACCTTCCGCCATTTCTATTGCAGTAGTCATTTGAAGAAAATAAAAAAGAAAAGAACGAAAATTAAGTGTAATTTAAGTGCTGTTTGAATGCAGCTTCGTTTTGTTTATTAATCTGTTAAAGTGAACGGGTGCGCGAGTTGAGTGAGGTCGGATTTTAACGGTCGCATGTCATGTGGCATGGCAAAGAGGTGTAATGCGATATGCAGCGGAGCATGTCTTAGCCGCTGAAACACGCGAGGACTTTGCATCTGGTCTCTCACTTACACAACTCCTAAACACTGACTATTAAGTTTGTGAACAGACTTCTAGCAGCTAGTATATTTTCCATTCACAGAATGTTTTATTTCTTTAATTGAAGACCTTTAATATGATTTATAGAATAATAATAATAATAATAATAATAATAATAATAATAACGTACATGGGGATGTGATTCAATAAATTGAATGTATAGACTACAAACTCGCCGATATGGCATTTTAATCATTTTAAAAATTGTAAATAACTAAGGTTAGTCCACTTATTTATATTTTACACAGTTTTCAGAGAAGAGAACTCCTATATTTATTGCTATCATTCAGAAAGCTGTTAGTGAGCAGAACCTATTTAGGCCTAAAGAATTATAGGCTAAACCAATATGTTTTTTATTAATCTGCTAACTTTACTTGCTTGGTGGCCTTTGTTTATAGGCTTACTGATATAAATCCATTCTTAATGGCCCGAAAATATTTTTTAAAAATATTTATGTTAAATATACATTATTAAACATCAAATGTGTTCATTTACCCTGACATAGGTTTCGTCACATAGGCCTACATACCATTCATAATATTTGGCAGTTAATTTATTTATTTGTTATTGATGATGACACAATTAAGTTACTACTATATATTGCCTAAAAAATTAAAAATTTAAAGTCGAAAAATAGTCTTCTTGGATTTAAAATTTTCCTAGCTATTCAAATACGTGTTTTACATTTCAACAATATGCACGTTCCTAAAATATGAGCTACTCAGTCCGGCAGAGTTTACTTGAATATCAAATCACTGACATCTGATTTAGTTTACCGAGATCTCCTAACTCTCCTCCCATTCCCACGCAACGGAAAGATAGATGATAGTGAGAGCAAAGAGTTCGAGTTCATCGCCCTGTAGCGGGAAGAAAATGTGGACTTTGCGTATCGTGTAGCTACATTACACCAACATATCGTTTGCATAATTTGAGTATTTATGTGAAGTATTGCAAACGCGTAGTAACTTAACTTTTAGGTGTTCTTAATTTGTTATGGAAAGCCATTCAGTTGTACAAGGTAAAGAGAATTGCCTTTGTTATGCCTACAAGAAATGCACATCACTAATGAATACCTCGTTTCCATGAAACGTATTTGATGATAATAACTGCAATTTCGTATGAATTGAGGTATAAAAAGTAGGACTAGACTATTTTATGCCAATTGAATACTTTTCTACAGGAACCTAACCAAGGTGATTAAAATCTGTATGGTTCATCTGGAATGGCATAGGTTAATTCGATTATCTGTCAGGAGATCTACGTGGTTAGTGCGATAGTTGCCACCCCCGGACGCCCGGGTTCGATTCCCGGCTTTCGCACGAAATTTGAAAAGTGATACGAGTGCTAGAACGGGGTCCACTTAGCCTCGGGAGGTCAAGTGAGTAGAGGGGGATATTAGATTCCCTACTCAGCCATCCTTGAAGTGGTTTTCCGTGGTTTCCCACTTCTCCTACAGGCAAATGCCTCAATGGTACCTAACTTAAGGCAACGGCCGATTTCTTCCCCTCTTCCTTGTCTATCCCTTTCGATCTTCCCATCTTCCCATCCCCTACAAGGCATCTGTACAGCATAGCAGGTTAGGCCACGTAGGGTAGGTACTAGTCCTCCTTCCCAGTTGTATCCCATGACCCAAAGTCTGTCGCTTCAGGACACTGCCCTTGAGGTGGTAGATGTGAGATCCCTGAGTCTGAGGGAAAAGCCAACCCTGATGGGTAAAGGGATTAAGAAAGAAGAAAGAAGAAAGAAGAAAGAAAGAAAGAAAGAAGATTAAAGCGATGTTCGAAACGCCATTTCTGATCCAACCAGTGCTTTGTGTCCTTTGAGAACTGATGTGTAAGTTATGGCTTGTAGGGTCCCTTGGAGTCACATACGATTGTCATATTATATAGGCTACGTATTACATTATTGCCCTTTTGAGCGAAACTATGTCAATCCTCATTTCCCAATTATGACTCTTAAGAAATACCTTGTCCATCTATGATTAGGTCCTACTGATCGTGGAACTTTTGAGGTTTCGATCATCCTTCGGGATAAGGGCTCTTATTGTTATTGCTCGTTGTTTAAAGGGGCCTAACATCGAAGGTCATCGGCCCTATTATTATTATTATTATTATTATTATTATTATTATTATTAGTCTATTATTATAGAGAATGTATTTAGAGGGCGTGATTAGCGTAGTGGCTTACTTGCTGGCTTTCCATTCCGGTGGCTGAGATTCGATTTCCAGTCGAATCTAGGCTGGAAATTTGTCCTGAAATCTCACGTGGTATCAAGAAGGGCATCGAGCCTTATATCCCTGATCAAGACCCCAAAATCAGCCAAGTGTCTCCAGCGAACCAAAAATACGTGGGATAAGCTGAAGATTTTTTTTAATTTTGAGAGAATAACTTTGCTTCATAAGAGTACTGACATTTTTAAAAATGTGGATCAGTATATTCGTTAATCGCTAATGACATCAATATAATGGTATTCCTAACACCTGATTGTAAAACTTACAAAACTTTGTTGGCCTACCCTTATAAATGCATGCAAGTAAACGAACTTCTATTTATGTTATCCAGTGAGACGCCTTCACCTCGTGGTAATTCACATTCTACTTGTAATATAAAAGTAAATATTAAGCCAGGATAAATATTCTCCTTGTCAAAAGAAAGGCTCCTGTGAATGGGAACTTCCCAAGGTCCTGTTCCAGCGGAGCGTTGTAGCCTTGTATCGAGCAACTTCCAGCGTTCTTGTCGCCTGGCTTGGCCAGCTCTTGTTAAGAAGATTCACAGTGCGCATGCTTGTCAGTCGAGCGCGTGCTGAAAGATTCTACCCACTATCTCAGCAGCTGAGTTTGTGGAACGAACTTCTCATCAACATTTTGTGACAATATCTCTTGTGTTCTTCCAACTTACCCAATATCATATTTACGTGTGGTAAAACCTCTATGTGACGTTGATGGAGAACTACTAACCTGCAGTATGTACATTATTAAGAACGAGAATTATTTGATTTAATTAGAACAATATTGAATGTTGGATGACAGAATCTTACTGGCGAAAGTTCTAAGCTGAGATAGTTCACATAGCTGTTCTCGTAGGCGCAACGACAGTATGTTTGTTTCTATCAACACATCTAAGAGAATCGCACGCTCAAATAGAATATATCCCCTTCAGGAGCGAGACCAAAGAGCGTCGGTGGATGCAGAGTGGGTCTTGGCCCTCAAGTGGCAATAGAGGCCCGTCGTACGGAATGAAAGATTTTACCCCCTGAAGATATCTTGATATTACTGAATGTTTCCTTTCTAGACCACTATGACCAGAAATCGCTTTTTATGCGACATTAAACAGGAGGCACTTTTTATTTACTCTGGGTCCTATTTCTATGCCGGCCCCGTGGCGTAAGGGTAGCTTGCCTGCCTCTCACTCGGAGGCCCCGGGTTCGATTCTCGGCCAGGTCAGGGATTTTTACCTGGACCTGAGGGCTGGTTCAGCCTACGTGATTAGAATTGAGGAGCTATCTGACGGTGAGATGGCGGCCCCGGTCTAGAAAGCCAAGAATAACGGCCGAAAGGATTCGTCGTGCTGACCACATGACACCTCGTAATCTGCAGGCCTTCGGGCTGAGCAGTGGTCGCTTGGTAGACCAAGGCCCTTCAAGGGCTGTAGTCCCATGTTTTTTTGAACAATTTCTATTCAAAAGGTACACATCGGTACACATCTTTGGGAGGACAAATAAGAAGAAATGTGGGTTAAATGTTCCTCTCCTTCGTCATTAGAAGTAGCCTACCGGGCGAGTTGGCCTTGCGGTGAGGGGCGCGCAGCTGTGAAATTGCATCCGGGAGGTAGCTGGTTCGAGCCCCACTGTCGGCAGCCCTGAAGATGGTTTTCCGTGGTTTCCCATGCTGGGACTGTACCTTAATTAAGGCCACGGCCGATTCCTTCGCATTCCTAGGCCTTTCCTATCCCGTTGTCGCCAAAGACCTATCTATGCCAGTGCGACGTAAAACAAATAGCTAGAAGTAGCCTAGTTTATTAGCAGTTTTCCCCTTCATTTCAAGTGAATGACACACACGCACGCACACGCGTACACACACACACACGCGCGCGACACGGTTGAATTTTTGTAATTCTGCTTCCAAGAAATTACGAGGAAATATTCACATTCATACAGCCTCATAGGTTATAGGTCTACTTCGCGTGGGCCAAGTAGGCTTATATGGGGATCATTATCACAAGCTACCAACAAACAAAAGAAAAAGAAGACAAATCCTATGGGGCTACTGCCCCGATGAGCTTTGATTTACCAAACAACCACTACGCAGCCCGAAGGCGTGTAAATTACAAGGTGACGCGTGGACAAACGCACATAATCCTCTCGACCGTTTTTATTTGGGCTTTCTAGATCGGAGCAATTACCTTGTTCTCAGAAAGGCTGAGTGCACCTCAAAACAGCACTCACCAGATCCAGATAAAAATCCCTGACCAAGCCGAGAATCGAATCTGGCGACTCTGGGTAAGGGGACCGCTACCTCTAGGGCGCAGGGCTGGCAGAAGAATGCAGGGTAGGATGATAATCACTTCCCCCTAAACTTCGTTCCCAGTGTTAATACTTGTTGATAAATAAACATATAGGCCTGTACAGGTGTCAGATCGTGAACAAAAGGATACCTGGTATGTAAGTGGTGGAAGTTTGAAACCATGTTGTTTGTGTTTCATTTCTTTTCTGATGTTATATTGTCGTTATTTATTGTGTTGGGTTGTATTCTTAATAACTGATATGTTCTTGCAATGAAACGCAAATTAACCAAAAATCAACATCGTTTTGGGCTATGCAGTTGGTGAGAACGAAATAAAAACACACTCTTGGTGACAGCAGAAATTTGTGATGTTTAAACGCCGTCACGTCAAGCGATGACGAATCGAATAAACGATTTGAGGATTGTTATGTATTTACTGCGACGTAAAATTAGAGGTCTCGTGTCAATCAACAGTCACGTCAAACAACAACAATCTAGCACTTTCGAGATGAAGCTGATCATGACTTTTGGAAGAAAAAAAAAATGTATGGACAGATCAACCGGTGGCATAATGTGTTATACGTTTTTCTCAGAAAAGCTCTCCTGATGTTGCTGTTTGAGGTAGAATTTGGAAGGGACGTATCGTAGGACATTCTTCTTTTCTTTTTTTCTTTTTCTTTTTGGAAGAACGATCACCAGTGACCGCTATCTGAAGATGTTACGAGAGATGGTTATTGGTGTGGGGGCGAGGAACTTCGTGAACCAGAATTTCCAGTAGTCTGTTCAAGATCCATGGTAGTAAGTTGTGCATGTGATTCAAATGTCGGAGCGAGGATGGAACCTTATTTGCTCCCGGGTTTGAAGGCGATGATGTCGATTCTTCTTGTTCCTCTCCGTCAAATGCTAGGCCATGGACCTCTTTATGTAGTAGATACCCTTTTCGAGGTAGCATATCGGCCAAGGATGTGGTGATATCTAGTGTTTCGTAGGCATTCGCCGAATCGGCATGATCCTAAGACGTGTAAATTAATGTTGTGAAATGATCAACACAGGGAACTGTATCAGATCGCGTTCAATATATATTTAGTAATGTTGGTACGTGCTAGATTTTGTTGATAGAAGTTGAATATTTCCAGAAAAGTAGGAGTGTGGGGAAACCATAAACTCATAGAAAATCGCTTAACTTGGGGATACAGCACCACGATCGGGAAGAAACTCTAGTACTAGCAACTCCAAGTGGTACACCACTACAACTGAAGTCTCTAAACAATATGTGTGATGGTAGAATAAGGTACATCGAATGGCTGAGACTGCAGGCAGCGAACGGGAGAGAAGGAAGTTCAAACAAAATCGCTATTGTCAGCAGTGGACTTGAGAGTGGTAATTGTGGCCCCCGAGGGAAGCTGTTGAATTATTGTCCGTTTCTCTATACCTTAGAAGCGGTATTCTCGAGGTAACCAAGTTCTGCCACATATATCGTATTTTGGGAATACTATTTTTTCTAAGGTCAGGAATGTAGATTCAGTTTTCTTACTTCATGATTCGTAGCGATATTGCCTAATACAATGGGTCTGATGATATTCCTATATGTTCCTATATGTTGCCACAAGTATGTAGCATTTGATGATACCACCTAAAATTTATGTTGGACAAAGTGGACAAAAGGTTCGTTTTTTCTCCTTGATCTGCGGCTTTTTCTCGCAAATTTAATTCCAGCAATACTCAATAATAATAATAATAATAATAATAATAATAATAATAATAATAATAATAATAATATGGCCTCAGCTACTATGTGCAGGGTTCCTTTAAATGATGCCGCATAAACTTTGTGATTTGGGATCCAACAAGCCCTTGGGCTGACACTTTGACAGACAATCTATATTAGTTCATGTAGCCTACTTCACACTGCATGATCAGTGCTACTGGTAAAGCAATAATAATGCTGGCTGTATGTCAGTTTTGAACATCCGTTTTATTCTAACACATAGAACATCTCTTCGAGAGGATCTGTGGCGAGTTTTAATTAATTTTGTCGGCAAAACACCAAATGTGTGAAGGGGTGTTCTTTTAGGTCTACATGCCGATATCATGCCACACGACATGGAGTGCCGAATAGACTATTTTTCGCACTTCAAGATTCCTACTACCTCTGTAGAGTTTGAATCCACGATCCGGAGGTCGACACTCTAGAATTGATCCACAGAGCAATCTAACATTCAAATTAAGTGTGCAAGGGTACAAGGAGAAATTACATACTTATCCACCGTTGAAGTCTACAATGATGAAATTTCACTAGTGGCTGTATATGCGTTGTGCAGACTTGTGAATTTGAATTGTACCTACATAGTTTAATGCAAAGTACCTGCCCATTTCCGGTGAGTAAAAACAGACAATCGGGAATTGGTGTAACTACATAGGCCTACTTTATCAGGTAATGTCTGTGATACACAACACGCACTGTTTCACAATTCAACAAGTCACCAAGCTTTTACCAGCGTTTCGAGTATTCTAATGGCTCTCAATCACAGCGTGGTAGGCTGTAAAGTAAGGATCTTACCTATGATTCATAAAGTAATTTTGTAATGTATGTTGAGTTTTGAGCATGAAGGCTGGTAGGATCCTCTACAGACACACCATCAGCTGCTGTAGGCAGCTAAGGTGTCACTGAAGAGGCGTACTATGGAAATAAGGAGTGGGGTAATTTCCTGTTGCTTTTCCTACTGATCTAGATGTCTGCCAAGCCCAAAGAAATGCATTGACAACTAGCACTATGGGCAAGAATCTCACATCATTCATCACAGGTGACTGGCTGCCTAAAGAATGAGTGGTGTTGCTAGTAATGGGCTACCCATACCCCCAGTCACTGTCATATTGTCAAAGCCAAGGACGGGATGGAGACATAAATAAATTAAAGTGGCAAATTTGATCCAATCCCTACCAGGAGACACAGTGTACGGAGTGAGTTGGCTGCTCGGTTCGAGCCTTACACCTATCAGCTTGCACTCGGGGATGATGGGTTTAAACTTCACTACTGGCAGCCTTGAACATGATTTTTCTATTTTTTTTCCATTTTCACGCCAGGAATATTCAGGGGCTGTGCCCTAATAAAGGCCACAGTTTTTCATTCCCTACCCTAGCCCTTTCCAATCCCATCGTCACCAAATAGCGTATCTGAGTTTGCGTGATGATAAATGTTACTAGCAATAAGGAAAACATTGTATTCCACAAGAAATGTATCTGGAATTACAAATTCCCTTTTAGTGGCCTGACTGAGTGGCTCAGCCTTAAGTCAGAGGATTCGATCCTTGTTTTCGAATTTTGTTTCATCTTAAATCTGCTGACACAAGGCTAGCGTATTAAGCACATACATACACTATCGAACTGAGACGGGATTGAACCCGTCAGAAAGTTGGAGTTCTATGGTCTGAGCCACTCGGACTACCTTGAAGGAATTTATTTCAACAAATGATCCCTCTCTTACCAAAATTATCCGTCAGGGACGAGTACCTAAACTAATCTTGCAGGTTACCACGATGTAAAGTTATGTGATGCTGTATGGCCTTCGAATAAAGTATTCTAGTTGAACGAGATTGAAATGAATACAATCTTGCTTTGTTCTGTAGCTTTTGATTTAGAAACTGTTTGCACCTCTCTATGTGACATTACTACGGCATAATAGTGGGGAGGGACAGTGCTGCACTAGTGATA
Organism: Anabrus simplex; assembly: GCF_040414725.1. Lineage (NCBI taxonomy): Eukaryota > Metazoa > Arthropoda > Insecta > Orthoptera > Tettigoniidae > Anabrus > Anabrus simplex. The sequence goes on from NC_090265.1 coordinate 206,529,474, forward strand.
GCAGGAGTAACAATTTGAAGACAATAAAATGTGAATACTAAAATCTTCAGTTACACTTTTTTCTTCTTCCGCCTGTGCCAGCACGTCTCGGCGCAAGTGCCCCATACCCCGCACGCCCTCTATCTCCGTGCCTCACGTACCCTCGGCCCATACCATTAGAATTTTCCGCACGAGCGAAGGTAATCTGTGGGATATTAGACTCAAGACGCCCATCCCTGCAGCATCCCCTTCCAACCCCCTCTCTCCACTCCAAACTCTTATTACAAACACCTAAACTCCCTCCATACTGGGACTCGCATTCTAGAAATGTCCTTGCTCATCACGAAATCAATTTTCCCAATGGTCCTCTTTTCCGTCTCTCCTATTCTTACCCACTCTTTCTCCCTCATTTCTATTATTTGTATCTCTTTCTCTTTCACGCAATAGGGCAAATAACGTAATAATACCAGATGGCTAACACCTTGAAAACTATCACTCAGGTCTAAAATAACATGGACTATATTTGTGATGGTAGCTATCGAGGATTACCGGAGCGAAGATTGCTTCAAAGGAACAAAAGATCAACTAACAATTTGCTCCTTGGGTAGGTTATACAAAATCTTTTCAGACCCATAAAAAGTCCCAGTTACAATTAAGAAACCTGAATATTTCTCGTTTGGAACATTTATTAATGTATCGGATTGTCTCTTTTCTGTTACTATATCCTGTAGTGAATCCATATTTCAGTACTTAAAAAGTGTCTCAAAATGGGATATTAAAAAATACAGGCACGTTCACAGAAATTCCTGTTCCTTGGCTGGGTGGTCAGCGTAGCGGTCTTCGCTCCAGAGAGTCTCGGGTTTTATTGCTGGTCAGCCCGGGGTTTTCGTCACGTCTGCTCTGGCTCGGGGCTGGTATTTGTGTTCCACCCTAATACACACAACTTCACATTGCACCCAACACATCAAATTACAACATAACCACAAAAATGCGCAAAAATTAATAGAGGAGATCCTTCCACAGAGTTTTGGCGTTAGGAAGGGCAGCCGGCCGTAAAACTGCGCCAAATCCACAAGCAGTGCCGATCTCAGAAAATGCAGATAAAGCCAAGAAGAAGAAGATGAAGAGAGGTAAAGCTCATATAAGAATTTTCAAGATACTAATAATTACTTCAGCTGATTCATTGTTTACCTAACAATCTAGTGCCAGCCCCGTGGTGTAGTGGTAGCGTGCCTGCCTCTCATCCGGAGGCCCAGGGTTCGATTCCCGGCCAGATCAGGGATTTTTCTCTCGACCTGAGGGCTGGTTCGAGGTCCTCTCAGCCTACGTGATTAGAATTGAGGAGCTATCTGACGATGAGATGGCGGCCCCGGTCTCGAAAGCCCAGAATAACGGCCGAGAGGATGCGTCGTGCTGACCACACGACCCCTCGTAATCAACAGCCTTTCGGCTGCCCTTGGGCAGGCCAAGGCCCTTTCGAGGGTGGTAAGTGCCGTGGAGCTTTTTGGGTTTGGTTTTAACAATCTAGCATAAACTGAGCTTATCATTAAGATACAGAATAACAAATATTGGCGTCATTTTCTAAAAAGATGGTTTCTAATGTAACTAAGTTGCTGGTTTATAAAGGTAATATCTCAGAATAGAAAAATGTTTTATAATATGGATCAACTGAAAAAGACATTGCCCTGTAGTTTTTTTCTAATTAGTATCTCTTCCTCCAGTCAACAAAAAGAAAAGTAGAATTGTATCTATGGACATAAAAGAAGAGATCAGTGACTATGACTGGATTTAAATTATTTGTGTCAATTGAATTTTGTTCCTTGGTATAAAGTCCGACACGTCATCTTGTTATCTATTATTATTATTATTATTATTATTATTATTATTATTATTATTATTATTATTATTATTAGACTACTATTATTATTTACCAGCAGAAGTACCCGTTCTTCGCACGGGTTATCAGAAACTGGCTTCAGTTAATCATTACTATCGGTGTGACTGACTTCATTAGCCATTTAAATCACTGGTGTATTTACTTAAGTACGTAGAAATTATTTGTCATGTTTGGAATTATAGTGTATCTTCTCCTTTTCTTCATGGGGCCTCTAAATATTAGTTCCTAATTAACGTCGACCTCTAAGATCTTTTGCTACCATGCTTTTCCTTCATTCGCGCCTAGATATACCTGCTCCCTTCACAAAGCTGGAGGTTTAGTGTAAGTATACTTCCGCTAGATAGTACCAAAAATATAAATATTATTGAATGTGTTTGATCCGACATTTTGTAACTATTACAAATGATCAAGGAAATACGCGATGCATAAAAAAAAACTACTATAATTATCGAAAATTATAATTCCCAGGGCTTGTAACTCATGTCGCACATCATATAATGAATCTGGGTATAAATGTTGAGAAAATTTTTCAAGTCATGGGCGCACGATCTTGACAATTGTGTACATTATATAGGTTGTTTTCATGGTTACAATGATCGTAAAAGTGGACCAAAATATCGGCACTAATAACATCAGTGATCCTACTACTCCGTGATTTGATAGAAAATAGTTTAAACTGTAGGTTATATAAACTACCTCGTAACATGTAATGTTCTCGGTGAATTGATATTTCATATTTGGCACTAAACAACGGTATAGACTACTAATGGAACAATGGGAGGCCTTTATAAGTGCAAATAAAAAGCATTCTATTAAAAAGTCACTTTAGATTAATCGCGAACTCTTGATCTCGGCCAGCGAGAAGGATATGGATAAGAACTCTCGCCACGCACTTCACAAATAATTCACTCACAGGCTATATCGAATCTCGACAACATTTTCACAAGTAGGTAGCTTAGAAGTGCAGTTGGTTAAGAAAATAATAATAATAATAATAATAATAATAATAATAATAATAATAATAATAATAATAATAATAATAATAATAATAATAATAATAATGAAATGAAATGAAATGGCATATGGCTTTTAGCGCAGGACATGTCCGAGGACATAATAATAATAATAATAATAATAATAATAATAATAATAATAATAATAATAATAGACTAATAATAATAATAATGTCCGCCTCTGTGGTGTAGTGGTTAGCGTGATTAGCTGCCACCCCTGGAGGTCCGGGTTCGATTCCCGGCTCTGCCACGAAAATTTGAAATGTGGTACGAGGGCTGGAACGGGGTCCACTCAGCCTCGGGAGGTCAACTGAGTAGAGGTGGGTTCGATTCCCACCTCAGCCATCCTCGAAGTGGTTTTCCGTGGTTTCCCACTTCTTCTCCAGGCGAATGCCGGGATGGTACCTAACTTAAGGCCACGGCCGCTTCCTTCCCTCTTCCTTGTCTATCCCTTCCAATCTTCCCATCCCTCCACGAGGCCCCTGTTCAGCATAGCAGGTGAGGCCGCCTGGGCGAGGTACTGGTCATTCTCCCCAGTTGTATCCCCGACCAAGAGTCTGAAGCTCCAGGACACTGCCCTTGAGGCGGTAGAGGTGGGATCCCTCGCTGAGTCCGAGGGAAAAGCCGAACCTGGAGGGTAAACAGATGATGATGAAGATAATAATAATAATAATAATAATAATAATAATAATAATAATAATAATAATAATAATAATAATAATAATTCGCAACCAGTCAGTAAAAATCAGGAGTGTATAGTGTATTAGGACAGAAAACGGCAAGACATAATGGGTCACAACCAATATTGTACTGGCAGACAAGGCGTCAAAGGACCACATCTGATCGATTCTGTGACCCAGCTCCTGGGAACATATAGAAGATCGGTTCCTGGCCATGGCTAATGAAATGAGAAAGGTTAGACACTAGGATAGAGTCGTCATTGTTCTTGTAGTGGTGGGAACTTTAGGACAAATTTGCCAGCAGCTGTATGATGCATTTCGTCACGTAATGCTTAACAAGAGCATCTACAATAAGCTGAAAAAGATAGTGGTTTTAGAAACCTGCAGCATTATGAAAAACGTGCTGAAAGGGAATTGAAGGACCCATAAATAAAGACATTCACCTTGGATAGTAATCTCACCCAGGCCTCCGTGGCTCAGACGGCAGCACGTCGGCCTCTCACCGCTGGATACCGTGGTTCAAATCCCGGTCACTCCATGTGAGATTTGTGCTGGACAAAGTGGAGGCGGGACAGGTTTTTCTCCGGGTACTCCGGTTTTTCCTGTCATCTGTCATTCCAGCAACACTCTCCATTCTCATTCCATAGCATCTATCAGTCATGAATATATCACTTTGGGAGTGGCGACCCCATCGTACTAACAGCCTATAGATATATGCTTCATTCATTACATCCCTGACCCGGTCAATGACTGGAAAACAGGTTGTAGGTTTTCATTTTCAGTAATCTCACCCAATGCAACTGAGCACCGAACAAATCCGAGAAAATCTGGATGAAGGCATTTTAATTTTGACATTATTCAGACTGCTTGCCTCTAAATTTCGATGTTCCACTTTACCCTACAAGATGGCAGAGAAACCAGGATTATGTTGGGTGAGTATGTGCTGAGCTTTAATTAATTTTGTCCGGTAAGCACCAAAGGGTCCGCCTCTGTGGTGTAGTGGTTAGTGTGATTAGCTGCCACCCCCGGAGGTCCGGGTTCGATTCCCGGCTCTGCCACGAAATTTGAAAAGTGGTACGAAGGCTGGAACGGGGTCCATTCAGCCTCGGGAGGTCAACTGAGTAGAGGTGGGTTCGATTCCCACCTCAGCCATCCTGGAAGTGGTTTTCCGTGGTTTCCCACTTCTCCTCCAGGCGAATGCCGGGATGGTACCTAACTTAAGGCCACGGCCGCTTCCTTCCCTCTTCCTTGCCTATCCCTTCCAATCTTCCCATCCCTCCACAAGGCCCCTGTCCAGCATAGCAGGTGAGGCCGCCTGGGCGTGGTACTGGTCATTCTCCCCAGTTGTATCCCCGACCAAGAGTCTGAAGCTCCAGGACACTGCCCTTGAGGCGGTAGAGGTGGGATCCCTCGCTGAGTCCGAGGGAAAAGCCGAACCTGGAGGGTAAACAGATGATGATGATGATGATGAAGCACCAAAGGTCTTACCAGAGGCTTCTTACTAACTTGTAAACGTCGTACGGTGGAATGCAGTATGAATCATTGTCCGGTCTTCAAGAATCTCTACCACTCGTCCACACAGAGAACTGTGGATATCTGCTACTGTATTCACACAGAGAGAAAGACAAATTTAAGTCGTTTACACATTAGCGGAGACAGCAAAATCCGACAGAACGTTTGAAATACGAAAACAAAGTCAGACAGTTGACAGTCTAATCGTGCAAATAAATTCCGGCTGCCACATCAAGAACATGTAATTGCTGCTTTTAACACCAACGAAGGTCAGAATTTATGTGAAAATCATTACATAGCCAATAAGGTTCCTTGGTGCCAGGTCATTGTCCATTAATTTGATAAGGCATGTTTCGCAATACGTGAACGTGTGCGATTTTTTTAACTTCAATATAAAACGTGCTCTGACCTTTTGCTATAACAGATAGTGTACTCTCTTATCACTCTTTAAGACTTCAGTATCAATTTAATGATCCGTAATGAATTCTAATTGCGCCATATCCCACTTAAACGTCACTAATTGGCAATTTATGGACCATGGCGTGCAAAGAACTGCAAACTCTAATTTAATACTAATTTTCGCCAGAATAATGAATGAGATTAAATGTGTGGTCTCTTCTGAATCAACGAGAGAATCAAATTAATAAATTAGGACTGTAGATCTTTAAATTTAGAGTTAATGTTTGATTCGGTGGTTTAGCACTGCAGGAGTTCGCTTCCAGGTCAGTGCCTATTGGTGGCAATCTCCAGAGTTATTCCTCCTAATTATAGGATGGTTGCTGAATGAATCTGAGGTCTTAGGAAACCAAGCATTCGAGCAGTAGCTATAAACCTTATGTCTGAACACGCGCTATCGAATGGATTCCAAAACTGCGTAGTTCGGTTCCAGATCTCGGTGCCTATAAGTGACCATCTTTCAACGTCTCATGACTCAATTTCGTGCAGATGCTATGATGGTTACTTTTCCTCAAACACTAACCAAAATATTAACTAGCTGTTACAACCAATTGAGCATATCAAACAGTTCGAGCTATTGCATTTGGGAAGGGTAAATCTAGGTTCTGAATCACGGAGTTATCATGCATGCTTAAACACGGTCTTTGAATTTTCGAGAAAGTAAATATTGACGAATTTGAATCCAGATAAGATATTATATTGTAATAGCTGTCCCCTTTTCCTAAACTCAACTAATATTTTGGAGAATCTCGCTATTTAAAAATATTGTTCCTGTTTATTTTATGAGCTAGAACATGTGTAATTTTTTTATTATCAGCTCGGTGTGTTATTGTGTCACTACACTGCCTGAAACTAGTGTTATTGTAAAGCATTTTACCCAAAATGTTGTGCGGCTCCATGGCTAAATGGTTAACGAGCTGGCCTTTGGTCGCAGGGGTCCCGGGTTCGATTCCTGACAGGGTCGGGAATTTTAACCATCCTTGATTAATTTTGCTGGCACGCGGACTGGGTGTACGTGTCGTCTTCATCTGCATTTCATCCTCATCACGATGCGCAGGGCGCCTACTGGAGTCAAATCAAAAGACCTGCACTTGGCGAGTCGAGGATGTCCTCGCACACTCCCGGCACTAAAAGCCATACGCCATTTCATTTCATTTACCCAAAACGTTGTATGTAGTCGTAGGTTTGCCAGAGGAACTGTGATAAGTAAGTTTTGTGATGCACCAATTCAGTCATGCCAACAACTAAATAATGATACCTTCAAATGACCCCTTTTCAAGCGGATGTCACCAAAGGCGAATCCAAATACAGTAATGTAGTTTTTCGCGGCAGATATCTCCATAGACAACCAATTCAACAATGAAGAATCTGAATGTTCTCTAGACAATTCTCAGATAGTGGAATCGACTGGAGAGAGAGGCTCATTCACCTTGCATTACGCCTTGTTATCCTCGGCTTAAGTCATTGAGACCAGCTGCGTAGCGTAAATGATTAAGCGCTGCTCTGCGATGCTCAAATATCAGATCGTATCCCGAGGCAGTCTGCTGACATGCATGACTACTGAAAATGTAAGAGAAATTTGCCTTAGTAGATTTACTGGTACGTCAAGAACCACTATTCAGTGCAGAACTTCGGCACTAGGGCGTAATTTCAGTTCGATAGTAGTAGAAAGAACAGTTTTATTTATTTATTTATTGGGAATAAAACAACTCATGAGTCCCAGTTAAAATACCCACGGCAGTAGTTATATTTATGTAAAATAATTAACAGACAATTCTATTTCAGTTATGTACAAACAACACTAATGACACCACAACTGTAATATCAAAAAATACAGCTAATAAAAAGAGCTAATATGTAACCAATGAACGAGATATTTAAATTGGGATATTTATCTTCTTCCCAGCATCTTGCCAATTTCTGTTGTTCGGCGCGTTATTTTTACTTGAGCTACTTTTACGACCAGATAGTCAGCAACCTTATATATAAAACCAAATCCCATGGCACTACAGCCCTTGAAGGGCCATGGCCTACCAAGCGACCGCTGCTCAGCCCAAAGGCCTGCAGATTACGAGGTGTCGTATGGTCAGCACGAGGAATCCTCTCAGCCGTTATTCTTCGCTTTCTAGACCGGGGCCGCCATCTCACCGTCAGATAGCTCCTCAATTATAATAACGTAGGCTGAATGGACCTCGAACCAGCCCTCAGGTCCAGGTAAAAATCCCTGACGTGGCCGGGAATCGAACCCGGGGCCTCCGGGTAAGAGGCAGGCACCTTACCCCTACACTACGGGGCCGACAACGTTATATATGGAGGGATATAATCGGTGGATGTTCGCAGTATGATGTGTTATGTGTAGATTAATATTTGCACTGAAACAAAAAAAGAACACCCAGTCCCCGAGCCAGACGAATTAACCATACACAGTGAAGAATGATCTACGAAGTTTATATTGGAGTATTTTAAATTTGGTTGTCTATTGAATTATATAGACTAGTAGAAACGTACATTATGAGGTAAAGTTTGCTTCCACTGTGCTAGAAATATCAACGTATGGATGAAGTCTTGTGTATAGTTCCCATTGCGCTATTTGTAATTGAGTGTTCTTAGAAATTTCAGATGCACTCTTTAAAATAAAGAAGATATTTCTAGGTCGACTAAAAGGGAGACATTGCCAACACTTCCCCATTCGTTTCATCCATTTTCAGTATAGGCCTACTAGCAGGTCATGGCGAGAACTTTCACATGTTCAAATTACAGTATAAGGATCAACTATCACCCAATTTAGAGAAATGGATGTTTTATCTTCCGAGAGTGCTTCACAGGACCACTCCAGCACACGACACACTTCCACAACGAAAGCGCACTGACATGGGTAAAAGGATGCAACATTAAGATTGGTTTGTTCAAATTCTATAGATGCATCACTAAAAGGACTAACAATCCCAAGGTTAGAGCTACATGCAGCAGTCATTTAGTCCGATACATTCAGGTCACTGCGAAAGCCTTAAAGTTATATTCCTTAAAACTCAGGTTAGAGACCGATTCAGTTCTTTTTTATTTGATTTGCTTTATATCACAACGACACAGTTAGGTCTTATGGCGACGATGAGATAGGAAAGGGCTAGGAGTGGGAGGAAGGCGACCGTAGTCTTAATTAAGGTACAGCCTGGTTTAAAAATGGTAAACCACGAAAAACCATCTTCAGGGCTGTCGACGGTAGGATTCGTACCCACTATCCCCCGAATTCAAGCTCACAGCCGCGCGACCCTAATCGCACGGCCAAATTGCTCGGTAAAAGAATAATAGTGGGAAGGATACACAAAGGGGATTTGCACGCTATTGGTCAATTACCTATGTCTTTTTTTAGACAAAGATACTGGATAAGGAATGCGGGAAATCTGATAAGAAAAATTGTTTACATTGCATGATATGTTCTGGGTTGAACGCAAGCAAGAATGTCAACACAGTTGATTAGTCAGCTACTAAAATCTCAGGTTAAAATTTCACGTCCATTCACAAACTCAGGGATTGACTACGGTAGATAAACTTTGATGAAACAAGGTTCTATTAAAAGCAAGATTAAGGTTAAATATTATATTGCTCTATCTGTCTGTTTCATTGAAAGGCCATACACGTTGAGTTGGTCCCAGATTTGACGTTACAGACACGTGTCGCTGCTTTGAGGAGATTCAGCACAAGAACTGAACAATATACTGATATCTATAGTGGCAATGGAGCTACTTTCATAAAAGCACATAGAGAACTGAATAATTTTAAGTGATACCAAATTCAACGAACAGTTTCAAGATTTTTAAAAACGAGGTATAAACATCCACTTTACACTCGAAGTTCACCACGTATGGGAGGCTTATGAGAAGCAGGTATACAATCAGTGAAATTCTTGTTAAGGAGAATAATAGAACTAGCAAGCTTGAGTTACGAGATTGTGACAAACTGAAGCTTGTCTGAATTCTCGTCCTGTCATTGCACTTTGTAATGATATAAATATTTTGATACATAACTCATAGACACATTTTAATTGGCATATCCTTACTTGCAGTTCAAGGTGCTAACATATTAGCCCTAAATTCTACCTACTTCTAGATGGAAGCTAGTCCAGCAGATGACTTAGCAATTCTGGACAAAATGGTCGTTCGATTATTTGAATTAGTTACAAAAGCGACGTAAGTAGAAGCATGTACCACCGATCATGATGATTGGAACAATGGTACTCATCAAAGAAGATAACCTTCTCCCATTATTATGGAAGAAGGGAGTTGTAACAGAAATTCATCGGTGTAGTAACAACTTAGTTCGAGTTGTCACAATTAAGGCTATGAATTGAACATTTAAAATACCTATCAATGAGTTTTGTATTTTACCATGTAATGATTGATTACTTGTAATAATGCAACTAGATTTTTTCGTTTTTATTTAACATGTCTTCATTTACTAGATTTAAAAAATAACAACTTCATTATGTAATTAAACTAATTAGGTGAGCGGAATGTTCATTATGAGGTTGGTAATACTGTTTCTCCTAATTGTTGTTGTTAATAACCAGCACGGGGAACGGTAAAGTGATATATATTACACTGTGTTTCATGTTTAATGTATGTATTGATTACGAGCTACCACAACAACCTGTGCCTCTGTAAGTAATATTGGAAATTTAGTTCTTTTGGCAACGATGGATAGGAAATGGCTATGCGTGGGAAGGAAGCGCCTGCTGCTTTAATTAAGATACAGCCTCATCATTTATCTGGAATTGAAGCCATCATGTCCACAATTAAGGTACAGCCTAGTGTAAAAATGGGAAACCATGGAAAAACATCTGCGGGGCTGCCGATGGTGAGATTCGAACCCACCATTCCCGAATGCAAGGTCACAGATACGCGTCCCTAACCACGCAACCAACTCGCTCGGTTCAGCAAACGAATTCCATATAAAAAGTCGAAATTTTCCAGAGCATTATTAGGTTGAACATGGTCATTAAATCTCAAATCTTCAAACATTTTTTCATAGAAAAGTTTTGACTAAATGTTTCTAGCTAGCTATAAACATCCATTTGAATGACTCGTAAATATAGATCATATTTCGAAATATCATATTGTAAATGGAGGAGAGGTACTGTATGTCATCATTACTACTTGTCGCAAGGAGTGAGGTAGACAATGGAAGAGTAAACTAAGTTTTCCTGTACTGCGGTGTGATATGGTCAGTATAGCTTTGTTGCAAGTTTCATTTACACTGAACGGCTCTCTAGATCGGATTTATTGTTACTGAGATTGGTTAAACAACGAGTGGCCTGGCTTGTTTTGAGATTGTATCGGCCATTGAAACATGTTTGTAGCATGCCCCTGTTGACATAAATGAGCTAACAATGCTGAGCCTATATTTAACAGACCAGACACGTATAACTCAGCATGACAGTGCTTTGTGTGTGTATATACTTACGGTCAGCAATTACATTGTGTTGGGGCAAGCGAAATCTCGACTGTTGCGTGTTCGCCCATCAACAAAAAGGAAGTACTACAGATAATGCATTAGATGAATTACACACGTAGCAGAAAAAAAAATATCGTACATTCCTTCACCACCCTTATTATTTGTCATGATCTCAGAAAGCTTTCTCGCCTGGAATATTGTGCTGTCAACAAGATAAAATAATAAAATAAACAACTTCTAAGCAAATCTTGTTAGTACGACAGAATGTGACAGCAGGGCAGTTTGAACAAAAGGATTCAATTATACGCTGTCATTTCTGAAGGTGCGGGAATAATCTGAGTGATTAGTAGGGGGCGGATGTTGCGGAACTACGCTGAAAAAGGTCAATGAAATGTCCCTAAATTTTAAGACACTGCTACAAAGTAAGTACAAAAATAATTTTTAAATATGTGAGCAAACTGAATTGGGATGGCTGTGTAACAATGGTTTTTTAAGTAATACGTTGCTGTTTTATGCACTGCACAATTCGTGTTTGTACAATTACCTCCTGCTTTACTTAGAAGTGTAACATATATAGATATGGACATAATTATTTCCTGTCCGCCTCTGTGGTGTAGTGGTTAGCGTGATTAGCTTCCACCCGCGGAGGCCCGGGTTTGATTCCCGGCTCTGCCACGACATTTGAAAAGTGGTACGAGCGCTGGAACGGGGTCCACTCAACCTCGGGAGGTCAAATGAGTAGAGGGATCCCACCTATACCGCTTCAAGGGCAGTGTCCTAGATGTGAGACTTTGGGTCGGGGGATACAACTGGGAAGGAGAGCCTGTACCTCACCCAGACGGCCTCACCTGCTATGCTGAACAGGGGCCCTGTTGGAGGATTGGAAGATTAGAATGGATAGGCAAGGAAGTGGGAAGGAAGCGGCCGTGGCCTTAAGTTAGGTACCACCCCGGCATTTGTCTGGAGATGAAGTGGGAAACTACGGGAAACCACATCGAGGATGGTTGAGGAGGGAATTGAACCCTCCTCTACTCACTTGATCTCCCGAGGCTGAGTGAACCCCGTTCCAGCCCTCGTACAACTTTCAAATTTCGTGGCAGAGTCGGGAGTCGAAACTGGGCCTTCGGGGGTGGCAGCTAATCACGGTAACCACTACACCACAGAGACGGACTTCTTGGTTCACAATACTTCAAAAGGAAGAGAGGAATGGGTCCAGACTCTTAGTCAAACGACTGTTGAATATACAGATGCTTGAAAATAAATAGACATACTAGGCTCTCCGAGTGCTTTCTTGGCTTACGCTGCTTAAACTCTTAACGATAGACCCCAAGAACTGTTGAACATAGAAAGCTCTACAAAGCAAATACACAATGGTATATAGGCCTACCTATATGTAAATAAGCGATTTTATGTTATAGCTTGAAGTAAAAGATCAACCTTATAAAAATTAGAAACATTTTTTGAGATTAATCACGTAACGTTCTTAAGATAGCCTTCCCGACAACTTGGTTGAATGGTCAGCGTTGAGGCCTTCGGTTCGTAGGGTCCCGAGTTCCTTTTCCGGCCAATCGCTCTTAATTAATTCTTTTGGCTCGGGGAGTGGGAGTTTATGTTTGGTCCCAAGCACTCTCCTCTTCATATTCAGACAACACACCACACGACCAACCTCTACAGAAACACTCAATAGTGAATAGATCCCTCCGCACGAAGAGCATCTGGCAGTAAGAGAGAGCCAAATTCACATGTGCGGCACAGTTCGCATCTGCGACGAGAAAAGGAGGTAGAATAACTTATTAAAATAGTTTCACCACAGTCATCTAAATAAGACGTCCGCCTTTGTAGTGTAGTGGTTAGTGTGATTAGCTGCCATCCCCGGAGGCCCGGGTTCGATTCACGGCCCTGCCGAGAAATTTGAAAAGTGGTACGAGGGCTGGAACGGGGTCCATTCAGCATCGGAAGGTCAACTGAGTAGAGATGCGTTCGATTCCCACCTCAGCCATCCTAGAAGTAGTTTTCCGTGGTTTCCCACTTCTCCTCCAGGCAAATGCCGGGATGGTATCTAACTTAAGGCCACGGCCGCTTCCTTCCCGATTCCTAGTATATCCCTTCCAATCTTCCCATCCCCCCGCAAGACCACTGTTCAGCACAGCAGGTGAGGCCACCTGGGAGAGGAACTGGTCATCCTCCCCAGTTGTATCCTCCGACCCAGCGTCTGAAGCTCGAGGACACTGCCCTTGAGGCGGTAGAGGTGGGATCCCTCGCTGAGACCCAGGGAAAATCCAACCCTGGAGGGCAAACAGATTACAAAGAAGAAGAAAAATCTAAATGTGATAAAAACTATCTTTACAGTTTTGCAGTAATTTGTATGTATGGTTTAGGGCTAATCATAATTTTAATGAAAAGACAGAGATAGTTTAAACGGTCAAACAGGAAGACGGCCAAAGCGACCTTGGAAAAACACCGCCCTCAACTACGTACATACACAATCTGGAGCTGAAATCATTGTTGGATTTGATGCAAGTATCCAATACTTTTAAAACGTTTTTTGCTGCATCTAAATAACAATTGATTGGGGCCAGTAGTTTAACGAGCTGTAGCACTGGAGGAACTGTTTTAATACCATGAATCCCGGGGTTTACATCCGATTTTCTATTTTATTTCAAACGAAGACAATTTTCTTTCTCATGCCAATAAAATAATGAATGAAATGAAATGTCGTATGGCTTTTAGTGCCGGGAGTGTCCGAGGACATGTACGGCTCGCCAGGTGCAGGTTTTTATTTGACGCCCATAGGCGACCTGCCCGTCGTGGTGAGGATGAAATGATGATGAATACAACACATACACCCAGCCACCGTGCCAGCGAAATTAACCAATGATGGTTAAAATTCCTGGCCCTGCCGGGAATCGAACCCGGGACCCCTGTGACCAAAGGCCAGCACGCTAACCATTTAGCCATGGGGCCGGACAGTAAAATAATAAAAGTACGGAAATAGAAGGTGGAGTTGACCGAAGTGGTCCTCTTAGATTTCACGTCCATATGAAATCTTCTCGTGTTGACACCAGAAATAAAATCAACTAATGCCGTCTGCAGGACAATCTTATGAAGCCTCTCACCATAAATTCAAAATTGCTCCCGGGCGACGCTGGTTGGGTCATCAGTGTGCAGAATTCCTTAACACCTCTTTCCTATTAGTATGGATCACTCGTGACACATCCAAAACACACATGCACGGGGCTACATGAAATATACATTCACTTTAACAGACTTGGAATTACGTTCAGGTACATTGTTACATTCGTATAATAAATAACGTTTACGTTTTTATTTCAACGAGTAACATGCAGAGTACAGACGTGAGGCTTATAAAATGTCTGTTAGCTGTAGTGATAGTAGATTTTTGACGGAAAAAACGAAGTTATCAGCCTCTAATAATATTAATAATAGCAGAAAAGAAAACTCCTACCCTTCTGAGAATGAAGGTACGGACTAAAGAAAGAGAACGTCTACGGAATTTCTCGTAGGTACCGATCGGGTGGGAAGAGGACAAGACTTGCGCAATGGTGGTCAGATAGAAGATGTGTGTCCGACTCGTTGGCTGAACGGTCAGCGTACTGGCCTTCGGTTCAGAGGATCCCGGGTTCGATTCACGGTCGGGTCGGGAATTTTAACCTTAATTGGTTAATTCCAATGGCACGGGGGCTGTGTATATGTGTCGTCTTCTTCATCATCATTTCATCCTCATCACGACGCGCAGGTCGCCTACGGGAGTCAAATAGAAAGACCTTCACCTGGCGAGCCGAACCCGTCCTGGGATATCCCGGCACTAAAAGCCATACGACATTTCACATTTCAGAAGATGAGTCTGGCATATATAAGAGCAAGTAAAATGTTGAGACACGACAAAACCATTCCATTTCGAGAGCGGTGAATTACAATGTTGTTGATACCACCCGGAATGGTTTACCACCAAAGAAGTTGACTCTTGGTTTAGATGAACTGGACCTTAGTGATCAGTGCACTGCTCTTGAAACGTCGTTGATCATGGTGTAAGTTGAAAAAATTCTGGTATGATCATTCTGTGAACCTTGATGATAACCACTTCGTGCAACGTTATGTTCTTTACAGTAGAAGATATATTTCGCAACAGGCCAAGATATGGTTTCTGTCCAGTGGACAAGGTTTTGCACTGGCAGATAATATTGGACATTCGATCTAGACGTGCATTTGCTCTTTCAACGAAAAAAAAAAACAAAAAAAAAACCCAACATTGTGCTTCCCTTACCTCAAAGAGGGATGTGTTCTTCGTCTCATGAAATACGCATTGGTTTTTCTTTTTTTTTTTTTTTTACAATTTGCTGTACGTCGTCCTACGTAGATAGGTCTTATGGCAACAATTGGATAGTAAAGTTGTAGGAGTGGGAAGGAAGTGACCGTGGCCTGGTGTGAAAATGGGAAAACACGGAAAAATAATCTTCTTGCTTGTTTTTTTTTTTTTTTTTTTTTTTTTTTTGCTATTGGCTTTCGTCGTACCGACACAGGTATGTCTTATGGCGACGATGGGACAGGGAAGGGCTAGGACTGGGAAAGAAGTGGACGTGGCCTTAATTAAGGTACAGCCCCAGCATTTGCCTGGTGTGAAAATGGGAAACCACTGAAAACCATCTTCGGGGCTGCCGACAGTGGGGTTCGAACCTACTACTTCCCGAATACTGGATACTGGGCGCACTTAAGCGACTGCAGCTATCGAGCTCGGTAAAATAATCTTCAGGGCTGCCGAAAGTGGGATTCAAACCCACTATCTCCCGAATACAAGCTGATAGCTACATGATCCCAACCGCGCGGTCACTTGTTTAGTAAAAAACGTGTCACTAACTGTAAGGCTCTGTGAGGTTTGTAACTGTGTTTATGCAGTAAACTAGCTCTTGTACCCGCCATCGGCGGCTTAATTTTGTACAAGTGCATGTAGGCTACTGCCATGTAGTGGAAAGGCTCTGGAACGGGTGCTTTTAACACATAGAAGGTGAATTTCTTGGAGAACGATTGGAGTAAATGCTGATGATCTTCTGTGTAAAATCTGAATTTTAAGTATATGTGCTGGACTTTATTTTGTGACAGGACTAACCATTTGCCCATTATTTTCGTCCTTATGTGATAAAACATGGGCTAACTAGATACTTTTATATTAATGGCCGTCATTTCAAAACGGCTTATTATTCCAAAATTAGAATAGACTTATGTTTGAGCTGTATATCTGAGATACATCCATACCAATGTTCAGCTCAATTGGTCTAGCAGTGTAGGCGTGATTGAGCGAGAAACATTTACCATTTTATTTTCAGCTATTACGCGAACATTTGCAGATTTTGTAATAATATATATTCAGGTAAATATTTCGAAGTAAAATATACTCGTGTGACAGTTCCTATGAAAATGTATGTGAAAAATTTAATGTAATTACGTCCAGTGGTTTAGATGTGATGTTTTGGAAGACGAAGAGAAGTCATTTAATTTTATATATACTAGAGATTGGATTCTCCAACCGAAGCCTTCTCATATTATTTCTGTCTAATATTTCACTGTATTCGTTATATATTTTTTCAGTTTATTATTGATATGGAAAATATAATTTTCTTTTTTTTTACTACAGTAATTTTTATGGCGACGATGGGATAGGAAAGGGATAGGAGTGGGAAGGAAGCAGCCGTGGTCTTAATTACGGGACAGCCCCAGAATTTGCCGGGTTTGAAAATGGGAACCCGCAGAAAACCATCTTCAGGGCTGCCGACAGTGTGGTTCGAACTCACTATCTCCCGAATACTGGGTACTGGCCGTACTTAAGCGACTGCAGCTATCGAGCTGGGTAAATACAGATTTTGACATAAATACCTCGTATTGCTGGAGGTCATCTGAAATTAAGGACGCAAGATGAGTGACGCGATGTTTCCTAGCAACCGTGCACACTGTGATGTGACATACTGATGAATGGCCACGACTGACAGACATTGGCTATAGGAGGCTCTTTTGCCGAAGAGGCCTAATCTTCTCATACGAACTGTGTAGAACAGAGCAGTATATACAGCATTTGCGAATAAGCAACCACAGCAACCACCTAGTTTCACGCGACTGTAAATATCGTGATCATTGTCGTAAGACCCATCGAGACGTAACTGTTCATTAAAAATCCCGCATAAATTGGCCGAGGTTCGATGCACTGAATCTTATACTTGCCAACTCCAAATTTTATACAGATGTCGCTCGAAAACGACTCGTTAGATGCAAATAAATTAATCGTCATCAATTTGAGTTGCATTTGTTCAAAGAAATATTTACGATCTTTTACTTTTCCCAAAGGGAAATTTGACCCAATATTTTTACCTTCTGCTCGTCGTGGAAATTTTAAAAAAAGGAGGAAAAAGGCAAAGCCCCCCATGGCACTACAGCAGTTGAAGGGCCTTGGCCTACCAAGCGACCGCTGCTAAGCCCGAAGGCCTGCAGATTGCAAGGTGTCGTGTGGTCAGCAGGACGAATCCTCTTGGCCGTTTTCTTGGTTTTCGAGACCGGGGCCGCTAACTCACCGTCGTATAGCTCCTCAATTCTAATCACGTAGGCTGAGTGGACCTCGAACCAGCCCTCAGGTCCAGGTAAAAATCCCTTAGCTGGCCGGGAATCGAAGCTGGAGCTTCCGGGTAAGAGGCAGGGACGCTACCCCTACACCAGGGGACCGGCAAAAAGACAAAGGCATACAGTCAATTAAGGGCCTTGACCTTATAGGCACGTGGTGAGCATGTCGACATCCTGGTTGATGTCTGGGCCGCAACCTTAACCAAAAAACTAAAATTAGTTTAGTTCTGCCAAATAGGGTATTCTTATCTACTAACACAGGAACCTCACTTCATAATAATATGTGCAATTTTGCAACTCCTAGATTAACATATTTCAAAACCTAGTTGTAACCCTGTCTAATGCTTGAAAATTTTCTTCCACTCTGCATTTTTCTGGTGCATAAGTAGCTATAATTAAAACAAGCGAAACAATTCTTACTTATAGAAGGACTACATCTATTTTCGTGCAACTAAAATGTGTATAAATAGATATATAGTTCAATCAGTACTCATTTATGGCGTTGAAACGTGGGCTACGCATACAATAGATTAATATTCTATTGAAATATGGCGTTGAAGAAGATTATCCAGTTCTTGAATAATGTAGTCAGGAGTGCAGAGGAGGGACTAGATAAATCCATGGTCGCCGGAAACGTCCCCGACAAGAGAAAGGGTGGACGAGCTCCTGCAGGCAGGTCAACATTTTCATTCAAACGATAGGGTCATCCTTTTTTTTTTTTTTTTTTTTGGAAGCATTCAATTGGCACTGATCCACAAATGATGAAGGTAAATACATAGCAACCACCACGCAGGTCGCGATTCTAAGCTTGGGAACACGTGAAGGAGAGCAACAATTAGAACCACTTTCTAGTGTTTACCACTATAATAAGTGCATTCTTTTGAATAATTATCAAATATGTTGCAGGAGAGTAGTCTACAATGCATGAGTAACCTACTTAATCCCAATCACGTTTGGGGAGGAATTTTCCTCCAGTAATATCTAGATTTGGAAATGTGCATACCTTTTAATGTGACCGCATTTGGTTTTGAATGAATTCAATATTGTGCTGAGACTCCAGTGCAGTGAATGTGTACAAAGTTCCTTTTGCTGGACGTGAATCATATGCAAATCAACATATGATTCTTCTGAAGGTAATACTGTATGTATGAAGGTTTGAAGCAACCATTCCATTCAGTAACTCTCGTAATTGTCTAGACTAAATTGGAACATCAGTCCGAATGAGGCATTTCAACGAACTGTGTAGAACAGAACAGTATATACAGCATTGGCGAATAAGCAATCACAGCAACCACCTAGTTTCACGCGACTGTAAATATCGTGATCATTGTCATAAGACCCATCGGGACGTAACTGTTCATTAAAAATCCCACATAAATTGGCCGAGGTTCGAACTGCTGTGCCCTTATGAGAAGCCAGTTACTATGTCACTCCGTTATCACGCTCGTTAGAAAACATACACATTAAAAGACATTGGCTGAGAAGAGAGTCAAATTAATAGTAAATTACAGAAACGGTATTCAAATTCCATAGCGTGTTTTCGAATTCATTAATCCCATGTGTCAGACAAAAATGGCTGATTTGCAGCTAAGAGTCAACCTGTTTCTGGATTTTCTTCAAGATTGCTCGCCCTCAACCATGATATGTTTAAAACTGAAGTGAATGTTTCACATGCATTTATGGGAACAGAACATACACGTGACGTACGTTAACATAGTATAGTTCTGCCAGTTCCTCTCTCGTAACTCCCGCACTTCCTTCGCAAATCATAATCGTAACCAGAAGATGTTTGGGCCTCCGATAAGACAGACATGCAACCGAGCCCGTGTATAATTTACTGTTTGCTGCGATCGAAGGTTTTCTCCTACAAACTTCTCCGTTTAAACTTGATACCTCTTATAAAGGCGCACAGTGATTCCTTCAGCAGCGACAAGAACACTCCAAGTTCTTTATATTCTAGAGCATGCACCAGTGCATTGGGCTGTGCACGGTGCAAAAGACGACTTCGCTTGGTTGACCAGAGTGAAGACCCCCACTCCTCCATTTGGAGCAATAGCGCTGTCTCTCTCTTTCCCCATGCCTGTCTCGCTCGCTCCGCCTGACTCCCTCTTCCTCACTTGCTCCATAGCGCTCCAAATCCGAGACGAGTTGAGCCGAGCTTAGCCGAGTAGCCCAGAGACGAAGCGTAGGTCCGAGCCTAGCTGAGAGGGACCGATGCACTATACACAGGACCTCTGCGCCTCAGTTTGCACGCGTGAGATTTTGGGCGTTTGAGAGGCGCTGTTCTAGAGAACAGAATCCAGAAACAAAGCAACATAGGCTTTCTAGATTTAAATATTTGACATATCGAAGCCATGAAAATGTAAAATATATTTGTGTTTCACTATTCATGAAAATTATTACTTCTTCTTCTGAGCTTTCTCCCAATAATCTTGCGGTCGGCACGTTTGTGGGTTTGGCCCAGTTTATAGCCGGATACCTTTCCTGACACTAACCCAATGAAGAGGGATGTAATCACTATTGTGTATTTCCGTGGTGGTTTATATTTAGTACGGCATGTTGTGTGTAGATGAAGAGATGTGTATTGAGAAGTATCAATACCGGCATCAATGATCCCCTGGTGGGGAAAGTACAGAATATGTTATGAATAGAATTAGTAAGGTCAAAGGCACGTTCTGATGCTATGGCCAATATGGATGCTCGCCTGATGACCATGATCATTAAAGTGTCAAGTCTTCGTGTTCTGACGCGGTGGTTAGCCGGTTAAGAGTGCGGTTAGTGGAAAATATTTTCATCATGAGAATGTTGCTCAGCAGGGTTGGAGAGGTGGTGGTGTACAATTTATAACCACCATGTGTGTACCAAAGCCAGGATTCAATTCCAAACTCTCCTCAGTGTTCACATGCAGTGAGGGCATATGACGCTGTTGATGGGAATTCGTCCATCAGATGGACGCGTTAAGCCTTCAGTAGACCTCTTGGTGTTATTCGACAGGAGTAGGCTATATGCCGACAACGAGTTTCACCCACTCTCCATCTCATTATTATCATATTCATCACCGCACACTTAGATGGTAGCTTGCCCACGGGCGCCAAATAGAAAGAACTGCACCAGGCGAGCCGAACATGTCCTCGGACACTCCCGGCTCTAAAAGCCATACGCTAAATAAATAAAACCAATACTGAAATTAAAGGAGCTCCATATCGAGTCTATACTCCTGTATGGTTGTGAAACTTGCGGGACTAACCAAACTGCAAGTCAGGAGCAAGACGAAGCGAACTTCTATCGACACTGAGTTGCGACACAGAAAATCAAAGCGTATCGGACACAAACAGGCAACATCACCAAACAAGAGCTAGATTAGAATCCCCAAGGTATCAGACACAGAAGCAAACCGACAACTTCATGGATGAGGAACACTATGAAAGACGGGACTGAGAAGGGACAAGAAACCCTGACTGATGATCAAAGACACGGCATGGAACAGAATCCGATAGCGAAATTTCATCAATACCTTACGATCCAGACAGAAGGTAGGCCAGTAGGCTTTGTTATTGTTGTTTTTGTTGATGTTGATGATGATAACAACAACAACAACAGCAATAATAATAATAATAATAATAATAATAATAATAATAATAATAATAATAATAATAATAATAATAATAATCTCTTAGAAACTGGTTTTGCTGCGCGGTTTAGGTCACGTAACTGTGAGATTGTATTCGGGAGAAGAAGGGTCCGAACCCCACTCTCAGCAAAACTGAAGATATCGTTGCGTGCATTCCCATTTTCACACCAGGCAAATGATGCGGCTGTTCCTTAATTAAGGCCATAGTCGTTTCTCTCACAATCCTAGCTCTGTCCTGTCCCATCGTCACCATAAGACCTGTCTGTGTCGCTGCGACGTAAAAACAATAACAAAAAGAAATCTCTTGGCAATTAGTTTATTATTATGATGGCACTTAGTTTATTCGCAGAGACTTGCAGACTGAACACTGAAAGAAGGCACACGAGTATATAATGATGATGACGACGACGATGATGAAGGTGATTATTATTATTATTATTATTATTATTATTATTATTATTATTATTATTATTTTATTATTATTTAACCATTAATCTGTCCGACTCGTTGGCTGAATGGTCAGCATACTGGCCTTCGGCTCAGAGGGTCCCGGGTTCGATTCCCGGTCCTATCGGGGATTTTAACCTTCATTGGTTAATTCCAATGGCCCGGGGGCTGGGTGTTTGTGCTGTTCTCAACACCCCTGCAACTCACACACCACACATAACACTATCCTCTACCACAATAACACGCAGTTACCTACACATGGCTGATGCCGCCCACCCTCATCGGAGGGTCTGCCTTACAAGGGCTGCACTCGGCTAGAAATAGCCACACGAAATTATTATTACCATTAATCTTCTCTAAAAACAGTTCAGTTTACCTTGCACTATACAGTTCATTCAGCAACACCAACAAAGTGTGGGGAAAAGATTCTGTATTCTGTATTCCCTTTGCTATGGGAATAGATCTTCGGAAAAGAGGATCGTAACATATACATTTCTTGTGGAGAAATGTATATGTTACGAATTCATCTCATGCCTTATGAATGAATTTGTTACAAATACATACAGAGCCTCCATTTCATTCATACGTGTTTGTAAATTTAGTCATAGCGCCGGGACAACTGAGTTACGTGATGTTTATGAGAAAACAATTTTGCAATGGCGGAAAAGAGTCAATTTGCATATCTCTAGGGACATGTTACAAGCTGGAAAGGTTCCTCTTTTTGAAATACTCCGCGTTTGAAACAGCCTGGGCCTTGTATATTACCTCAATAATCATAATTGGTGCAGACAAAGGCAGTTTACGAGGTCGTGAACTATACCCAGCACAAAAACTGGGAGGAATTTTGTATTCGTATATAGATGTGCCTAAAACAAGCATTACGCCCCCCTGCGCTGTTGTTTTATCTTGGGTGGATTATATAAAGTATTTGAGTCTGGCTAGTAGAGTGCTGGATTTCTACGCTCAAGCTGACGCGTTTGATCCGCTGGTTTTTGAAAGGTGTTCAGATATGCTTGCTTCAGGATGGTAGATTTATTGACACGTAAAATAACTTGTTTAAAACAATATTTAAGGCACCTCGGGGTCTGTGAATACCATAAGAGTAGTTAGTGTGTTGGAAAACCAATTAAACCAATATAGTACAGAGAAAAAAGGCCTATTGCCGTTTGGGTATTACTACTACTAATAATAATAATAACAGTAATAATAATTCTCTCCATTTATTCAACAATTAACGTGAGAAACATGCTGTATTTTGATGAAATTTGCCAGCCTTGTGTCGGTAGATAATATAATGATGTATAAACGAATTCTTATTCCAGGCATGAACCATATATCGACGGATGTATTTACTACTACGTATTTCTGAGTTGTTAATAATGTAGTGTGCTGTGTGTAGATGAAGATATGTGTACAGAGACGAACATAAACACTGCCAGGAATCGAACCAAGGGCCCTCTGAATCGAAGGCTATTCAACTGACCATTCAGCAAAAGAGCTATATTATTATTATTATTATTATTATTATTATTATTATTATTATTATTATTATTATTATCATTACATAATGAAGAGCCTCCGTTGCTCAGGCGGCCTCTCACCCCTGGGTTCCGTGGTTCAAATATGTTCCAAAAATGGCTTCCCGTTCACTCCGTGTGAGATTTGTGCTGGACAAAGCGGAGGCGGGACAGGTTTTTCTCCGGGTACTTCGATATTCCCTGTAATATTTCATTCCAGAAACACTCTCCAATAACATTTCATTTCATCTGTCATTCATTAATCATTGCCCCAGAGGAGTGGGACAGGCTTCGGCAACCGGCACAATTCTTATCCTCGCCGCTAGATGGGGGATTCATTCATTCCATTCCTGACTCGGTCGAATGACTGGAAACAGGCTGTGGATTTTCATTTTCATTATATAATGAAATGTCTTCATCTAGAAAAAGAGCTCTATTAGAAGAAATCTACTGTCTGGATATAGCTGAGCATCTAGCACATTTAGTGACATGGGTGCAAGGGCAGAAAAATGAATGAAACTAAGAAACAAAAAAACGAATAACGAACAAGGTAGATAACTGACTAACAAGCAAATAGACAAGCTAACTAACGAGCAATCATACAAACAATTTAAAAAGACATAGTAAATTAATGGAGAAAGAAACAGGGAATGGAAAGAGAAGAAAAATACAGAGATGAGTGAGAAAGAATATCTTCCTCTTTGTATTTTCGTATTTCATAAATATAGTATAGTCAAAGACAAAGCAAAACAATCTATTTTCTTTCTTTTAATGGTGATGTCTAGCATATACATGGTCCTAGTCAGCAATAATACAGTAGGATTTAGATCTGTATCGCCATGATAATCTTCTGCAATCGAGCAAGGGTTGATCTATTTATCAATTCCCTTGTTCATCTATCATAATCTATCATAATAACAGTTATATCTTACTTCTATCTGTGGTTGCAGAAGAATGGTACCTAAATACATCGTTCAGTTCTGGAATTATCAAGCTCAACTAAGAATGAATGCCCTCAGAACATCGTCATTACTAAGGAAATAAGCCATTTTTGGAACAATGTATTTAATGATCACAACAGTCAATTTTTTATAGCCTATGTATCCAGGAGGCCAAAATCTAAGTTATTGCCATGTAACATTATTTTAAAATGTAATTACTAAAAGTAATTACACTCATTCAATGAATATTAGAAACAAATTACTATTGCACTTTTAAACGCACCTATTGACTCGATTCGTACTCTTTTATTCTCTATAATTATGAGTATCATAGAATAGAGTTAATTTGTGGAAATTACTTCAGTGTTAATTGCTTGCAATATATGATTATGTTTATAGTCCTATAGTCTTGCAAATTCTCCGCAAATTTTGTATATTCAGATGATATGACAACGATTTTACAGTATAATAATTAATTAATTATTACGAAGAGTACATTAAATGCCATTAAAAGAAAATGCAATTCAAGTAAAAGGAAGGAGTTTCGATATGTGCAGTGATCAAAATTATTCAGTTATTAAAAGAAAAATTGATAAGTTCATGAAGCAGTCTCCTCATAAACTACATAAGTGATGGTTGATAAATTTTGTAGAATATCCCTAAACGTATAATCCTGTAAAGGAATGGGAAATTATACCAGAACGGACAGTTCCTAGTTGAACTTTGCCTGTCTTTTCCCACATTAATTTTGGGGTAGTACGGGAAATTAGCTAATAAATTGGTCATGACTACTATTGCATCAAACGTAGCCCAAATTACCAACATATACATATCCAAGTACCGACGCCACAGACACAGAAATTACTAGAAAGTCTTTACGTGCACTAAGCGCACAAGTACATATTCCTCAGTAAGTACCTCTAAATAATAATAATAATAATAATAATAATAATAATAATAATAATAATAATAATAATAATAATAATAATAATAATAATAATAATAATAATGAACGTACCATTTCTACCTCTATTATAACGTCTAATTTCAATAAGTCATTGTTTAAGAACCTCTTTCGTGGACAGTCGAGATTTTCTTCTGATGACGCAGAGCACAGTTCTCTGCGAAACGTAAAGAATTTCACCTTCTTTTCTTGACGCGGCATAAGCCCAAAAGCCTATACAGTATCATGTCTGTAAGTACGGGCCGTGAAAGCATCAATGGCAGCAATAATAATAATAATAATAATAATAATAATAATAATAATAATAATAATAATAATAATAATAATAATAATAATAATAATAATAATAGCCTACTTAATGAGTACATTTTACCTCCTTTAAATTTAACGTTGACCTTGTATTTATGTTCAGATATACGATGCTTGTTTTCTCTCCGTCTTCATTTCTGCTAAATATTTGGTTCTCAAGTAACTTGTCACTGTCCTTTGCCATAAATAATTATATTATTATATACGAGTAATAATGCAAGTCATTATAATCATATCTATAACTTAAATTCACGATATAAAGCAGGTGATTAATTTTGATATTACCACTAAAGGACTAAAAAAAATTTCATCTCACAGATTCCTACCTCTTTGTTCCCCAAATTTATTTCCTTTTATGCATGTTCCGTGTCCAATTTTAATATAGTTTTTGAAGTTTATTCATCATGTTTTATGTTATAGTACAAATTAATATATAAAATTAATATATTTGTGTATTAATATAAACTTTATAGCAAGTTCATTCAAGTAAATGTCACTGGTAATATGGTTATTTGTTATTTGAGTGATATGCATGCACACAGAAATTTAGACTTGTTCCTCTTCAGTTCCTAAATTACTTTTTCTATCTCTGTGCATTGCAATATTGTTCTGAAATTAAAATTATAGTGTACGAAATAAAATATAAATTGGGTTAAAGGCCTAGTTAGACTATTAATATACAGTAGCCGTCATAGAACACCATTAAAATGTTAGTCTGTGAAAGAAGAAATCTGGACCAGGTTCTATATCTACAGCAAGGAATTTACTGAATGTACCATATGAACTGATAGTGAAGCATAGTGTACACACCATTGGCAATCTTGAAATCTTGTTAAAACACGGCGTATTCTAGATTCCGGGAGAGACGCGCTTTCGTGCTCCCGGCTTCTGTAGCATCAGCTCCGGTCAGAAGACTTCTCCTACAGCCGGCTGGGAAACTACCCTCCAATATCCACCCACTGCTTTCACAAGAGACACACTGGGACTGCCACCCACCTTAAGATAGAGGCACAGGCGACACTTCAAAAGGATGTTCTATAGTGACCTTCAGTCCTTTCTGTAAATGATGCCAATAGGTCAAACGATTTCCGTTCATGTTTCTCTGAGAGGAAGTTGAGCTCTGTTTCTTAAGAGATGTCTCTACAGGAGCACTGTGTCACTCATTCCAGGGCTGTACAAACAAATTCAAGTTGTCTGCAGGACAACCCACAGCTTAACTTATACCATTAAGATTGGTAACATGTGAAGTATAATTTGGGTTTGATTTTACATTTCAAAGAAACACTCACAATGATTTCTTGTTGCTGCCGCTGCTGTAGTTGTTTCGTCGCGGTCAATATCTTCATGTAAAATTTATCAGGCAATAATGTGTGTCTATACGAATGTGCGATTTGTTGGAATGTTTTGAATGTTATGAATCATCCTGATATCTTCCTCTTTCTGATTTAGGAAAAAAAAATGCAAGTCACTTTCAGAAAGACTGATATAGAAATTTTAAAACCAATTCTTCTGTTTTTTCCCATAGTAGTACCAGAATTCACCATGAAATAGAAGGGAATAAAACTCAGGGTAACGGGGAGTTATTATACTAAACGATCGACCACGAGGGAAAACTGAGATAGAGCGAACCTAATTGAGTACAGTTGTGAGTTATACACAACAAATAAACGTCTTTCTATTGCATACGATACGGGATTCATAATAATAATAATAATAATAATAATAATAATAATAATAATAATAATAATAATAATAATAATATATCCACTAGATTTATACACCCTAGACTGATATCCAGTTGCGCACAACCACGAAGAAAGGACATTTTTTTCTTTTAATTTGCTTTACGGCGCACCGTCTTGTGGTGACGTTGGGACAGAAAAGCGCTAGGAGTAAGAAGGATGTAATCGTGGCATTAATTAAGGTACAGTCCCAGTATTTGCCTCGTGTGAAAATGTGAAACCACGGGAGGTGGGAGGCTGGTCAACTTTGCTACGCCAGTCACGAGA
Organism: Anabrus simplex; assembly: GCF_040414725.1. NCBI lineage: Eukaryota > Metazoa > Arthropoda > Insecta > Orthoptera > Tettigoniidae > Anabrus > Anabrus simplex. The sequence goes on from NC_090265.1 coordinate 206,556,904, forward strand.
CGGGCACTTTGCTTATTCTAAAGTTAACACAATGTAACATGAGGATTAAAATTACTGTTACATTAAACATAGTTTTCATGTACAAGGTGTAACGGTTAGTGCTATTAAATGTCGTCTTCGGAGAGCAGGGCTCGATTCCCAGTAGGCCTACCACAAAACTTTTAAGTTAAGCAGTAGTGCTGAAATGTGGTAAAAGAGGCACTTGCAGCTCACCTCCAATGGGGGAATGCCTGAAAAATGTTGCATCATCGCAAGTACTACGAAAACTTGAGTTTACTTACTAAACTTAGCAAGCAAGCAGGTAAGCAAGCTTGTATTTGTACATGACAGTTGATAATGTTATAACGATGGACCTTTATTTTTACGTCGAATCGAACCACGCGGGCGTGATTTTTCATTCCAAATATTACAAGTGCGTTGGCCGAGAATCGAACTACGGCCATTTTGACTAAAATTAGATTTTGGACACAGTCTTTTACCCACTGATATTTGTTTCCGGAAATACAGTAGTGTGTTCGGTCCAGCAGACCTCAATGACATTTAGGGGTGTTTGAATACGATAGATCCGTGGCATCTGGCAAATTAAGGAATTCCTCTGGGACAAACTCTGGATTCTGGGACGCCTGCCAGGATCGTTAAGAGTTAGAAGAGACATTAAACAAATGAAATTGTTAGTAATTATCATCATCAACATCATCATTAAAAGAAGAAGAGACTGGCTGAGTGACGCGTGATTTCTTTTATTTTCTTCTTTTTTATTTCTTTCTTTCATTCTTTCTTGGGATGAAGGTTGTGGAATAGAATGTCAGCAGTATTTTAAGAGTTTCAATGAGAAAGACTCAGCCAGCTGATTTCACTGAAGGACTTGTACACGTTATAATATTCATGAAGTTCTGGAGTCTTTTAAAAACTGATATTTAAAGGTGTGAAACAAAGAGTATCATACTTGCAGTAGGTCATTATGTGAATAATATCCAGTGCCTTTAGTCACCTACTGGTCTAAGGGATTTCAAGAACTGGAAGGCTCAGAATGCTACAAGCATACAGTAGCCGAAACCAGCAAGGATTCAAAAATAATTGTTGGCTGAAAATTCTCATGGAGGATCCAAAAAGAAATTAGTCGTCTGAGAAATCTGTAATTAGAGAGTTCACACTCAGTATACATTGAAGTCCTCTTGAGAATACCTACCGAGGCCATTTGGAATTAAGTATTTAGTAAGAAAGTGAAATGGAGAGAGGAGTCAAAAATGATTTTAAAATGCTGTAGTTTGTTTGCATGTAGTTTGTAACCCGCCGGAAAGGTGACTGGAAATTGCAAAAGAACCTGCACCAAAGGGGGTTCTCGGTGATAAACTGGAATAGCAATAAAATCACTTTCCATTGTAGACTGACCTTCCTTTGGCAACCAAAACACGACAGTTACCTGGCTTTTGATACTACCGCCAATAAAACGAAAGGGAAAATCATTCATCAAAGTCTTTCTTTTCTGCAGAGCTAGTATTTTCCATGCGCACCTACAGTATATGTTAGCCTCCCTACAAGAAAATTTAAAGAAAATGGAAAAAATTCGAGACTGAGGAACTATAATAATAGGAGGTGAAAATGTGTATACAGAGTGCTTATGGAAATATTCCAGTCCAGCTCCTCAACTGAATGGCCAACGTATTGGCCTTTATTTCAGAACGCCATGGGTTGGATTCCCGGCCGCAACTAGGTGTTTAAGTTCATTTTGCTCGAGGACTGGGTTTTTGTGTTCATCATATTTAACTTCTGTTCATCTACATGCAATAAACCATACTATCAAGTGTGAATATCTCCACATAGAGTTGGCGTAAGGAAGGGCATACCGCCGTAAAACAAAGCCTAAACCACTTGAAGTGCCGACCGCAATAAATTGAGAAAAAGGCTGGGAAGAACGAGGAGACTAAAATACACTGCTGTGCAAAACTTAAGGACGAGATAGATAAATCAACATAACATATCAGCTACTCGGTGGAAATGAATGAAAGTGCGGTAACAGGTTGCCAGAGGTCCCCCACACGTGCATAGAAAAATGGCGTGAGGTCAGAGCAACCCCTATAGTACCAAAAGGGTCTGGCCCCACTAATCGAGGCAGTTGAAGGAACGGGAAAAGACAGTGTGAGTCAATCAGCGAGCTGTTAACGGTGCACTGTTGTGGTGTTATTCATTTCAACGTGGCCCGGAGACAATATCTGGATGACTTCACACGGGGAAGAATTATCGGTAAACTGGAAGAACGACGAAGTGTGACGAGTGTAGCCCAGGAGTTTGGTATTACTCACAGCGTTGTTTCACATGCATGGAGAGCGTTCCGAACCACAGGCACTGCAGCTCGAGGGTGAGGAGGGGGTCGACCACAGTCTACTACAGCAGCAGATGACCGCAACATTGTGCAACAGGCAAGAAGAGACTCACGTTAAACAGCGGGTGCAATTGCAACCACATTTAACAGGACTGTGCGGGGGTGGTCTGTTTGCTCGACGACCATTACGTTGTGTTCCGTTGACACCCGCACATCAGCGACACCGTTTGGGATGGTGCCAAAAGCCTCAGGTCTGGACCGACGAAGAGTGGGGTCGCATGCTCTTCTCAGATGAGAGTAGATTCAGTCTGAGTTGTGATTCTAGACGTACCCTTATCTGGCGAGAGGTGGGATCACGTAATGCACTCAAGAACATTGTCGATCGTGAACATTTTCATGGTTCAAGTGTTATGGTGTTGGGAGGCATAATATTGCATTGGCGTATCTACCACCAAATCTTTGAAAGGGGTATACTCACTGGTCAATAATATTCCCATTTGCCTCTTTTCAGGAGTGTATTCGGCCCTGATTTCATTTTTATGGATGACAATGCACAACCAAATCGAGCAGCGCAGGTGGAGGATCTCTTGGAACAAGAGGATGTTCGGCGAATGGACTGGCCTACCCGTTCCCCTCACTTAAATCTCATCGAGCGCGTGTGGGTCACGTTAGGCAGACGTATTGCATCACGTCCACATACACCAACGACCATCCAGCAGTTGTCAACCGCGCTGGTGGAGGAATGAAAAACCTTACCACAAGAACTCCTTACCAATTTTGTGGCCAGCATGGGAAGACGGTGCAGAGCTTGAATCGCTGTCCGTGGTGATTACACGCCCTTTTAGGAACCATGTCCCTTCTTTTGTGATGTCCAGGAGACCATCATGAGTCGCAGTGACTTACGTAATTTAATGTCTCTGCATAAAAGTGCCATTTCTCTCCGTCTCATCGTATATTCATTTCAGTTACCTTCCGTACCATACTGTAGCAGTTGTTCCTATGTATGGGTCAAGTTTCATCGAGCTATGTTACTTGGCAGTGACACAGGATGCGAAAGTTGCTTTCGTCCATTAGTTTTGCACAGCAGTGTTTATCACTGAAGTACAGTTTACTCCTTACAGCAGACGTAATATTTTCTGTAAAGATTATTCAAATGAAAACTTTTTTCATCCAACGTTTGAAAATAAGGCTTATTAAATGGCCAGAAATAACGTTGATATTTCAATGGTTATTGTGTTATAATTACAATAATAAATTAAGTTACGTACCTTACATTAAACACTGGAGATTTTTAGTTTTAAAGTGCATGAATTTTAGGTACAATGAAGAAGAAAATAGAAAATAAATAGATTCAAATGAAATCAATAAAAGACAAATTGTACCACTTTTTAACGGGACGCCTTTTAACTCAGTGAAATTATTCTTTTTAACTCAATGACATGAGAATCAAAAAGTCTCTCGTCATGCTCGTTATAAAGTACAGTGTATTCTACTGAATAAAATTGTAGTATTATTGTGGACAGTTAAGCAACATTGGGTGTGATCACCACATGAACGGTTAGGTGATGTACAGTTGCCAAGAAGAGGAGCGAAACGAAATGGCCACCCAACCGAATATGAACCATGGCTCAGGATGCCTGATCAGTGGCCTCCGGCTGTGCTGGAAGCGATGACTATGTCGCCAACGTCCAGATTAGCATAAGTCGATTATTATTATTATTATTATTATTATTGTTATTATTATTGTTATTGTTATTATTGTAAGCCTCTGTGACTTAGGCGGCCTTTCGCCGCTGGTTTCAGTGGTTCACATCCCGGTCACTTCACGCGAGATTTGTGCAGGAGGAAACGCAGGCGTGGAATATGTTGTCTCTGGATACTCCGGTTTTCCTTGGAATCTTTCATTCCAGCAATACTCTCCAGTATCACTTCATTTCATTTCATCCGTCAGTCATTAATCATTGCCCCAGAGGAGTGCGTCGGCAGCTGGCGCAATTCCTATCCTAGCCGCTAGAAGGGGGCTTCATTCATTCCATTCCTGACCTTGGTCCTTCCAGTTTTTAACCACGTCGCCAATAGTCGATTTGGGCAATTGGGGAATGGCTTAAACAGTTGAATGAGCGATTTGTTACTGATTTAGCAACCGATAATAATTTTCGCAGTCCTGAGTTTCCACGACCTACCAATTCTACTGCTACTTCTTGTTTGTGAACAATCATCATCATCATCATCATCATCATCTGTTTACCCTCCAGATTCGGCTTTTCCCTCGGACTCAGCGAGGGATCCTACATCTACAGCCTCAAGGGCAGTGTCCTGGAGCTTCAGACTCTTGGTCGGGGGATACAACTGGGGAGAATGACCAGTACCTCGCCCAGGCGGCCTCACCTGCTATGCTGAACAGGGGCCTTGTGGAGGGATGGGAAGTTTGGAAGGGATAGGGAAGGAAGCGGCCGTGGCCTTAAGTTAGGTACCATCCCGGCATTCGCCTGGAGGAGAAGTGGAAAACCACGGAAAACCACTTCCAGGATGACTGAGGTGGGAATCGAACCCACCTCTACTCAGTTGACCTCCCGAGGCTGAGTGGACCCCGTTCCAGCCCTCATACCACTTTTCAAAATTTCGTGGCAGAGCCGGGAATCGAACCCGGGCCTCCGGGGGTGGCAGCTAATCACACTAACCACTACACCACAGAGGCGGACTTTGTGAACAGTACAAAGCTCCTATTGTGCTGATAAGTGCGGTTGCATATAGTCTTCAGTTTACTAGGAGAGGGATGATGAAAGTCTTGATAAATTTGATCGGGTAGTATATAGTATTTTCCTCGTCGTGGAATGAAGATTTCTGCCTATTCTTTTTCAGTAACTGCATGTGATTGTCATTCGAAATTAATGATTGCCGATCTTCGGACACTCACTGTCATGTAACGTAGACATTACTACCCGTATCACATTAAAGTTTTAGATCATCTGCGAAGCATAATGTCCATTTTATTTTAAACAAGAAATGGACTTGATCAGATATTCGTACATTTGCACTAATTCTTGCTCAAAAGATTGAAAACGGTAATATTTATCGTCAAGGTTACATCATTGGTTACTCAATTGAAGTTTTTTACATCAATCTTTCCAATGTTGATATTGAGTAACACGTTCCTTTGCTCGAAAGCATGCTTTAATCCGTCTTCGAACGCCATCCGCTATGCTTTTAAACCATTCTTACCGGGTGAGTTGGCCGTGCGGTTAAGGGCATACAGCTCTGAGCTTGTATCCGGGAGATAGTAGGTTCGAACCCCACTGTCGGCAGCCCTGAAGATGGTTTTCCGTGGTTTCCCATTTTCACACCGGGTTGTACCTTAATTAAGGCCACGGCAGCTTCCTTCCCATTCCTAGGCCTTTCCTATCCCATCGTCGCCGTAAGACCTATGTGTGTCGGTGCGACGTAAAGCAAATAGCCAAAAACCAAAAAAACAAAAAATACATTCTTAACCCAGTTTGTCATCTTCATCACTGTCAATTCTGTGCGACCGCACTAATTGCGTGGGTGGTCAGGACAACCAAAAGCAGCTCTTTTCAATTTATCCATGCATTTTCAATGGCATTCATGTCTGGGGAACAGGCAGGCCACTTCATTCAGGCGATAGTAGCACCACTAAGGAAGGCGTTATTATCTACCTAAATGTTGGCGATAAAGTTACACTGTTGACAGAGGAATATACCCTGGTATGTTTAAGCATTTAATGTACTCTGAACAGCAACGAGAGGTGTACAGTGACCCCGTGTAATGCCCTGTTGAATATTAATGAACTACCTCATTGCTGCACACAGCAACACAATGTCTAACAAGGGGGCATTCCCTACTCGTCACCACAGATTTCGCTCAAATTTATAAAACATGCAAGGGCTTGACTAGAAATGAAAGTGCCCGAAGTGGGAACTCCAGATGGCCAAGTGTATAGAAAACAGAAACAAAAATTTGACGCGACTCTCGCACCGTATACACCACTTACGTTAGTGGAAACGCCGAGTTGTTTGCGTAACGGTAAGAGCTCGGACTGGTAATGCGATGGTCGTGGGTTCAACTCCCTGTGTGGAGACTGTTTTTTTCCTGCCAAATTTATGTTATTCATTTTCCAATTAAGCAAAGAGGTGAATAATTTATTTTATTTATTTATACGCAAAAAGCATAGAAAAGGTAAAAAATTGGAATTTAATTGTCAGACTTTTTTTCTACCTGCGCCAATAATCTATTGTTTGTGTACAGCTGCCAGGAGCAACCTTCACTTGTCAGGTGAAAACGAATCTTACAGCGAAACGACTATTCACGTTTATGGCACTTTCCCAAAGGAGAAGAAATAGCAAATAAAGGAGAAAAAAAGAATAATTTCTGTTTGGACACGTCGGGAAAGTTCGCAACTCCAAATTTTCTACAATTGTGCGCTCATTACAAAAATGACGTCCTACATGCCTTTTGCATGCAAGTACATTAAATAAATTAAAATAAATGAATAGTATAAAAATTTTATTAAGTATTCTCTACGCGGTGAGTCGAACCCACGACCACCAAATTACTAGTCCAACCTATTACCGCTACGCCATCTACTGCTCGGCGTGCGCGCTAACGTAAGTGGCTTATACGGTGCGAGAGCCGCCTCAAATTTTTATTTTTATTTTCTATACGCTTGGCCATCTGGAGTTCCCATTTCGGGTACTTCCATTTCTAGCCAAGCCCTGCATGTTTTATAAATTTGAGCGAAATCTGTGGTGACGAATAGGGAATGCCCCCTTGTAAGACGTACGGTATTATCTGATTCCGTCCAAGCATGTTCTATGCGATTGTCTGGCTTCAGACAAATGCAGCATTTGTCCGTAAACAGCATCCTATGCCATTTATGGGGATGCCACTGACTCACTGAGCATGACGTGTTGTGTACGGTATATGTAACGGGCTGCATTATGTGGAGGTGTATGAATTGGCTTTCTCTATGATCATCGGGAATAATACTGTAGTTGACATTATGTATCCAGTGTCTGGTAGATTGATTGGACACATAACGTCCTGTAGCCACTAAAAACGTCAAAGTGAGTTCTGCATCATTCAATTCGGGGATCTTTAAACGTAGTTGTTGACGTGGGTTGTTAAGTGTATCAGCACTTCCTGTTATCATAAAAAAATATTCTGTGTCCGATCTACATCACTTTCATTCACTAGCACTCACCGAGTAACTTCCTATATTGACGGTCTTTCTTGACGTTTGGTCGTCATGCGTAATGATGATGATGATGATGATGAAGTGCCATCAAGTCGACTTCATCTCCTAGCGACTACATGGATGGATTGCCTCCAGATGCCTACATATGTCAATATTGTCCCTGCCATCATGAACCTCAACTACACCGTTCAGAACATATCTCCAAAGCTTTCTTCCGCAGGCTATAATTTTAAATGAAATTCTACCTACCATTCGAGGTGGCGTTCTATACATACCACGCTATGTTAAAAGTAACTGAAGGGTCAGATTTCTGGCCTGCATGTGAATATTCAAGATGGCAACATATTGACACTTACAGTGGTGATGCATAACTTCCTTTGACGAGTGTACTGGTATTTAAAAGTATATTTACGAGCACTGAGAATATTTTAGCTGATGCAGTGCTGTCTGATCATATGATCATCAACGCTTCCAACTGTAAATTGACGTGGCTAAATTTAACTCACTCCCTTCTCAGTGTAATTACACCATATACAGAATGTAACAAAAAAGTACGGCACAAATTGCAGGACACGTTCATCACACGTAGACGAACATGGGTCCGGAAACGCTTTATTTCCATGTTACAACTCATCCATCATGGGAAACATGCACTCTTGGATACGTCTGATAACGGTGTCATTACTGTAGGAGCACCGCCAGTGTTTTGTTTTATCTTACATGTACCTGTTGTCATGCGCCTTACGTCATTGCTTGTTTACAGGTAGCATCCACTGTTCCAGAGATCAGTATGGCCTTGGCAAGCATGTATCAAAGGTCACGGAGGGCATATTGAACGTCTCATGTGGTATGCTGGTACGTTCTGTTCTTGTGTGTTTCCCATGATAAATTAGTAGGGCCCGGATTTTTGAAAAATGCATGTGCGCATATGCAAATGCATATTTTGAAGGTTAGTGCATATTATTTTGAACGTAAGTGTATTTACAGATATATTTTTCTCTTATGTTGTGATTGATTATCCAAGATTTCTGAACGAAATGAAAAATCTAATGAACTCTATATGTTGTACATCCCCTGGCAACACGAGAAGCCTTTCCCGATCAAGGAAAGTGCTTTCAGTACCTAAAATTAAAGTTGTAGTAAATAAAAACTTAGCAGGTGTATTGAAGATTAAAAAGGAGGACAATCCTATTTACGGGGTATGAGCCCATTAGCTTATATTTAGCTTACCTTCTCGTTGAAGTCTATGAGTATATCTAGGTGTATGAAGCACGAAGGTTTTTGATACTTTAGGAAATAGTTTAAATCTATTAGACATAATGAAGGTAAATAATTACATAATTTACTCTATCACAGTAATCCTTTTTATCAGGCACTTCATTGTTAAAAACTTTAATGTACGAATAGTAAGGATTGGTGCAGGGTAGTAATTAGTGTTATAATGATTAGTTAAAAGGGAGGAAATTTTCTTGGGGTAATTTTTTTTAAAGTGCACTTTTTTTGCATTTTTGGTAACCAACGATTTTTGGAAAATTTGAGGTTGATGAAAAAAAAATTAAAATAGATTTAGTTGATAAAGATTAGCAACAATTTTGAAATTATCTGAATTTTTTTTTTCACAACAGCTGTTTCCACCGGAACCTGTTCTCACAAGATGGGGAACTTGGTTATCCGCAGTATCATTTTACCGGGAGAAATTTAATTAAGTAAAAGATGTAGTTAAAAGTATTGATGACAGTCATACTGCGTGTGTTTGTGAAGCAAAGTGCGCAGTTTGAATCTGAAAATGTATATAAAGATGAGTTTCATCCGTGTGCATTATTCATCACTTTAGATGGCGATTAAGGACCTACAAAATCGCGGTGCACCCCTACACGAATCCCTTCAGTTAATTCAAAACACCATTCGTTTTTTAATTTATTGTGTCTCTGGTGAAACTGGCGAAAATGTTAAAAGGGAAGTCAGTGTGGTTTTGGACTCAAACACAGGACTGAAGGAGTTAAGCAATTACACAAGTGGAATCAGACAGTCTTTGCCAGAATAATTTTCCGAGCAGTCAGTGCCTGTGTACAAGTGTTACCCAGTTACGGCCGTCAACGTAGAACGATCATTTTCAACGTATAACTTGTCCGACAACAGAAAGTCACTGACCCCTGAAAATATTGAAAGACAGTTGATAAACTACTGGCATACATCATTTTGCAAGTAATTAAACTGTTTACCAATTTAACACTGAGTTAAAATTAAACAATGCGCTTGTAAGTTTATTAAGTTTTATTTTTCAATATTTTAGTGCATATGTGCATGCATATTTTTGGAGTTTTTAGTGCATAATTATGAATCCTGGCCCTATTCATTAGCTGAATATAATGAGGTGTAACATGTAAACAAAGCCTTCAGGACCCATGTTCATATAACATAATTTCTTTATCTATGTATAAGGTATGTGTCCTGCAATTTGCTGGCGAGATGTAGTGTTTACAGTGCACTATGTCTTCTGGTATGGGCTATATCAAATTTATTACTTTCATTGACCTGTCTCAGTCTCATCCTTGGCTTTGACAATATGAAAGTGACTGAGGTATGAGTGATGCTAGTAATACCATTCCTTATGCAGCCAGTCCCTGTTATGAATGATGTGAAAATATCGCTCATAGGGTCGGTTGGTGCATGCATTTCAGTGGGTTTGGCAGACTGATATGTAATAGCAACGGCTGGCTCGGTGAGGAAAGCAACGGGAAACTACCTCACTCCTCATTTCCCTAGTACGTCTCTTCAGTAACGCTTAGGCTATTTATGACAGCTGTTGGCGGAGCTGCAGAGGATCAAACCAGCCTTCGGGCTGAATACCCAACATACAACATACGTCCTGCAATTTGTGCCGTACATTTTTGTTACATCTTGTATAGAGGATGGGGACCATTTTTTGAAAAATGTAGTTATATAGCCCTTCAGTTTTAGGTAAGACTATGCATTAAATTTTAATGCTAGAAGATAGCATTTTACACACTTATCCGCACGTAATTTTACTCCTATTTCGGTCAGTTTGTGCAGATATGAGGAGTTAATTTCCTCTCAGATACATGTATATGTATATTTTTACCATAAGCATTCCTAATCAGTCACAGAAGTGAAGATAGTAAAGGAAGAACTCATAATGATGAAATTAAAAAATAACAACGTAAATACATTTCTGTTGCACAATCTTTGGTTTTACAACGATCGGGATTGGCCATACTAACAATTCCTTAGGCTTCCAAATGAATGCTATACTATGCCTATTGGATAGGGCCTGGTAAGTCCCAAATGTTGGTTGTTAGAGGATATTGTGCTCAAACTGCCTCATTTCATACCCGCTCAGTGCGTTTAAGATCATGGGTGCACGTGAGCATCCAAAACAATGTCCGCTCATTGTTTCTGGAACCATTCTATTAAGATTCTACCTTTTTGAAATCTACAAAAATGTGCGTGCAAGGGTTTTTTGTCTGAGAGCTCGCATTTTGAGTAGCCTATGGCTTTGAGGGTTAAAATTTGTTCGGGACATGACCTGCTGACAGTGGGCTTCAAACCCACAATCTCACGAATGCAAGCTCACAGCTGCGCGACGCTAACCGCTCGGCCAACTCGCTTGGTACGAGGCTAAGTGACCTATTTGGTCTGAATCCTGCTTGATATCCAGCTAACTTGGGTTCTAATTGCTTTTGTGTTCTATACAAGAGACATGCTGATAAAATTTTGTAGGTGACAGATACAAGAGAGATCCTTCTACAATTATTTACATCTGATTTGTCACCTTGTTTATGTAGTGGATGGATTAGAGCAAGCTTCCAGTCATCCGGGAGCTTTTCAGTTTGCCAAATGTTTTGAATTATTTGTGTAATTACTTTGAGTGAATTTGGGCATACATTTTACAAACGTTCGGCTACAATTCCGTACTCCCCTGATACTTTGTTGTTTTTAAGATTCTTGATGTGTGAATAAATTTCTTCTTGTGTTATTATTATTATTATTATTATTATTATTATTATTATTATTATTATTATTATTTGTTTGTTTGTTTGTTTGTTTTTAGAGACTGAAGTGCTCAAATTATGGCTTAGAATGTAGTTCTTAATCGTGATAACAAACTGACTTGAATTTCTTCCATTTAATCACGCTTCAATGGAAACTGAACATACTGTATTTCAAACCCGTAACCTTGAGTATAGAAGACAAGAACCTAGCCAATTATGCTTCGCAGCCGGTCTGGAGACTTCAGAAAATGTCATACTTCAACATTCTTTACTCTGCTATCTGCTATCGGTTTTCATTTACGAGTTGATATGCCCAAATCCTTGGCTGAATGGTCTGCGCAGTGGCCTTCGAATCCCGGCCGGATGAGGGATTTAAATTTTTAATGGTTAATTCTCTAGTTGTTTGTGTTGTTCCCAACAATCCTGAAAATCACACACAACATACAACACTATCCTCCACCTCAGGAACATGCAGTTTCTCGTACACGGCAGATGCCGCCCACCCATCCGGGGTCTATCTTACAAGGGCTGCACGTGACTATCCATACGATAGCCTTGCACGGACGCGAATCCGCGGATTTATTCGTAGATATCCGCGAAGTTAGTGTCTTGTCTGTATGGCAGTGCGTATAATTTTGCTGATGATCTCTAATTAATAAGTTTATTGACTTTCACACAGGTATACTCTTATTTTTGCTTGTGGTTAGGCGACCCTTGACACTGGTATGAGAGAATGGTGATATACAAAGGTCCTTGAATCCATTTAGCCGTAAATCTGACCTAAGCCTAACTGGCTCCTGCCCGATATTAATGGAAGGAGTGATCAAGGGCTCCGAAATAAAACCGCTCAATGCGTCGGTAGTTATCGCAAGAGGAAATCCATCACACATGTGACTACCGGGTCTGGCTCCAGGTATAAGGCCTGTTGTATAATGTTAACAGATCTATCCATTTCAATACCTTGGGTGTAAAATAGTCAAATAGTTGCAATGTCCGCGGATAACCATTCGAGGATGCAGATGCGGGTGCGGATGAAGGAAGTGTGGATGCGGAGCGAATGCGGATATTATTTTATATAACCGCGCAGGGCTCTACCAATAGCCGCACGAAATCATTATTAACGAGTTCATATTAACCACCAAGTGATAGTGACTTGGTTCTTGTGCTCAAGATCACAGTTTTCAGTCCGAACTAGGTCTGTGGATTTTTGAATACCGGGAAATTCAAAGCTTGTGATATAATTCCTGTTAACATGTAAAAAATGGCATAAGATAGTAAAAATGAGACAATAAGACAAACCTATGGTGCATGCAGCCCCTTAAAGACCTTGAGCTGATCGTCTACAGATCTTGGGGGCGTCACGCAGTCAGAATGTCGAATCACCATCGGTATCGCTTATCATTCATTACTATAGAGCGTTCCAACCTTAAATTGCAGTACAGTCTCTTTCCTTCTCCCATGTTTTGCGGGTAGCGCTGTCCTACTCTAATGCAGCGGGTTTGCCAAATATCCGTAAATTAGAATGTTATCGGTTAAAATGGGTGAATATCGTGTTATGTACAGAATTTTAAGGCGCATATGATGCCGTTAACAAAAAAATGTAAAAAAAAAAATTAATTTAGTATGAAAATGGTAATATAATGGAAAGTTACGCCAAATGCAAAATCTTCATTGCATAGAACTTATCATGTCATAACTCCTATTTTATATTCATGATTTTCCTAATTTTTTCACTGCTGGTAAAGAAACATTTCAGCTCGATGTAGAAAGGTTTATTTTTAAATTTAAGTGATGACAAAATGCAGTATATGCGTTTATTTTCAGTCATGTTCAGGGATTTTTATGTGAAGACACGAAAAAGTCAGTCGCTGGCCAGCGTCTTTCCTACTGAATTTGCATGGGGGGGTCAAAGCGAGGCAAATGGACTTCAGATATGTAAGTTATTTTTAAAACAATCCCGAAGTTTTTATTTTGCTTAGTTCTTAATTTGTGACAGGAAGAATGTCTTCTTGAATTTTGGTTTCGCACCTGACTCGGCTGGATGTCTGTCTGGCTGGTTGAAGTACTGGTAGTGATCACCCAAACATGTGCTTTTAACACTTCCAGACAGTCGCATGCAGTGCACTGCTCATTTTGTCAGTAGTGTGTATAATAGGGATTAAATACATATTAGTTACATATGTACAATTCTTGAGGGCAAGTGTATTTCGTTTGTGTGGTTCGGGAGTTCGTGCTCGTGCTCGTGCGTGGGGATCTTAGTTCGAAGAAAAAGTGCAGAAGGATCATGGTGTGGTTAAAGCGAATCAAACGGTCTTCGGATAGGAAGTTATTTTTAAATCATACCTCAAGTCCTTACTAGTGTTGGCTACTGAATGTATGATTCGAAGCAGTGTATCGATTCATTCAAGTGTCCGAGTGAATCGATTCACAGGAACGGCGAGCTCACGGCACACGATTCAGCTTACTCCCAGCGGACAGTGCTGAGTGGCGCACTCACTGGACGTTGACGGAGAGCCGAGCTTCCGCTGCAGCAAGACAGTGAATCATGGCACATCGAAAGAATCGTGAACGAGCGCGGCTCAGTGAGACACATGATACACACGGCTCCTTATCGGCTCACTGGACACGCGGAGAGCCGAGCTTCCGCTGCAGCGAGACATACAGTGAGCCATGGCACATCGAAAGAATCGTGAACGAGCGCGGCTCAGTGAGACACAAAATACACACGGCTCCTTATCGGCTCACTGCAGCGAGACATACAGTGAGCCATGCTACACTGAAAGAATCGTATGCTATAATGGACTCTCGAGCTCAGCTCATTTGAAAATAATACCCATTTGCATTCACTGTCCTCTTCTTACAGGGAGGTTTAAATAATAGATGGATTTATTTGCAGTGTTAAAAAGGTAGTCACAACATAATTCTGAAGTAGCTAGTAAGTAGGTAGGCTATTAGGTTATACTATTTATTAGTTTAATGAATCTTAGTATTATAACTTAGTTGACATTTGACAATTAAACTCGACTCTAGCCTGCCTTATCACTATGAGTCATGCTCATGACCACTCAAAAGTACTTGTTTTATATTGGGAAGAACGGCTCAGTATTCTCTCAGTTCATATGTCACATCGTTGCACAAGACTTCAATCATATGTGGACAGACTCAATAACAGTATGTTGAATCAGAAAACCAGCGGGCTACTGTACATCTCGGGTAGCCTATACAAAATATGACTATTTAAAAAAAAAATCCTCAGTTGATAGAAAAATACTTTTTTTTAAATGACTGAGCGAGTTGTGGTGCGGTTAATATCGCGTGGCTATGCGCTTGCATTCGGGGGATGGTGGGTTCGAATCCCACCGTCGGCAGCCGTTAAGATGGTTTTTCGTAGTTTCCCCATTTTCACACCAGGAAATGCTGGGACTGTACCTTAATTCAGGTCATGGCTGCTACCTTCCTAATCCTAACCTTTCCCACCCTGCGTCGCCGGAAACCTGCGATGTATTAGAGCAACTAGCATTTTTTCTAAGAAAAGAGTTCATAGTATGAAGACCAGATGGCAGCTGCGAGCACTGAGTGCTGTTGCTGCTGTCTTACCAGCACATACTACACAGATGCAGTAGGAGCGGTGACCAATGAGCCGTGAATCGGATCACTGTATCGATTCAGTAACGTGAACGGAATCAAATGAATCGATTCAGTGAAATGAATCGAATGTCCCATCACTAGTCCTTATCTCTTTATCTCTTAATTTATGATAGGGAGAACGTCTCGTTTGTTTACGTTTCACGAGTGACTCAGATGGCTGGCCAGTAATGATCTCCCAAACATTGAGCTTTTAAATATACTGACAGCCGTGTGCAGTGGTGTTCATTTAATCAGTATTATAAGATTGATTAAGTAAAGGTCAGTGATAAATGTATAGTTCTTGAGGACAAGTGGATTGTGTTTGTTGTGTTTGTGTATTATGTTAAGTTGTGAGTTCGTGCTTGTGCTCGTGCGGGGGGTTCTAGTTCGAAGAAAAAGTGCAGAAGGATGTACAATGGATCGTCATATTAAAAAGAAACGTTCCGTATGTAAACTCAGGGGAAAGGAACGCAATATTATAATGAGTGTCCTGGATTATTTCGTAAAGACTATGAATGTGACTAGTGCAGTCTGTGAAACAGCTAAAGCTACAGGTTGTTCCGAAAGAACAATCTATGCTATAAGGAAGGAACACACACATGGTCCTTTGCGAACTCCCGCAAAAAAAAAGCAAAAAAAGAGAAGGACGGCAGAAATATGCAAGGAAAATTAAATATGATGAAATTGTGCAAAGTGGAGTGAGTCGGATGGTTCACTCTCTTTTATTTGCTAACATACCACCGACATTGAACGTGATATTGAGTCGGGTAAATGGAGAAGATTCTTTGCCACGATTTTCCGAAACTACGTTGTATCGCTTCTTACATGATATAGGCTTCCGCTATTTAAGACGGGGTAATAAAGCGGCTTTCATTGTAACCGATGAAATTATTAATTGGAGGCACAGATATCTCAGGGAGATAACACGTTTGAGGGCACAAAATAAAGCTATCATTTACACAGATGAATCGTGGGTAAATATTGGACAGACAGTGACAAAAGAATGGAAGGATACGACAGTGAAAAGTGCACGGCAGGCCGCCACTGAAGGGGTGAGTTCGGGACTTAGGCCACCGAAAAGCCGAGGACCGCGATTCGCCTTAGTCCACGCGGGTAATGAACATGGTTTTGTTCCAAATGCTGAACTAACATTTTTATGCCATAAAAACACGGCGGATGCCCGCGAGGAAATGACTGGTGAAATTTACGAGAAGTGGTTTTCGGAACAACTGTTGCCGAACACTCCCGAAGGTGCCGTGATCGTGCTGGATAATGCCGCTTATCATTCCCGTAAGTTGGAACCTTTGCCGGTGACTTCTTGGCGAAAAGATAACATCGTACAGTGGTTACGTAAAAAGCAAATATCTTTTGAGGACGGGATGTTCAAGCGAGAATTGTTGCACATCGCTTTTCAGCATAGGGCTCTGTATGATAAGCAGAGAATAGATGAAATGGCAAAAGCGGCAGGTCGGCAGGTTCTACGTCTCCCGCCTTATCACTGCGAGTTAAACCCTACTGAGATGGTGTGGTCCCAGGTGAAAAACTACATCCGGTATCATAACGTATCATTCAAGAAAAATGATATGGAAAATTTAATAACCGCTGCATATAAGAACATTACAGTGGACAATTGGGCAAATTACGTGGACGAAGTAAAGAAAAATGAAGGAGATTTGTGGAAAGCAGACGAATTACAGGACGATGTCGACGATGAACAGTTTTTAATAAGACTTTCTTCACCTTCCGGATCATCCTCAAGTTCATCTCCCGAACCCAGTACATCCAAAGCGGGAACATCAGGCCTTGCAGTAATGATAGAAGGTGTACGTCCATTATCTGAGAGCAACGACAGTGATTAAGGTATGTTGTATTTATTTTACCATGCTACAAATACCATTTACGCTGTACTGCAATTTAAGGTTGGAACGCTCTATATATACGCTACATCTCATATTCGCAGTAGACGTCTACAGGCTGGTTTTTTTTGTTACAATTGGCTTTACGTCACATCCACACAGATAGGTATTATGGTGACAATGGGATAGGAAAGGGCAAGGAGTTGGCCTGAAGCGTCCGTAGCCTTAATTTAGGTAAAGCCCCAGCATTTGCCTGGTGTGAAAATGGGAAACACCGAGCTCGATAGCTGCAGTCGTTTAAGTGAGGCCAGTATCCAGTATTCGGGAGATAGTAGGTTCGAATCCCACTGTCGGCAGCCCTGAAAATGGTTTTCCGTGGTTTCCCATTTTCACACCAGGCAAATGCTGGGGCTGTACCTTAATTAAGGCCACGGCCGCTTCCTTCCCACTCCTAGTCCTTCCCTGTCCCATCGTCGCCACAAGACCTACCTGTGTCGGTGCGACGTAAAGCAACTAGCAAAAAAATGGGAAACCACGGAAAACCGTCCTCAGAGCTGCCGACAGTGGGCTTCAAACCCACAATCTAAAGAATGCAAGCTCACAGCTGCGCGCCGCTAACCGCGCGGCCAACTCGCTTGGTACGAGGCTAAGTGATCAAGATTGAAATACTTGGATAAGTCTGTAATAGAACCAGGAGCTTCCAGGTAAAGGATAAGAACGTTATGTGATTCATCACTGGGCAAACGTCTAACTCTCAGCATTCAAATATATTTACCTTCACGGAATTTGATGAGTCCCTACTGGGAGCGCAGACTACAATATAGGCTACATAGACTACGTTGGTTGAGGTATTGGAAGGAAGAGAGTTGGCGTCAAGGGTGGGCGAAAACTCGCCTAAACATTTCTCTACCCTCTCAAAATTTCATACTGAACATTTGTAGATGTAAGTATAAAATTCTCACTTTGGAAGAAAATGGGGATATCGTTAACGGTTCCAATTGTGTGATTTTATTTCCACATTTTCTGTCCAGCATTTCAATCGTGCCATTGATAGTTTTCGGTACGCCACGTGTAGTGTGTATATGTGTGTTTATGTATGCGTGCGTGCGTGGCGGTGGAGGGTGTTAGAGCTCTCTCGTTTACAACCGTTCCTAGCAAAGGAGAACAGACCGTCGACATGAGCCTTCAAAGAGATCAGACGAAGTCGGTTCGGAAAACGACAGACGACTCCATATGACAGTGATTCTCAGAGTGGCGTCTGTGCAACCGAGGGGTATCCGACGCTTTTTCAGGGAGTCTCCGAACGAATTTTCTAGTTAGGAAAAATTGTTTCTGCTTCCAGATAAACTTGTTTTATATGACAATAATTTCATAATTGTATTGGTTTTACATTCTTTCGATTTTTCTTGGTGTACCATATATTCGTTCGATTACTATCGACAGCCTTCATGAATGAAATGAAATGAAATGGCGTATGGCTTTTAGTGCCGCGAATGTCCAAGGACAAGTTCAACTCGCCATGTACAAGTCTTTCGATTTGACGCTCGTAAGCGACCTGCGCGTCGTTATGAGGATGAAATACTGATGAAGACAACTCATACACTCAGCCGCCGTGTCTGCGAAATCAACCAATAATGGTTAAAATTCCCGACCCTGCCGGGAATCGAACCCGGCACCCCTGTGACGAAAGGGCAGCACGCTAACCATTTATCCATGGAGCCGGACAACCCTCACGAGAAATTAAATATTATAAGATTGTAAAGGTCTATTTAAAAACAATAACAACAAAGTTTGTTTCTAATGGATCGTTGACTTAATACACAAGAAGACAAACTTGTTTACGTTGAGAAGAAGCTGGGATATGCATCTTTTAGTTCAGTTGGTTCTAGTAAAAGGGAAATGAAGGATTTTTACCTTTAATTGTCGATATCTTACACCAGCAAACTCAGTGTTTTCACCTTCTCTCGAACATTATATTAAACTTGATAAACTTGGGAAGCATTTTGAAACAAGACTTCGAATCATTCTTGTAAATCAACTGTTTTCTTAAAGAAAGCAAGAAGTATTAAACGAGGAATGTGACCGTAAATCTTACACCGGGAAGCAGTAATGTAAATGGAATCTTTTCTTCAAAGAGGACTAATGTGTAGTTTCATATTGTTAAATACAGAGGAATTGACTTTATTACCTACTTAAAAGAGATGTAGTCTCATGCTGTATGAATCGGATGCTACAGAGATTAAAATGGTTCCTGCTTTCAAATGATACTATTACCATAAGAGAAAATACAATATACATTATTGTTGATGACCAATAAAAAATGTCATACTGATGAATTTTGTTAAATACGACATTAATATAACTTCTTGTATTCACTCAATATTAACTCCAAAATCGAATCTACCTATCATTCAACTCGCGACTTCGAAATGGTGTGTAAAAACATTGATCCATGTAAATACGATCCTGAGTTCTAATATGTTTGGTTAGCACAGTCATAGTGCAATTACAATATATTAAAATTCTCTGATAACTTTTCAGCTAACCTGACTGAGTTGTCTCTTAAATTCATAATGTTTTATTTTGAAAATTAAAAATAATATTTAGATTCCCTATAAGTTTTATAGCAAAGAATAATGGCATAAAATCTATGTCGGAAAGTTAAAGAGCAAAGAGATTTTATGGATGTATACAGGCTACATCTTGGATAAATATTCCTTTCACAGTCAAAACGTTACTATGTTCAGTGCATACACTGATTAACTACAAATTATTTGCACATGTGATGAGTGCTCATTCAGTGTTAAATATGCTTCAGTCTACATTATCACTTGATAAAAAAATTCCAGTGAAATCACTCCAGGCCACTGGTCGAATAAAATAGCAGTTCTTGTCCTCGTCGAAACAATGAAACGCTTCTATTTCCGTGCAGTAAATAAATGCGAACCTACTGTACTGCATCCAAAAAAAGTACCGGTATCGTTAGCTATTCTTCTTGGGCGTGTGATCAGTTGAGTCTTCAAAAATGGCTGTTGGTCAGGCAAGAAAAATTCCAAATTTAATCTAAATGCGGCATGATGTCGGGCCGAATTCATAGTCAGCACTTACGTATAAGTGGAACCCTTAAGTAATAAGGGATCACTTATAGTAAGTATTCACTTATATGAGTTTACATTTCATAGACAGCACTTATAGAGCACACTCATTGCTACAGTAAGTATCACTGGAGATGTGGCAATGCTGTATATTATGCCCATGCTTCCTGGATCGTGTAGTTCTGGCTACCGAATAGTGGCATGATCTATTGTGTTTTGTTTATCGAAGGACATCGCGCGTACGCGCGCGAAATTTTTGAGGTTAAAAGATCGTCTATATTGGATTTGATTATCGGAATGGATAATAAAACAGCGAGCTGAGACAGCACCTGCAAGAACTTGTGTCGAAGTACAGTACATGCACATAATATAGAATAAGTAGACCGACGCAGTTTCTCATCAGAATATGATTGACGTTGGAAAAACTTGTTGTGGACAATGCAAACTACGAAAATGCCCAGAGTCTAATTTTCTTCTTAATATAATATGTTTATAGTTATCCAGGCACTCGAACCTATATAAATATTCATCCAAATGTAGGATATCTAGCCCTACAACGCTTTTAATGTAGTGACAAATATAGCCGTTACGTTGTAATAGGCCTAATTACTTCCCCAATGAAATGGAATTAGTATGTTTTGATGTGCGATGTCATAATTTCAGAAACTTCTGATATATACCGGCAAACGATTGGTTCACTAACCTGATATACTTAGCACAAATCAACCGTAGAATAAATGGTAGTAGTGCAACACGTTCATATTTCTTATAACTCAGTATAGTTCTTTACTATTCCATAGGCCTACAGTCTTGGTAACTTATCAACTTGTAACACATTTCCACTTAATTAAGCGAAATACCGGTCATGATGATAGTGATGATAATAATATCAATAATAATAATAAACTGAAATTAAGAGGTGGCATAAAATCTCAAAACAATATCTTCATTAATAGTGAGATAGTGAGTCCTCTAGAGGTTATGTTCACTCTCTCAATCAAAGGAACAAGAATATTCATAACTCTCACTTTACTAAAACGAAACCTTCTTTAAATTGTTGGTCACATTACATTTCGACAGGATTTTCCATCTCTACTGTGTGCACGGAAAGTATTCTGTGAATGAAATGCAACATATTCAGCAAAATCATCCTCCAACTTGCTGCAACATAAGTGAGTCACTTAAGTGTGTGTGGGAGGTCCACTTATAGCAACAAGGGGGACACTTAAGTAGGTAATATGAAATGAAAGCTGGCTTATAAGGGGCACTTATGTATAAGTGCTGTCTATGAATTCCGCCCGTAATCTCTTGGCGTTCATCACTGTAAATCCGCTATTCAGATAAACACTGAGTGACCAATGTCAAAGATATTCTAGTAACAACATGCATCACAAGGAAAGCACGCTCTAGTCCACGAAATACCCTCCAGGGTCACCCGAATCATTCTTGAAACGATGCTGCAGATATGCTACACCATGCATTTAAAGGTTAGGTGTGTCAGGAAGTGAGTAAATCCGTGTTGGCCTGGTAGGCGCACGAAATGTACGCCGAGAAATGATGCTACGATCTTTAGAGAATTAGAGTAGAAGAAGCGCATAAATGAAAAGATGTGCTCCTATTCAAGCAGCAAACAAATTGGTCCAAATCCATCAGCGGATGTAATGAAGGAAATAACTTGAAGCTATTAAATTAACTGGGAATACATCAGCTGGTCGTACTATAACAAGCAGATCTCAGGGCAACTAAAATTACCGATGTAGCAACAAGAGGTTTGAATCTCTTGTTTATATTCTAGATTTTGTGTTCTTGGTTCACTAGTACGAAACTTACCACGTCACACTGCCGGATTAGCCATTGGCAAAGCCTTAAAGGAGAAGGAATTCAACGTCTGTGAAAGGGTAAATGGGATCTCTGAAGATGATAACAACCAACAGGTAGATATCTTCTTCATCTACCACTTTTCCCACACTGTGTGGTCGCAGGTGCGAACTATGTCACACATATGGATTTGGCCCTGTTTTACAGCCGGATGCCCTTCCTGACGCCAACACTATATGGAGGGATGTAATCACTATACCGTGTTTCTGTGGTGGTTGGTAGTGTGGTGAGTTGTCTGTATATGAAGACAAAAACAACCACCCTGTCGCCGAACCAGAAGAATTAATCACAAGCGATTAAAATCCCTGACCCGGCCGGGAATCGAACCCGGGACCCTCCGAACCAAAGGCCTCAACCTGACCATTCATCCAAGGAGTCGGACAACCAACGGATAGACATAATGGAATTTAATTCAAACTCTCCTTATTATAACGTTTCGGAACAATTAAAGCCGTCCTGAGAAAGTCGATAAGTGCGTCTATAGACCAAATGTTAATTTCTTTCAGGAAAAGTGCCGTCACCAATGACCATGTTTGCGAGCCATATTGACCATCCTCAGTTTCTTGCTGACTTTTGAAAACTGTTTCGCTTCATTAAAAGTTCGTAAACATACCTTATCATAACAACGCTCAAAGGTTCCGGTTGCATATTGAAGAACAGTGCTTATGAGCATTAATACACTTCATATGATATATAATACCAATGTGATTTTACATAGTACTAACTGCATTAAATAAGGTCTTCGTTACCACCATGGCAATATGGAAATGTTTCAGGAAGATTTTCAAACACAAATAACCTTTGTAGCTGGGGCGTGATTGGATCAGTGGCTTAGCTATTATATTCGCACTTAGGACGGTCGAGGTTCGAATCCTGGTGGACCCTGGGTTGATATTTTCACCTGAATAAAAATCACACAGCTACGGGAAGGAAATCTGTTTCTAAATCCCTAAATGAGCCCAGTGGCTTCAGTGACTGCAGAAACATCTGGGATAAGCCAAAGAAAGTTCTTTTATTGGTATTTTTCATAGTGACTTTAGGACCAAGAAATCACAATGATGGGTGTGAGGATAATTAGTGAGGTGAAAAGAAACTCATTCAAGTGAAGAGATTTATTTTATTATTAGGCCTCATAGGGAGTAACTCTACAGGCTCTTGTTACTTAAGTCAAAAGTAACTTCTCTTACTTGTTGTCTAAGTAGGCAATAACAATACTTGTTTTTTTTAAGTTTAGTAATTTCTTGACACATTTTGCCCTAAATAACTAATATGCTTCTTGGTCAGATCTTTCCACAATGATCTATTTATTTATCATCTGACAAGCTTATATGAGCTGGCCCGTATCAGGCTTACACGTACAGATAAGTTACAAAGAGAAGAGATCAAAAACAGGATTATGCAGAATAGGTAATGTAAAGAAAACAGATGAGGCTACACGGGTTTTTCTGAATTTTTCCTTTTTATAGAATATTTTCTTATTTTTGAGCAACATTTAGTTGTTTTATACAAAGGCTTATTTCCTAGACTAAGACTTTTTCAAGCTGTCAAACTAAAAGTCTTTCAATACTATCAAAACTCCCGGTGGATTGATTCACTGCTCAATATGTACAAGTGGAAAATTAATACTTACAATTTGAAACTCTTGAAATTATTTAATATTCCATTTCTTTATGAAAATGGATACAAGCAAGGTAATATTGTGGAGAATATTGCAAAAGAATTGTTCTTTAGACAAAAGAACTTATCAAGAAAAATTTGAAAAGTTCTTATTAATAAAGTTAAATCATTTCAAGAGTTCTATAAAAAATTGCTGTTAAGAATTCAGTTTTCTTTACTTGCTAAATTGTAAATGTATTTTAGCTTATTTTCACCAATTATAATTTATTCGTATGGCTAATCTGTATGTTTTGTTTAACATTATTTTTCTTACGGTAACAATTTTCTTATGTATTATATTTTATTGTACAGAATATTAGAGTATTATTTAAGCATATGACTGACAATCATTTATATCCATTATATATTAATAATACACTCTGATATAACACATTAGTGACCGATGTCACTAAATTTACATTCCCTTTTTGTCTCTCTTCTCAAAGTACGTCGCATTTACGGATGGATGAGGTTTACGTATTTCTTTACACAAACATACACATACTGCATACGAAATAAATGCAATGAAGGAAACTAAAATACATTTAACAAACAGCGGACACAATGAAGAACAATAATTTATTTAGTTAGATATCACTCACATGAAGAAATTGTCATAGGCAATTGTTCGATACATTTTTCTTTTACCGGGCTCGGTAGGAAGGAGGGACTAGGGACATGGAGTTGAGGGGATTTAAATCAAGTTATGAAAACATCTCATTTTTCTAAACATTGACTACATATAATAAGACCAATTACACTTATTATATACATGTACAAACAGTCATACTTTCATCAAATTTCTTTTGTCAGCATTCATTCATTGCTCTAATACAACAGGCATAACGAATAAAGTACATGTTGCTTGAAGAGGTTATATAAGAATACATTTGGTAATAAACCAAGTAATACCTAAGCCAACTTCAACGCAGATACAAAAGAAATGAAGTTAGAGGCAAAATAGTTCCACATCAAACTAGCCTATTAAAAAACACCGATGGCACATTATGCTTTAAAAAACGAAATCTTTGACACTGATTCTAATATCGTTACCAGTTATAACGAAGAGATGCTGTAAAAATCGTTTTTAAAATTTAGTATATGGTACTGACGAAGAAATGTACAATGAGTGAATATTCTCAAAGTGAGAAGATCTCAAACTTATTTTTGCAACCCCTTAGGTACTTCAGTTTTCTATATATATACACCACATTTACAAAACACAAGATAAACACCTTAAAGTAAAATAAAACAACATTCATTCTCACACATACACGTTTTAGCGGGTAACAAGCAGCTAGAATTAAACAAGAGAATACTGCTGTTCAAAATGAACTGGGCTAAATACAGCAGAATCAGACGCTACGTTTAATGCATTGCCAATAGTCTAATTGATAAAAGCATGCAATTAAGTATTGAAGTCACTTAATATTTTAAGCTGTACGTCGTTGGTTAGTGTAATAATTATTCGTAAAGTTGCAGAGGAAGAAGGAAATTATTGAGAAAGCCTACAAGCAAAGCATACATAATTTGATTGAGAACTGTCTGTTTTCGTGACCATAAAATAATATAAACATAATTTAAGGTATTTAAAAAGCTCACAAAACATGTCTCACTATTCCATAATTATTTTTGTTATAAAATAAACGATGTTGATTAAGTATACATTTCATGTTAGTCCGGAATCGTTGACAAATAAAAAATTCTCTCTTTATATCAATCTTAATATTTGTGAAGAGGCAGTCGATAGAATCAAGACTAAAATCTACTCGAATAGATATTGGAGGAAAGAAATAATTTTTCTAACCATGAGACTAATACTAAAGTATCTCAACTAGAAGTAGAACACTGGACTTCAGTTTTATCAGAGGCCTTGCCAATCCTAAAGAGAAGCGTAACTCATTCAGGATATATATCTTCCTGTAATTTTGACAAAATTAATATTTAAGTCGGTTATCACACCAATATTGTTTATGACTTTGCATGAATAAGACACTACGAATCCGGGAGTAATGGTAAAAATACAATATTTTGGCAGTAATTTGCTTCCTAATGCACTAATTCAGTATTGTTGTGCATCATTTGAGGGACATTTGACATATCAAAGATTATTCTCCATTTACAGTAAAAGGTAACTGGCTATGGTGTGTTAAGGTTTGGACTTTCATAAACCCATATTTATTATTAACTCATTTCAGTCCATTTCGAAGACGACACCTGTTTTTAAAATATTATCAATTAGTTAAATTATTACTCAAGCATACAATAATTTTTAGGGGTGAGGCTATTTTAGCTAGCAATATGTTTGTTAATGATCTAGGCGTGAAGTCGGAAGGTTTTGGGTTCGAATCCCCACTGATGACGGTTGGCCATTTTTCTGCTCTAGCAATCACTTCTCCTGCTTGTAATATTATGTGTTTTACACCACCTAATAAAGCAAAAAAGCAAATTCATCTCCGTACAGGCCATGAAGGCCCTTGGAGGAGTGGAAGGTAAAGGCTTCCATCATCGTTAACCTCGGCACGCGATGGGGTAGAGTGGTTAGCACTACGCCCGGCCGCCTTTGCCCCCAGGAATTAACCTGGTACTCATTTTCGTTGTAGGCTGAGTGAACCTCAGGGCCATATGCACCACAGGAAGTGGAAATCCCATTTCTTAAATTTTACGACTTCCTGACGGGGATTCGAACCCACGTCCTTCCGGGCGAACCGAGCACGCCTTTACCGCCTCGGCCAGGCAGCCCCTACCCCACCTAATAACTTGGAAGTTAATTTCAAGTACAAATTCTTCTCATATACACTTTCTAGTCTTTCCTTTTAAGTATGTTCATTCCTCAGCCCAAAGGTTGGTTGGACCCTCAACATCTCCACCATTAGCTGTCATAGATGACCTAGGCATCACTGAAGAAGCGTACTAGGGAAATGAGGTAGTTCCACATTGCTATACTCACTGAGCCTGGAGTTGCTATTACATATCAGTCTGCCAAACCCACTGAAATGCATGCACCAACCGACCCTATCAGCAGCATTTTAACGCCATTCATAGCATGGACAGGCTATATGAGGAATGATTTTTAAGTAATGATACACATATTTCCATAAACAAAATTATTTTTCTTTCCTAACATGAAGCATCATGTCCTCAAAATAGACATATTTTTAATAGAAACTGATATTTAAGTAAAATGAATTGCTCTCTTAATATCTAATGTCCTATTTGAGGACGGAATATATCAGTCTAATGTATTAATTTAAAACATTATTTGTGACTTCATATTTGTACCGTGATAAATTTTAGCTAGACTTTAAGTATATAATGTAACAATTTCAGGCTTCAGTGTGTTGAATTTACTTACATATAGAGCAAGATCAATATGTGAAGCACAGCGAATTAGAACTCCTGGCGGTAGTGTTGAAGGAAGGGGAGGTTATTTTATAGATTACTGGCAGGTGCGGTAAAATCGATGCACCTGGTAGCCCAAATGAATAGCTGGCAGATGGCGGATACGTATCATTGAACTATCGTTTGCTCAATTTAATTATGTCCAAAGACCTAGAATCGACCTTTTCACACTCTCAGAGATTCTGAAACTACCATAACATGGTAGCCTACCAACTGTTATCTCAAGATTTTTTCCTGTGTTTACATATTCGTCTATTGGTACAGTTTCCTGCTTTCACTGGTCTTTAGGATAATTTGTCGGAAATAGTAAACTACAAGAATAAAGTAGTGATAAGTATGGCAGATTAAGACATGATAATTCACTGTTGATTCTGCAAACGTTGTTAATCACACGGTTAGTGGTTCTTTAGCATTGCTATGTTACAGTTACGTAATAATGGTGAAGTATTTAACTTTCGCACCTTGCCTATAATGCCTCAGTATGGCACTGCCTCAATCTCTTGTACCCAATAACCACTTTTCACATCCTAGTTTTTCTGAGGATCCAATCAACCTTCAAAATAGTGACAAAAATAACAACCGTCCTGGGCACCGATTGTCTTTATAGTAAAGAATTCGAGCTTAAAGAACAAATTTCGTGTAAGAAGTATACACAATTTGGACTTCAGCATAATTTTAAACTAGTTTACGTACAGAGTATGAATATTGTATCCACGCTACTTTATATGAAACCTGTGTTTGGTAAATCATTACATGAGCAGGATACTTGATACCTTTAATGTGAAGTATATTTATTAATTACATGAAAATACAATACCAACTGTTATCTCAAGATTTTTTCCTGTGTTTACATATTCGTCTATTGGTACAGTTTCCTGCTTTCACTGGTCTTTAGGATAATTTGTCGGACGTGTATCCTGAACTGATAATTAAGGTTTGCACAGTGCAGATGACTGTAGTACTTAAAAAATAACTGCACGAAGAACATTATTTCAAAATATTGAGACGTGCAGTTATTCCTATGTTTCGGTAAAAGATATACACATTTCCCAAGCGGGAACTATTTGAACATTATGAGGGATTCAAGTAGAAAATCTCAACACTCGGAATTATTTTGGTCGTACACTAGGTATAAGCCTTTCTGCAGGAGGATTGTCTATTATGAGTCAGACAAATTACTTTTAAATGTAATGATGTATAAGCTGTCCATTGTCATGTGCAAAGCTATCTAAGTTAAAAGATCAAAAACACAGATGTTTTTGTACTTTTTCTCTGAACTGGGTTCTCTTTAAGGAAATTTCCTTTGACTGTTTTTATTTCTATTTGAGGTGAGATATTTTCTGGCATATTTATTTATTCTGCTCCTAAAGAGTAGTCAAATGATTGTAACACAAGATATCTTCCTATGGTTATTGTTCTTGTTAATATTTTTACAAGAAATGTAATATAATTATATAATTCACCCTGTGACTCTGGAAATAACCATTAAAGGTTAAAATATTCGATCCAGCCGGGAACCGAACGCAGGACCACTTGTACCAAATGCCAGAATGCTAACCATTTAGCCGTAGAGCCCGAATGCACATATGTCAACATAATACTCATGTCATATTTATACATTTCATTGAAATCCTTGATACGAATTTCACTTTGCTGTATTTAGCTAGGTTGAGAATTACGATAGGCCTAGCCTTTTTTTTCCTTCTAATAAACTCAAACGAAGTGCATAAGAGACACTCTGCCAGCGAAGTCCATGAATTTGTTGAATTAATAAAAATAAGAAGCAGCTAGTCCGCCACTGTGGTGCAGTGCTTAGTGTGATTAGCTACCACACCCGGAGGCCCGCGTTCGATTTCCGGCTTTGCCACGAAATTTGAAAAGTAGGCTACTACGAGGGCTGGAGCGGGGTCAACTCAGCATCGGGAGGTCAACTGAGTAGAGGAAGGGGGTGTTAGATTACCTCCTCAGCCATCCTCGAATTGGTTTTCCTTGGTTTACCACTTCTCTGGGATGGTACCTAACTTAAGGCCACGGCTGCTCCCTTCCGTCTTTCTTGTCTATCCCTTACGATATTCCCATCCCCCTACAACGCCCCTGTTCAGCATAGCAGGTGAGGCCACCTGGGCGAGGTACTGGTCCTCCTTCAAAGTTGTATCCCCCGACCCAAAGTCTCACCCTCCAGGACACTGACCTTGAAGCGGTAGAGGTGGGATCCCGCGCTGAGTCTGAGGGAAAAACCACCCTTGGAGAGTAAACAGATTACGAAAGAAAAACAGAAAGAAGGAAATAAAGGAAGAAAGAAAGAAGCAGCAGCTACCAGAACAATACTGTTAATATATTGTAAAATGTACGTCAGTAAATTGAAATAAAATACGCAAATAAAGTAGCTTGTATGTATGTTTAGACCGCAGCCCGAAGGCTGGTTGGATCCTCAACAGTTCCGCCATCAGCTGTCATAGACGGCCTAGGCATCACTGAAGAGGCGTACTAGGGAAATGAGGAGTGAGGTAGTTTCCCGTTGCTTTCCTCGCCGAGCCAGAAGTTGCTATTGCATATCAGTCTGCCAAGCCTACTGAAATGCATGCACTAACTGACCCTATGAGCAATATTTTCACACCATTCATAGCAGGGACTGGCTGCAAAAGGAATGGCATTACTAGCATCACTCATACCTCAGTCACTTTCAGTTTGTCCAAGCCAAGGATAAATCTGAGACAGATCAATGAAAGTAACAAAATTGCTCTAGCCTATACCAGAAGACATAGTGCACTGTAAACACTAGGTCCTGCCAGCAAAGGCACAAAAGTAGCTAATTTAATCATTTCACTCAGTGGCTATCTTCTGAAGAGTAGTCATCTGACTTTCCTGTTTCTCATATTTGACAAATAATCTATTTCAATTTCAAAATTATGATCAAAAGAAAACTTAATGTGTATTTAAATTATATTAAGATGTACGTAGGCTACAATTCCCGACCGAAAAAATATTTCACAAAACGTGTTACAAGTAAAACACAATATGTTGACTGCAGAACTGGCTGCTCAAGTCATACACATGGTTGATAAAAGAAGAAAGTTAGAAAAAGTTCTCATTGATCTCTCGCCGACGGAAAAATGTCTCGTTTGGTGTATAGTTTAAAAAAAGTTGAATATTTCTATGATATTCGACCTCGAATATTTAGTTTTGTTTTGAGTGAAACAGTAACAGTACAGCTTAAAATATTAGTGTGCCATAAACAAGACAATCATACCTCTATTACTTACAAGATGCATGTGATTTAGTATACGCACGCCATCTTATTCACTAATAATTCGGGCTCGAGAAGCTTGTGGCCGAAACTATACTCCACATTAACGCCAATGTTCAGCGTCACAATAATATACCAAATTGTTTTTCTACATTAAAAAAACATGTAAACTATTTGCTACGTTACATCTTTTGTTCTTCTTTAACAACTATAACCGTAATTCACTGAATAAAGACTGATACTGGGTCCACTTTACGTCAAAGAGAATGGTCATAATTCCAGATTCCGTATACGTGGGACCTCATATTTAGATCCACTATCACAGGCGACAGAGCGAAAAAACGACTTTTAACATTCTAATTCGTTTTTATTGAGAATTTATCTTATACACATCAAGCTATAGCACGACACGAGTATTTACTGAGATATGCTATTCCGAAATCACCGTATGAACTATCGCTACAACAATGAATGATAAAGAATTAACAATCATTCTATACATAATTTTTCGTCAAATTTTAAGTAATGGCAGACTAAATTTGATCAAGTGGAGAAAAGATGAAATATTTTCTTGCTGAGTTCTTGAGGAATTTATTAATCTGAATTGGAGTGACATTTGTGGATGTTACATCGGAGTTCACATGAGATAATGTGCAAAAGTAGTTATAAGGATGAAATCGTTAACATCTTCACATCTAAACTAATGCCTCCTGTGCGATGCATGATTACTAGCATGCAAGTTGGCTAGAAGGTATGTTCTACCTGCCCTTTTCCTCGTAACACAGAAAGAGGGAGACTCATTGTGAAAATAATTTATATAGCCTACTACTAAGCTCACAAGAATAATCATAAACCTTCTCAGAACGTCACTTATTCATAACATCCATTAAAATACCTTCCGCCTGGCTCCATGGCTAACTGGTCAGTGCCTTAAACTTCAGATTTCTGGATCACAGGTTCGATTCCCGGCTGCGTTGTGGGATTTTATGTACGATTAATCCCTTTTGTTTGGGAATGGTTGTTCGTGCTGTCCCAAACATTCTAGCAACTCATCCACAAGACTATCGTCTGTAATACTAACATGGAGCTACGCATTCACCCTTGTTAGAGGGTCTGCCGTACTGGGGCTGCAATTGGGTCGTGAGCTACTTAGCCGAGGGCTAATCACCCATTCACATCATGTGCGAAGGTAGTCTCCCCAAAGTGACTTGAAAAGAGATAGCTAATAAAAAATACATAGCAATAGAAGTGCTAGTGGCAAATCGAGTATTGTAGAGACGTTTAACTCATTCACAAAATCTTTAGACTGAATGATGAAAGAAATAATGAAGATAACCGGAAATAAACTACGGAGATATTAGTTGTTGTTGACTTTAAACATAGTAACATTAATTTCCTACATATGTATTATTTTCAACGTCGTTATCAATGCCAGAAACCTTCAAAATAGTAAATCTTCCAATGTTAGTACACAAGCCGTGATATTTTGAGTACAACACTTATCAGATACGCAGTGAAAAAAATAATTCAATATACATCAATAAGAAGGGATTTATTTTCATCTTTAAAATCATTATATCAAAAATTACTTCATTTCTCATCAGAAACTAGTATTAATAATAATAATAATAATAATAATAATAATAATAATAATAATAATAATAATAATATAATAATTCTATGAACTTAGCGGTTGGGTTGCAAACTGTTTCGAGTGACGCCATTTAATTTAAGAGACTTTCGTGCCAATTTCCATTTCGATTGCGGTGTCATCTGCAGGTGAAATCAGAACTCTTCTTGGTGGTATCCAGAAATAGGCCCTAAGTATATAATTTTGTTTGCGGTAGTCCTACGGTACTAGGAGTCTAACGTAACAATATGTACGATAAAGAGTGTCAATATTGTTTCCTAAACTTATTGTGCACTTTAGGGGCTGCCTGGCCGAGGCAGTAAAGGTGTACTTGATTCGCCTGGAGGGACGTAGGTTCGATTCCCCGTGAGGAAGTCGAAACATTTAAGAAACTACATCTCCACTTCCGGAGATTCACATGGCCCTTAGGTTCACTGCCAATACCAAAAATATGTACCAGGTTAATTCACAAGGGGAAAAAGCGGCTGGGCGTAGGGCTAATCACCCTTTCACGTCATGTGCAAAGGTAGTCTCTCGAAAGTGCAAATCATTACCTAATCCTGAATGATTTCCTGGTTTTTAGCGATATCAGAGTACTGTCTAGTAGCCTAATAAATTTGCGCTGAGCATTATAATTGTCAACGAATATTGGTATCTATCACGCACCTTATCTTGTCATGAAAATTTGTTAAAATGAATTGTGCTAACTCTTCGATTTATTTTATTCCTATTTCGCAACTGACACTTCGCTTCACTCAAGCATAACCGGCTACACAGTATTTAACAAAACAAATTATTTCTGCATTCTTTTGAATTCTGGAAGATAAACCCACACTTCACTAAACAATGAGTAAGAGGATTCATACGTGATGTAAGTTAGTTTAAAGTTTTCTGTACAAATTATTATTTTGTCACACATTCAATCACTTTACACTAAATACACTTCACGTCGTTCAGAAGGGCTAATGGATCAATGGGTTTGTCGTTGGGCCAACTGAAATATTATCATTGCCATTAAAAAGGCCCCAAGTTCTCAGTTCATTCCAAAAAACATATCCAGTGCAATACATTATAGATGGTAAAAAGTCAACAATATACACCCTTAGATCAAGAATGTATTAAGTGGTGGTATTTCCGGTTTACTGAACCCTTTACAATCAAGAATGTATTAAGTGGTGGTATTTCCGGTTTACTGAACCCTTTAAAATCAAGAATGTTTTAATAGGTGGTATTTTCGGTTTACTGAACCCTTTAAAATCAAGAATTATTTAGTGTTGGTATTTCCGGTTTACTGAACCCTTTAAAATCCATAATGTATTAAGTGGTGGTATTTCCGGTTTACTGAACACTTTAAAATCAAGAATGTATTAAGTGGTGGTATTTCCGGGTTACTGAACCCTTTAAAATCAAGAATGTATTAAGTGGTGGTATTTCCGGTTTACTACGGAGCTCGATAGCTGCAGTCGCTTAAGTGCGGCCAGTATCCAGTATTCGGGAGATAGTAGGTTCGAACCCCACTGTCGGCAGCCCTGAAGATGGTTTTCCGTGGTTTCCCATTTTCACACCACGCAAATGCTGGGGCTGTACCTTAATTAAGGCCACGGTCGCTTCCTTCCCACTCCTAGCCCTTCCCTGTCCCATCGTCGCCATAAGACCTATCTGTGTCGGTGCGACGTAAAACAAGAAGCGGGGGGGGGGATTTCCGGTTTACTGAATCCTTGAAAATCAAGAATGTATTAAGTGGTGGTACTTCCGGTTTACTGAACCCTTGAAAATCAAGAATGTATTAAGTGGTTGTATTTCCGGTTTACTGAACCCTTGAAAATCAAGAATGTATTAAGTGGTGGTATTTCTGGTTTACTGAACCCTTGAAAATCAAGAATGTATTAAGTGGTGGTATTTCCGGTTTTCTGAACCCTTGAAAATAAGGAATGTATTAAGTGGTGGTATTTCCGGTTTACTGAACCCTTGGAAATCAAGAATGTATTAAGTGGTGGTATTTCCGGTTTACTGTACACTTTAAAAAACATATTAAGTTAACATTTTCAAGCTCCTGTCACTGAGTCATAGCCTCTGCATAATTAGGTTTCACAAAAATGGATAATAGGACCTGCTATTGTTTACCTCGGAAGTAGGCGAAACATTGGTGTTTGTTAATAGGATATAACCTAGCACCAATACGAAAAATAACGAAATGAATTTTATTTAGCAATAAAGTCCATTTTCTTCATTTTATGTTCTGTTAATTGTGAAAATATGCAAACTGTTTATAAACTATTTTTAATTCTTCGAATCATAATATTTTGAACGGAGAACTCGAGGCCTTTCTAATGATAATGATAATGATGATGGTTCAGTTTGCGGAACGTCAAATCTGTGAAGAGGCAGAAACATTATTTCGTCCTGACTATTTTTGATAACTCCAGATAGAACCAATCAGCTGTTAAGGTAATTGATGAGCGTACCGATCAATTGGCTGCGTGGTTTGGGTCACGTACCTATCAGCTTCCATTCGTGAGATAGTGGGTTCGGTCCCCACTGTCGGCAGCCTTGAAGATGCTGTCCCATGGTTTCCCATTTTCACACCATGCATATGGGCTGTATCTTAATTAAATCCACGGTCGCTTCCTTCCCACTCTCAGCCCTTTCCCAACCCACGTGGCCATAAGACTTATCTGTGTTGGTGCGACCTAAAGCAAATTGAAACTAAATAATATTAAGCATAATATCTTCAATATTAGATTAGGAAATAAGGTCTAAAGGAAGTAGATGAATATTTTTACTTGGATAGTAAAATAACTAATAATGGAACAAATAGTAAGGATGACAGAAAATGCAGACTAGCATAAGCAAAGGAACTTGCTCCCCCCGGACATTGATGTAGGAATTAGAAAAATGTTCTTGAAGACATTCATCTGGAGCGTGGCATTGTGTGGAAGTGAAACATGAACGATAACTAGCTCAGAAAGAAAGAGAATAGAAGCTTTCGAAATGTGGTGTAAGATGGATGGATCGAATCACGAATGAAGAGATACTGAATCGAATTCGTGAGAGGAGATCGATTTGGCTAAATTTGACCAGAAGAAGAGATAGAATGATAGGACACATCTGAAGACACCGAGGACTTGTTCAGTTGGTTTTTGAGGGAAGTGTAGGCGATACGAATGGTAGGGGTAGACCAAGATATGAATATGACAAGCAGATTACAGCAGATGTAGGATGCAGCAATTACGTGGAAATGAAAAGGTTAGTACAGGATTGTGTGGCATGGAGAACTGAATCAAACCAGTCAGCGTACTGATGACTCAAACAACATCTTCAACCTAGGATAAAGACCAGACCAATAATGGACCTGACGATATATATCTCTTGAACCAGAGGTATAGATACGCTGGAGTATTATGTTTCCAGTTGGCCACTTTTTTTACTATTCCTACTTTCCTTCATAGCAAACTGAAACATTTACTCTGTCATCACCATACCATGGTAACTCATTCCCTAAAATAATCATGTCTTCAGCTTTTTCATACAGTTTCGGGGAGCACCCGAGCTTGTTTGTAATTTTGTTTTGTAATATAAGGCCCTGCCAAACTCCACGTGATTTTTCGGGTGAAAATTTCAAGCCGATATAAATCGGTATTCCAGTCTGGGCCATCAAGATGGAAGGCTAGTAGCTAAGGCACTGTGCTAATTACGCCTCCAGAATAATAATCCTTAGATATGACGATTCGTGATGATGACTGATGAAATACTGATCGTGATCTTGAAGGGGAAAATCAATTTCTTTTTTTACTTTAAGTCCTTCCATCTTATTTACGAGACTGCTTCTAAGCACTGAGAAAACCAGATTTGAATTCGGTTTTGCTAAAATACATTCTGAGAGAACCAACAGCAATCAGCCGCGCATACAAACTCAAAATAAACAAGTTTGTACTCAGGATATCCCTCTCTCACTTTCTATCTAAATACTGAAGTATCTTGAGGTTCAAGTTCTTGGCATGTTTCTATAGATAAGAACCTCTTTCATGAGTTGAATTCACTTAAGTGTACCGTCAGTATTTTGTTATGGTAATGTTTTAATTTGCAAGTTGGTACACGAGGACAATACGGAAATTCTCATGAGTACTTCATTAGCTAGGTACACCATTAGTGGAGCCCTGGAACAGGACTTCATTATCGCGAACAACGTTAACTGCGCATCCACCGGAAGTTTGAAACGAGTTTGCAGACTTCCTCTCTCATTTCGCCGTTGGTAGTCTTGATTCCAATGATTAAAACTAATTGGAATAATGAAACTAAATAAAGTTCATCCTTATCCACCAAATATATCAGAAAACAAGTAAAATGGTGCTCAGTATTTTTCGTTTTTACGGGGACATGATTTTTCATTCTTAAACTGAAGTCTTCTTAAAATAAATTGTATTCGAAGAGACAGCCAGTTCAGTTCATTGTGTTTCTTTGTCCTGTAGTATTGCAATATGCAATTATTATTGCTTTTAATGCTTGTCATCAATGTGGTTGGGAACGATTACTCATGTAAACGTAACGAATTGACTGAACAAGAACTTCCTCCTTGAGCAGAGATATTTAACTTTCACTCAATCAAAGAATACACTTGAGCATGCTGTTATGGTTGTCTTGTCGTTAACAACGTAATTTCCCGTCCTGTTGACCAGGGAATCAACCCCTGTTCCGCTGCAAGATTAAGACCGGCTTGAAGGTGTGATAAAAGCTGCACTAAGTCATATGTAATTTACATTTTGAAGACTGACTTAAATGCCTCTATTGATGAGAAGCTACATAGTCCATCAATCTCATGATATCAGATGCCCAAGTGTAGACAGACTGCATATATGTCTTTTCTGGTCTTTATTCCAATTATCTGTGTTCGTAACTTATGTGAATAAAGTTGAGTTTTACGGACGGATACCCTTCCTGACGTGAAATGTATATGGTTGAATGTATTCAATATTACGTGCCTCTGCGGTGGTTGGCAGTGTGATGCATTATATATAAATCTTATTTTATTTTACTACCGCTTTTCCCTTCTTTTCATAATTTGCTTTACGTCGTACCGATGCAGATAGGTTTTACGGCGACGATGGGATAGGAAAGGCCTAGGAGTTGGTAGGATGCGGCCGTGGCCTTAATTAAGGTACAGCCCAAGCATTTGACTGGTGTGAAATGGGAAACCACTGAAAACCCTCTTCATGGCTGCCGACAGTGGGATTCGAACCCACTATTCCCGGATACAACCTCACAGCTGCGTGCCCCTAATCGCACGGCCGACTCGCCCGGTACTGCCTTTCCCGCACCCATGGAGTCGCTAGTACGAGATATGTAGCACATGCGGATTTGGCCCTGCTTTAAGACCGGATACCCTTCCTGACGTCACCCTATGTGGAGGGAAGTGATTACTATTGTGTATTCCCGTGGCGGTTGGTAGTGCGGTGTGCTGTCTAAATTTGAAGAGGAGTGTGTTGGGACAAACACAAACACCCAGTCCCCGAGTCAGAAGAATTAATCAGACGCAGTTAAAATCCCGACCTGGCTAGGAATCGAACCAGGGCCCTCTGAACCGAATTCTGAACGCTGACCATTCAGCCAAGGAGTCGGACATGCGTTTTATGTAAATGAAGATGTGTAATAAGACAATCACAAACACCCGGCCCACGTGCTAGAGGAATTAACCAGATACGTTTAAAAGCCGCAGCCCGGTCTTGAATCGAATCTAGGACACTGTAAACTGAAGGGCACTACTCTGACCATTCAGCTAAGGAGTAAAAACTGATTATATATTTGAATCACAAAATCCTAGAAACTGAGAGCGGTGATCAAAACTTCCTAATTTTCCACACATTTTAAGCTCTTCAGCAAATATATTTTTTTCGGATTTCTTGCACAGATACCAATGTAAATTAAATAGCAGAGCGCCGATTCCCGTCTGATATCGTGATATAACACATTATGGTTCACAGCCAGAATTTCTCCATCATAATAGAGTTCGTATTGCTGGTTAAAAAAATCGAGTTTGTATAAGCAGTATGAAATCACATCTCTGGAGAATGTTAATATTGTTAGCAAGCTTCTGATGGATGATGTTTACGTCAAGTTCGTGAATCAATTTGATGTAGCCAGCTCTAATGTGATCTACAGTTTCTGACCACTTATGGAATTTTCTGCATTTAATTGTTATGATACGGGTGTCCTTTATAATATGCTTCTGATAATTTCTAATATATACATCCTGATGTTCGTATAGCAGCCATACATATTTCGGTTTCATGAATGAATTCTCTGAACTCAACAACTTGCTCAACGTTATTATGATAATACTGTAGTTGTATTATTGATTCTACACTCCACTAACTAATGTTATGGCTTTCAGAGAGGCCAAGCTGGCGGAATTTTGTTCTGCAGAAGTTCTCTTACGTGAGGGCATATCTTCCCACTCAGATAGGTTTTATTATTATTAATTATCATAACAATAATTTATTTCGATGCACTAATTAAAAAACAATTGAATCCACTGCTAGTATCCCTGAGACCCCAACACATCAGACAGTATCTTGTATTTAGATGTGATGTGTGACAACGTAGATGTCGATAGTTGTTCCATTCTCCTGTCAACAAAGAACTCCCCTCAACGTTAATGAAAAGCAACGGGCTACATTTAACGAGACAGAACAGCCTAGAAGTATGATGAGTCTGGATGACGCCCTCCGCTGAAAGCCGAGAAAACTGCCTCAGATCACAGAACACGAATTTACATTTCACCAGAAGCTTCAAAATAATGTACGTGATGGCACTGAATAGACTTGACTATTTGCTTTACTGATATGTATCTTCTATCACAAGCCGGCTAGCACGTAGTATGTTTTTACTGAGTTTACGGACCCTGTCACTAGCATGCCTACATTTTATTTGACATTTTTATCCCATACAGAGGATGATTAGCACAGTGACTGAGCTGCAGTCGTTTTTATCAAGTCCTTTGAGATTCAGTAAAGCAAACATCAAAGCAAGCAAGCTATCTGGTGATTTCTGCCCGACTGTTGTTATCATGACCATAGCCCCAGTACCTCCAGTTTTACGTCCACAGGGATATGAAGTCTCACTTCAAAAATCTCTTGTGCACCAAAGGGTATTCCAACAGCAGCCGCCTTGGTGAGACGCCACTAGGCTATCACATGTCTCATTTAATACAACGACGTCATAACTCAAAAACAGCCTGTTTTAAGTTACGTATATCAGTAAAAAGGTGAATGCAAGAACCAATAAAATGGTATACATAACTCAAAACAGGCTGTTTTTGAGGTATTACGTTGTTGTATTAAATGAGCGATATACGAGGGCGAATCAAACAGTAAGTTACCCTTCCAAGTTATGGCCATTTATGAAACCACCTACACATAAGCAACACGGCTATGACAGCATACAATGTAAGTTCACTTTTCCACATAGTCCCCAAAAGACTAGACATTTCTCGGAACGGTCAACCAACTTTTCGATTCCGGATGCTTAGAAATCACCTCCAATGCTATGTAACCACCTGGAGACAGATGCTTTCACCTCCTCATCCTTTTTCAGCTTACCGAACACATGATAATCCCATGGAAAATTACACGATAACGCAACATCTCACACGGCCCTCCAAACGTCCGAACTGCTGCAGCGATTCAAGTAGGAGTGACAACATCCTCCATACAGTCCAGACTTAGCGCCATGCGATTATCATGAGTTCGGTAAAATGAAAAAGGATCTCGCTTGATGACTATTCGGAAATGATATTTTTGAAGTTTTGACGTTCTGAAAACTCTCCAATGACTCACAATATCCGGTGCCCACTGAATCGTTGCATGCTGACATCGCTACCAAACACTTCTATCTGACTTTTCTCTTGTATCTGTCCTGGCAAAATTCCTTGTTCTCTTTCGTTGTTTCGTGGTCTTTGGATTATGTCATTTCCCCGTCTTTGGTGGCCGTTCTCATTCACTTCGTAATACATTATTTCTTAAAGAAGCAAGTGGGACTGATGATTGTGCCAGTATTTGACAAACTGAGCAAAAAAAGTAGGATTTAATGACTCTGTGTTTCCTTCATTATCTATAAATAAGGGATTACATTTTCATTCCTAATCAGAATGCACTGAAGTACATGGTCCATCTACTTGCTTCTCTGTATTCTCAGGGAAGATCAGGTAAATACAACAAAACAATTTCATGACAGGAAAAGTATCATGAAACGATATACCGACTATTTTAGATTGACGTGCTGAGTATATCCTACATTTGCACCCTATTTCTTAGGTAAAAGAAATTGTCTTAACTTTAACACTAAAAAAAATGATGAATAAATATTGAAATGTAAAAACCAGCTATAAATAAGTTAACTGTTTAAAATTTTTTAAATAGCCTATTATATAACAACAAAATATTCTTCACATGACCCCTTTGAAACATAAAGACAATACTGCATCCATAGCTCCACTTTTACACCGCAAAATGGGTATTTAAGATTAACTTTTCAAGTAGAGGAGCAGGTGACATGTTTCATAGAGCCAAATGGAACATCCTCATAACGTAATTCACTTAAGATTTAAGCATGTTTTTCTATTCCTAATCAGGGTTTTATTATTATTATTATTATTATTATTATTATTATTATTATTATTATTATTATTATTATTATTATTATTATTATTTGCGTTCATTGTCACATTGTTATCATACATTGTCACCGAGTTTATATATCGTAGAGAATTATTAACGCGACTGCACTCATGATAGCACTTCAGCAGACGAATAACTTTCCTAGTAATTCATGCAAGAGATGTTTTATAAATTAAAACATTAATTGAGGCCTTAAAAAGTGAATTTCGATGAGAATTCACAACCATAAATTCGTGTTGGTTTTCGTTTTCTTGCAAAAGTATATTTTCAGTCTTTAATGAACAGTATCTCAGAATTTGTCCTATATATGTACTTCACTTCGTGCCCGTCAACATGTCAGTATCTCTAAATATGCATAGTGTTTGTTAAGCAAATAGATTATTGCAAAGCAGTCTAAAGATGAAAAGAACGGGCGTGATATAAATCACTGTCTCATAATTGTAGAATAAAAATATATTATTTTAGTAAGAACTGTAACAAACAAATTGTCGACGTTTGTAAAAAAGTAGGAAAATTGCCTCTCAGAATTAATGGTGAAGGTTCACTTTCCAGCTGCTATGTTTAAAAAAACCCAACACGTTGACTATACTAAAGGGTTTATGTTCACGTAAAATAATAACTGAATATATTTTATGTAAATATTTCATCTGTTCTCCACTGGTTCTGTATAACACATTAACTACTTCGTGATTTATCATATGCCAAATATTAACTAACACACATCAAAGTAAAAACGCTGTCAGCAGACATGCCATTCATATAACCTTTAACATATTTACCTATAATATATCAATAATAATAATAATAATAATAATAATAATAATAATAATAATAATAATAATAGCACGCAAGTAATAATAATAATAATTTTGAAAACTAATATTGCGTCTGCATTATATATAATACATGATTGTAAGCTGTAAAAAGTACGCAGTTTACACTGTTTAAAAATGACTACAAATTACAACAACACCGAGCATTCACTCGCACTCCTTTACAAAATCACACATATCTGATATGGCATAGAAACGAAGCTCAGAAATCGCAATTCACTGTAAGCTTGCAGGTGACAGAAACAATCATTCAATTTCTCACATTATCTACACACTCACTCATTTCACTTCGCCATTAACTACAACTGAGGCTGTTTATTCAAAGTAATTATCGCATAGCTTTGTTATAAAAATCAACCTTCAATCCACTCACTTTTGAATTTACCGATCCACTCAAAAC
Source organism: Anabrus simplex (assembly GCF_040414725.1). Classification (NCBI taxonomy): domain Eukaryota; kingdom Metazoa; phylum Arthropoda; class Insecta; order Orthoptera; family Tettigoniidae; genus Anabrus; species Anabrus simplex. The sequence goes on from NC_090265.1 coordinate 206,598,748, forward strand.
TAACATATCTTTCTTCTAGATAGTAAAGAACATCTAATTTTCTCTTTCGAAAGATTTTTGTTCAGAAACAAAGTTTGAAGCATCTGAAAATAAAATTTTTGTAGTTCAAAAGGTTTTTTTTTCAAAGCCATCCTTGCAGCTGTATACATTGTTTAGATTGATAACAATAAGCAAATTTACATGCTTCACAAATGGAAGGTTAGTAACATTTTAGGTTTGATTAGGATTACAATGGTAAACAAATGTCCACAAGTTGGCCAGGTAGCATGGAAGATAGTACATAAGTATACAGTCTACATACATCAATATATGTTGAGAAAGCATTTGCCAAGAAATGTATCATTTTGCAATACTTAAAAAATTTCAGAAAATATAGTTTATTACTGCCACTTTTAAAACAATTAATGAGTTATTTCAAATTCTTTACATGGTATAATTCTGGACAGTCATCAAACAACTGTGTACCACAGACAAAGCCCAGGTAATATGCAAGATTACATGTAAGGATTGAATTTCGTCATTTCAAAATATTACGGACGAAATACTGCCTACATTTCATTAAGAAAACATTCCATGGACGCACATTTTGCATGTTTCTAATACAATGAAGTAAGGAAACTGCTAGAATTCGCCATAGATTACAGTATTTATTAGAAAATAGCCTACAGTTCGGATTTCATATTGAATGAGAAAGACCGATCCATTTTTTTCATCAAAAAGGGGATATTAATTTACTTTACGTATGACAAGTATTGTTTTTTTTACTTTTTATATTGAAGTATTACATTAGTCCTTTCTTAAATTACAATAGATTTGAATTAAAAATAATCATTATGTTGGTACATTCACGTCTTCAGTCACACACAAAATAAGACACACGCACGCTCTGAAGAGTTAGTAGTAAGGATGCACTATTATATGCGCTGACAAAACGTTTGTTTAAAAAATTGAGAGGGAAACGAGGATCTATTTTGTTCCTTAATTCGTTCTCTATATAGTCTTAGCTAAACCTACATTTATTTTGACCTACCCTGACACCAAATTACGTATAATGTACTATATTTTAAGAACACAAGTGGGTGCTCTTAATGGATGTATTGTTCTTTATTCTTGGAGGACTGTTTAAGAGCTTGTCCCTCATAATCAGTTTTCTCAAACTGACCTTTTTCGTCATGTTTCTCATTTCAGAAAGCAGATTTCTCATCTACAGTTTATCATTAATCGACATTCGTTAGTATTTGACCATTCTTTCGTATCGGTTGTAAGACGTCAGTAAATTATTATGTGACAAGAGAAGTGGAGAACATTCAATGAAAATCATACATAAAAAATCAACGCAAAAATCATAGAAACCAACGCGAACGTTTAAATTCAAGCCACATACAAATAACATCTATCAGATATCACGTCTTTACATTTTCCTTTTCATTGAAAAGTTTGTCTGATTTCTAGGTCTGAATTTTGAACTTAGAGTTATACTATACTTCGAAGATCACTGTTACTTACACCTGACGGCCATATATTTGTTATTTAAGGTAATTTTGGAACAATTAGACCAGTTGTAATTCGAATAATGACTGAACTAGTTATACATTGGAGTAATTGTTTGCTTTATCTCTTTACTGGAAAAGTCCATTTAATGAAATAACACTAAATTCAACTAAAATGAAGCCGCAGATATGGGTATTATTTGGAGAAATATAAAAGCACACCATAGACTAAATTAAAGGAAAAATGAAAAAGAAAATCTAAATTAAAGGAGTCCTTCCTAAAGAAAAGAAAAGATCAATTGATACGTCCTTAATGACCATAATTGATTTAAAATGGAACCTAATTATGATGATAAATGAATATCGTATGGTTATTTCTAGCTGTGTGCAGCCCTTGTTAGGTAGACCCACCAATGAGAGTGGCGGTATCTGCCACGTGTAGGTAAGTGCGTGTTGTTGTGGTGGAGGATAGTGTTATGTGTGGTGTGTGAGTTGCAGCGTTGTCGGGGACAGCACTAATCACCAGCGAAGGGAATTAACCATTGAAGATAAAATCTCCGACCGGGCCGGGAATCGAACCCGGGGCCCTCGGAACCGAAGAGCACTGCGCTGATCATTCAACCAAGGAGCCGGGCATTATGATGATGATGGTTATTATTATTATTATTATTATTATTACTATTATTAATATTATTATTATTATTATTACTGACAACCTCTTCGTGTAGGCATAGCGTATTTGAATCTTAATCCGGGTTCAATTTCCACCCATTCCAGCAATTTGAATTCTGGACATAAAGACATGTTTTAAATTTCTTATACTTCATTAAATTAGTTCCAGATAGTACTCAACATGATGTTGTGAAAATATTTTAAGCCTGATACTTTTATAGGTACAGAGTTAGATATTATAGCATTTCCTGTTTAGCATAAAACTGTTGCTACCTCTCTAGGTTTATTTGATCCAGATTATTCACTTTCACCACTTCTACTAGGTTTGCCTGGCCAATGGAGTATTTTTTTTCACAACCTCCATGGCCTTTGTCTTTCCTGTGCCACTAATTCCATTCTTCAAATGGACACACCTCTTAATTTCTACTTTTTATTAGAGATGACATAGGACGGTTACCTAGCCGTAGTTAAAACAATAATCACCGGACAGAGCAAATTGAAACAGTGTATGAACTAAGAATGCAAAATTCCTCAAATTGAGCATGTTAGTACAAACATTGTATAGTATTCACAACCAATATCTAAACAAATTTTGGCACTGGTAATTCCTCCTACATGAAGTGCATACTGTAGATCCTTGAGTTCTAGGTTAGTTAGGTAAGCAAGTTCGTGAACTCATCGAGTGACCTCCAATGTAACTAATATCTATTCTCTACGGCTTTCCGCCGCCCCTCCCAGCCGCACTGTTTATGAGAGTACTAGCAACATAGCTCAGAAGGGCATGTCGCAAACATCAGACAACTTTCCTAATCTGAACAGGGTCCGTCCCTAGTGAGTAGCGAGCCCCCATTGTCTGCATCATTTAGTGGCTGTCGTGAGATGACCAACCATATTCGTCCTTACAACATTCAACACATTTTTAATGAATTTCACACCAAGGCGAGGAGCATAATTTACACTACGCTTCTTTCTGGGAGAAAACATTTCACTTATTTAATGTTATCATAATTTCTCTCAGTGCATACCTGATTTTTTTTGCTAGTGTCTTTATCGTCGCACGAGTTCAGATGGGTTTCAGAAGATTATGGGAAAGAAAAATGATTTTGGGCTTCGAACTTACCATCTCCCGAATTGAACCTTACATCTATGCGACCCGCGTCGTGCTTCATATTTATAACAACGAAAATACTTTGCGTTCCCTCTCCTACTTTCCCAGTCCAGAGTACTACATGAGAGAACAATAGATTAGATAGTTAATTTATTCATTCCAGTTGTTTGTGAAGTTACAAAAGAAGGATGTTTATTTCTAACAGCGGATGTGAAGTTTTGGAATTACACCCCAGTTAACAACAAGAATAATAATTCGTTGTGATTTACAATTGATCATACACAGTTTATTATTATTATTATTAGTATTATTAATTATTATTATTATCATCATCATTGAGGTGGAAGATTAGAAGCAGAATTGCCAACATTTTTAGATGATGGACCTAAAAATATTGCTGTGGTAATCTTAATAACATTTATAGTATAAAACATTCTGTGAACGTAGGCCTATTTGTATTCAAATTGTTAAGACATGAAACAAGTTTTAAAAATTAAGATTCGAACTGTAAGAGCTTATGCACACTCTTAATTGTAACTAAGAATGAATATCTGATCATTTGTAGAATTGTAAATGATTACTTAGCAGCTGCAGATTATACAAGATGTATGCATGTTGAGTATTCAGCCCGAAGGCTGGTTTAATCCTCAACAGCTCCGTCATCAGCTGTCATAGATGGCCTAGGCGTCACTGAAGAGGCGTACTAGAGAAATGAGGAGTGAGGTAGTTTCCTGTTGTTCGGAAAATTTTATAGCCTATAATGAACTTTACCCTGGTAACAAATTAAGACAAAAATAATTAAACGAATGAAAAATACATAATATCATTACGATTATTTTTATCATCATCATAATCATCAACTGGGTACATAACCGGTAATTTCCATAAAGGGCTGGGAACGTTTGGCGAAGTCCGTATGGACCAATCGCTCTTGACGGTCTTCTGCATTATGTAAGCCTGATTGATGTAATTTGCTGAAGTGGGTATCGCTGTTTGTACTGCAATTCGAATTTGCGGAAGTAAAAAAAATGAGTGTGTTTAAGGCTTCTAATATATTCACGCACTGAGGCTGTTCGAGGAATTAGCTATGAAAAGAATTTCGGTGAAAAAACAAGGAACAAGTGCATTATAGTCTACTTCACCTGTCAGATATGTGTATCATATTTTATATATTTACTTCCATTGTATTCAATCAAGCATCCCTCTCCAGTGTGGCTTAAGCTTCTGCTGCCCATCATATTATTCATTTGCTTTTTCGGTCTATTTTATGAAACATTTATGAGTGCGCAGTAGATCTGATTTACATTGATTTATCGAAGGTCATACACATACGAATTTTTGTATTCAATATAGAAAAGATAGAAAAACATTCTGTTAAAAAGGCAAGAACTTTATAAATTATGTAAAAGTTACTAAAACTACTTGTATATTGGCAAACTTTGTCCGACAAACCTTGATGAATTTGAATGACTAGTGCACCTTTCGTAAACGTTCTCTTTGGCACTGGAAGATAATTTGTGCCATCTATCACCATACTCAAATTGTCTCATAGAATCAGTGATGAATCATTACTTGACAAATTTGTTATTCATCAAATGGACATTCCAGTTCACAAACAAAACAATGTCATGTCATCTTTCCAGGTCTACAGTATTATTCCAATTCGTTCCATCCACGAAACGTTGTGAGATAAAGACTGGTACAAGTGTGTGTGAATAATGAAAACCATAAAATGTAACGAGCTATCAGAGAACTAACATAAAAATTTTAATGCCAAGAAATTAACAACATAGAACATTTTCGTTTATTAAACGAATATTTACCAATTGGAAACCAATATAAATGTAACTACTATAAATTCAAGGTTATAACTTTTCAAGTCGTAAAATACACAACCAATTAATATTATGGGATCATTCATTAATGAATGTATCTTAATATAAGATAAAATTTTGATTTAGAAACACAGTACTGCAAACAATATAAGTAATTTAGTAACAGAATAAAAACTGCCCTTGTACAGACGAATTTCAATTATAAGATATAACTTATATTTAAAATTAGATAATTAATAAAAGACATATTTACAAGACAGAGCTAACAACAGGTTAACATTGTATTAATTATAACGAATATTTAAAAAAATACATCAACGCAAGAAATAATCAATACGGAATGAGCAAAACAAAATAAAGCCTTTTATACAGTATATCTAGGACAAATGGACGATAAAACTGCTTGATAACATTAGAGTAAATGTTTTATAATAATGTATGTTACAATATTTGTTAATAACATAAAATTAATTTAACGTAACATACAATTAGGCTATTCTTTTCCTTCCCTCTATCAGTTTCTGCCACAACAAGCACAAATATGGCACAACGTAGTTAAGTCAATCTTCATTTCCATTCGAAACAAAATATTAAAGAAAAAGGTATTTACGAAGTAAAAAAACACGTCGTTTCTTTTCGATGTAGTCATATTCTGAAAACTCCCTCAAATATTTAATGTCAATAAGGAACAACAATACAAAGAACACAGTTTTCATTACTAACGTTCCCCACAAACGTTTGTGATTTTGTTTTATCTTGACATTGAAAGTACGGTATCAATACTCGAAACAGCGAAACAAAACGAAAAAAAAATATATATTCACTCACTATTTATAGTTCACTTTTCATCAGTGAAAGCTTGATTGGAAGAATTTGCAAATACACTTTTTTTATTTTCATTGTCATGGTGTTGATGGAAGCTTCACATTCAGGAGCAGCAACAAATAAACCCTTAATAATAATAATAATAATAATAATAATAATAATAATAATAATAATAATAATAATAATAATAATAATAATAATAATAATAATAATAATAATAATAAAACAATCTCAGAAGGAGACTTACGTTTGAAATAAATTGAAACTGTTGATTTAAGAAACTGTCATCTTTAACACCTCAACCTGGTATTATATGTATTGAAATATTTAATACAATGGTACCCACCTCTGTCTCAGGAAAGTTTGACCACTTAACAACCAAACAGAATGCATCTCAAAATGAAACATTAAACTATTAGGCTCATGGGAACATAATTCATATGGTAAAGTACGAACTTCTGTTTATTACCTAGATATGCATGTGTCTGCTTGTACTGTAGGTGCCTGAGGAGTTAACTAGAATGTTGAAGGACATTAAATATGCACAGATACACTGCCTAAATTATCATGCATAGTTTTCCAGGTAAAATATTGCATGGAAACTTAGAATTGAGAGAGGTAATTTATAATTTGTGATGGGAAATTCTATGAGCGATTGAACTAAAAGAGTCAATATTAGCTGAGTAAAGAAGTATAATGAGTACTCTCTAAATTTAACTACCGTGAAACCGCGTTCTGAAATCTTTTAGGTCACTAATTTGTGGTATAAGTCTATCCAGGTTTATATGGTTTTATTCACAAAAATAATTATCATAGTTAATGCACTAAATTGAATGCATCTGTGGTAAACCTTCCAAGGGACATTACTGAGCGCTTTTTGTGTTGTAATCCAAATTCAGACCATTTTTAACAAAGAAAGGATAAAGATACTCACGGTCTTCATTTGCATTTATTTTAAGTACAGTGGAATCTGCATTTTTAGCTCTGCAGGAAACTATTGATTGTGAATGGTATAGGCAGAGCCTTAAATAACGCCTTGTAAAGTATTGGAGGTAAAATTCCCAGGTAGGCTCTCTTAGTGGATATGGATATGAAAATTATTTATTAGTTTTCATTTGCAAGGAGTGACTTTATATTAGACTATTTGTAGTCTGTAATCCAGTTATAGGATTAAGATCGAGAAATCCTGAATATCATGAGTAAATTGCATTCATTAGTTATCAGGATCCTCAAAAAATCCACTATTAGAATGGGTTTTGACAAGCTATTCATTAACACAAGTTTGAAGGAAATTTTGTAGGAAGATGGAATCCACTTTTACAGCTTTCTACTCGTTTAAGGCAGCCTACAAATGTCTTATTCAGTTTCCATCAAAATGGTATGTAAATTCAAGAAGAGTCCCTGGTTGTCAGTAGAAGGGTGGATCAAATTTCTAGTAGCATAAGGTTTCTACCTCTACCAAAAGATTTTGCATAGCATTCAACTGAAAAGGATAGAGCTTAGTAATCCTGACAGGAGATTGAATTATCCACTTAAATGAGATTTAAATAACACACCCCATGTTGAAAATTCATTCCCTTCTATATAAATCCATATAGAGAGCGATCTCTATGGGTAGATTCCACTGTAGTTTTCAGATTAATTTTGTCTATATCCATAAATTTTCGTTCCGGAAGATTTTTCACAATATATACGTTAAATACCTCACTTCCTAGGTTCTAAATTTTGCTGCTGCTCAAGTTAAAAATTTCAAACTTTGGTGAATGGATGGGCAAATAGGGGAAACTTCTGTTCATATATGGGATGAAAACAAACCATCCTTTTTTCTTCCAGTGGTGAATTAAAGTACGTTCTATAGACAATTACTGCCTTTCATCCACACTTCTTCTTCTTCTTCTTTTCCTTCTTCTTCGGTTATTTCTACACAGTACGGACCGACACATGTAACACATGGGGCTAAACATTAAATTTTAAAAGCCTCAATATTCCCATTCTGAAATGCTTAAATAAAAAAGTAGTCTTTATTGTTCGAACTCAGAAACTGTGGAAACAAAAAAAAGTGACTTAAGTATTTTATGTAGGTACTTTAGCGACGGCTTTCAAAAGATCGGCTCCCGATGTTTTGTCCAAGCCTATTTTGTGTTGATCATGGTGGTGATGGCTAATACTGTGATGTTGCTGTTGTTGTTGTTGCTGTTGCTGCTGCTGCTGTTGTTGTTGCTGTTCTTTTTGCTGTTTTTCCTGCTGCTGCTGTTTCAGTCTGTCTTGTTCTTCGCGTTCTCTCCTGGCTTGCTCGTTAATTTCTTTTACCGCTCTCAGTTCCTTCTTAAGTTTCATCCTTCGGTTTTGGAACCATATTTTTATCTGACGTTCCGTGAGACAAAGTGCATGCGCAATTTCGATGCGTCGCCGTCGCGTTAGGTAGTGGTTGAAGTGGAACTCTTTCTCCAGTTCTAGCGTCTGGAAGCGCGTGTAGGTCTGTCTTCCCCGCCGCCTGGGGCAACCATTCGGACCTATAACAAAACAAGAAAGGAAAAAACATGAGAAAGAACATTTTATGACTTTAAACTTAAAATTACAGAAATTTAAAGTATATTAGCATCCGAATTAAAGACTAAGTGACAAAACAACAAAATACAAGGTCCGATGAATAGTGTGATCGGCCTAGAATGCTTAATACTTCTTCAACTTCCTCAGGGGACACGGTGGGAGTGACGTTCATGTAGTCTATAAGAGTACTTTCAAGAGAAATAACATGTACATAAACAAGACAATACCAGGCGACTTGGCCGTGCGGTTAGGGTCGCGCAGCTGTGAGCTTGCATAGTGGGTTCGAACCTCACTGTCGGTAGCCCTGAAGATGGTTTTTCCGTGTTTTCCCATTTTCACACCAGGCAAATGCTGAGGCTGTACCTTAATTAGGGCCACGGCCGTTTCCTTCCCACTCCTAGCCCTTTGGTATCCCATCGTCGCCATAAGACCTATCTGAACCGGGCGAGTTGGCCGTGCTCTTAGGAGCGTACAGCTGCGAGCTCGCATCCGGGAAATAGTGGGTTCGAACCCCACTGTCGGCTGCCCTGAAGATGGTTTTCCGTGGTTTCCCATCTTCACACCAGGCAACTGCTGGGGCTGTACCTTAAGTAAGGCCACGGCCGCTTCCTTCCCATTCCTAGGCCTTTCCTGTCCCATTGTCGCCATAAGACCTATCTGTGTCGGTGCGACGTAAAGCAACTAGCACAAAAGACCTATATGTTTAGTTGCGACGTAAAGCCAATTGTAAAACAATAACAAGACAATAATAAAAATAATATTGTTAGTTTTATGTCCCACTTACTAGACTACTTTGTAACGGTTTTCAGAGATGATGAGATGCCGGAATTTTGTCCTATAGGCTGTAAGTTCTTCTATGTGCTCATCAATTTACTGATGGAAATACCATCGAACTGAACCGGGTTCGTACCCGCTAAATTGTCTGAGTCACTCAACCTGCTGAACACAAGCAAACGTCTTATCTTGGTTATTAAGTCATTCCCTGAATAATAATAATAATAATAATAATAATAATAATAATAATAATAATAATAATAATAATAATAATAATAATAACAATAATAATAATAATAATAATAATAATAATAATAATAATAATGAAATGGCTTTAGAGGAAAGAATCGTTATCTAACACGAAAGTGTTGTTAATGTTTCTGCTCTCGCGTGTCGAAATTAATTCCCCTGTAATATTGGCGTGTGCATCAGGGGTCCTCAAACCTTTTTTCCTCGTGACACACAATTTCGCCTCGTGAAATATTGCGGCACCTAGGCCTACAGCTTTCTTTAGAAGGATTTCAAACGTTACGGAGCAGATCATATAGACCACGAAACCAAGCTGAAAGTATATAAACCACGAGAAACTTGTCGATCACTATACTGCTTCATATACTATATACTACTTCACTTTTCTACAATGTTCTTATATGAACAGGGATTTTCGGTACTAACATTAACATAACAGAAGAGATTTCTTTCTACAGGTTACGATTTACGGGTGTGTTTGTCTACGATTCTGTGCTGCACAGAACAGTTGTGCAAAAGTAAGCAATTCTACATTTCCCTGTGGGTTGCAACAATGATGTAATTACTGTCAGCTTTTATTACACCTCCGCAGTTCTCTAAATTTAATAAATAACATTAATAAATGAGTTAGTATAATTTTTAATAAGCATGCCTGTTTTTGTGTGTTCATATTTTTCTCAATGTTTTATTTTACCAGGCAATTTTGGAGCACACTTGTGTACTGCGGCAGACACACGCTTTCAGAACTGCTGGTGTGCATCAGGCATGTCACATATGTGGCCCTCACGCTTGCGAAATGCGGACTCCATCCCACTTTTGGAATTTAACAAATAATTATACCTTTAATGTGATTGCATAAAATAAAAATATTTCAAATCTTCTGAATTGATACATCTTTGTGATCCATTCTCCTATGATGTTCAGACAGCAGATAGCAACATACAAATCGACATCCAGTGTGACGCTCTGTTACATCCAATGTCACTCTTTGTTGGAAAAAGTTCAATGAAGTTTCATTCTTCTTTCCCAAGCCAGTACTCTGAAATACTCCCTTTCGTAGCGAGAATACTAACAATGTTGGATGTAATATGTGAACAGTTATATTAATTTACGAAGTCAAACAAAACTACTCACAGATCAAGACTTATAGCATAACATTTAGCCTCCATCCTCTATGTGGCATATTTACAATATCAAATGAACAACGTTGAAACTCTGTTTTCTAAAAAAATGTCATCAAATCTCAAGTTAACATTAATATCAAGTGTTTATTCTACTCTCCAAACAATTCTTATTTACACTAAAAGTGTTGTTACAGGTAGGCCTATATAGAGAAATTGTAATAATGATAATTATATTTTTATTATACATTTTGTGATTTTTTGTCCAGACATCACATTATATAACCAATATTAAGGTATCGTAAAACCAACACGGAAAACCCTAATATGTCTTCTCATTTTGTTGTGCGGGCCTTGGTTCTAATATTATCAGTCGAATTGGTCCTGTACACATGATGAGTTTGCCACACCTGGTGTACACTAATCACTCTCGGCAGGCTGTTCCGACATACACGAGATAATCAGGTAAGACAAAGTAGATCCCTTCATGATACAAGATTGTAATAATGGGTGACATCGATGCAAAGACTTGTAATATTCTAGAATCACGGCTACTCTAGCTCCGAACAACGGGCGCTTTTTATTATCTGAGATTACTCTGCGGTTAAAATACATTTCCTCTTTTCAATTTAAAAACACTTTCACGTTGGGAGTATATAATCGAAAAGTTACTAGAATAATATCATATCCTAACACTGCCTATAAAGAAAAGTGTTATAAGCACACGATTATCTAATCGTTTTGCACTTTTGATAACGGTAAAAGAAAAAAGGCGTAAAACAAAACTGCGTCCTAATAAATGGCGAAATTCACTCCATAGCAGTAGGTATTATCTAGAATGAGAACAAATTTCTAGTAATCCACGGTAGCGTTGAGTTGTGTGATTATATGGTTGATTGTAAAAAAACACGTTTTCTACTACCCAACAAAACATAGTGTTTTCTAAGTAGTTTTGCATTTGAAAAGTAGGTATTTTATGGAAATCGTGAAATTAAGTTACAGTATTTTATCGCATATTTCATGGCCTACTGTATTACATCACTACCTTCAAGATGTACTTACACCATGAAGTTAGTGACTATTTTCTTCTCCGAGACAAAGCAAAGAAACATTATGATGTGATATTTTCTTTTTGCTGTAACATGAATGAAGACATTTCAACAACTTTGATATAGGTATTTTGCATGTAACCTATTCCAAGTTATTTTAAAGCGGCTTCTGTATTGGAGGAAATATTAGGAATTTGATGTAATATATCAAAATATTTCTGTTCCCATAGGCAATTCAGGCTTTATTGTACGTTATAGTCTTCTCCGTGTGCTTCAAAGGTGAATTATGATACATTAATACTAAAAAGTACATAGGCCTAGTTACTATAAAAACGTAAACGAAGAAATTCTAATATGATATACATAACCTTATTCGTTTTTAAATATATTTTCCCATAGGGTTGATATTTCATTTTTATGGTAATAGATATATGTACGCCTATGCAGTTTATGCGGCGTTAACATTTTTGCACTCGCGCCTTTCCACTCATGCCAGAAAGGTCCAGTTAACTCGTGAGTTACGTAAATAAAAATTTCGGACATGCTGTTGTTTGCTGATATTCATTAGGTTTATAATGCATACATAAGGCCTATACTTCATTTTAGGACGTTATGTCTTCCAGCATTCGATATGCAGGCGTCTATAAATGACTAAACTCCATCATTAACGTTTGTTTACAAATAGCTCATTGGCCTCTTTTAGTTACACACCTTCTACCCTTAAAATATGTAAAAGAATGGAACTGAAACATTTTCAGCCACAGATTATTTTACCTTCCATGTTTATGTCTTTTATTCTCCAGGGTAAATAATCCTCCTCTGCCACATATGACCGTACCACTGGCTCATACGTACATTTTCATCCATCGAGTTAATTACTAACCCAATCTCTATCTCTTCATTGCAAGTTCCCTTCTGCCATTGTTCCAACTTGTTTCTACCACCAATCATACTCGCTAACTACATGTCTGTTACTTCCATCTTATATGGAGGATACCCCAAGTACACCCAGTTTTCACTCCCTGTTATCAAAGTTGGTCTGAAAACAGAGCAATTTGAGGATGATTTCTTCTGAGAGCTCAGTTTTGCCTTACACCATACATCTGATCCAACTGCGAGTGCAAGCGCACTGTCTTATCTTTGCTTCACCTTATTAAAGCGGTGAGCTCTTATAATGAAATGATTGGGGTTGATGATCACTTCTTTTACCCCTTGAAACAATCACCTCTGCCACCCCCACCTCAAGAAAAGACTAGGTAAACAAATTATAGATCATCTGCCACTGAGACTGAGCGAAACTAAGGACAATGTGCTTCTTCAGATGTGAGAATACCTTGTCTATTGGCTTCCTGTCAGGGGTATCGAACCCACGTACTTCTGGCTGAACTGCGCACGCTTTTACAGTCTCGGCTAGGTGCCCCTGTATCTTCATAAAGCGATCCTAAAATATTCAATATAATTCTGGAAACTGGTTGCAATTATATCGTCTATGTTAAAATGACGCTGAAGGAATCTACAACAAGTGAAAAGGAGGTCGTACATACACATCATGTATTCGTATAAGTAAATCAGTAAAGCAGGCTTAGGCTACCCTCGAACATGTTGTAAGATGGAAGTCACTTTTTTTTTTTTTTTTTTTTTTTTTTTTTTTTTTTTTTTTTTTTTTTTTTTTTTTGCAACAGTGCCACCCTTTGACTCCCATGTGCTGCTTGAAGAAAAGGGTAAAATGTGAAAGCTGTACCTGAAAAAGATCCCTCTAGTAAAAAGATGAAAGGAAAACAGGGAGGTATCCCTCGAAAGGGGGATCATAAATAAGGTATTTCTTTATTTATTGCTCTTGTTCCAACTAAAGAAGGACACAAACTTTCACCAAGGGAAAGGGTTTGTCAAGATTTGGCGAAACTTTCTTAACGCCTGTGTCCAGCCTAGTTTGGTCACAGCCCAATGTATAATGGGCTATAAAGCCGTGCGGGGGAGAGCAGTTTAAGTGTTACTCTGACCTAGGACATGATGTGACAAAAGGAGAGACTTGTGGTGAAACCTGTTCATAGCTGACATGCATTACAGTACACCATTGTTAACTAATTCAGCTGTTAACTTTGCATGCATGATTCAAAGCGTTACCTAACGCCAATCTTCTGTCAGATATGTCCTAGATATTTGTGCAAGAAGTTGTATTAATCCTCATAGAAAAGGGGTTCTTAACCTGGAGTCCGTCAAAGACAAATACAAATTTAATATTTATATTCCCTACAACAATAGAAGAGTATCTGAGATTTTTTTTGAAAGCAGTGTACGGTAATTATTATAAAACATCACAGTTAAACTACAATAACCAGTACAGTGGTCAGCGTACTGGCCTTCGGTTAAGAGGGTCCCGGGTTCGATTCCCGGCCGGGTCGGGGATTTTAACCTTCATTGGTTAATTGCAATGGCCCGGGGGCTGGGTATTTGTGCTGTCCCAAACATTCCTGCAACTCACACACCACACATAACACTATCCTCCACCACAATAACACGCAGTTACCTACACACGGCAGATGCCGCCCACCCACATCGGAGGGTCTGCCTTACAAGGGCTGCACTCGGCGAGACATAGCCACACGAAATTATTATACCAGTACAGTTTCCCTTACATGCCTTTGTGAGGTCTGGATTTCAGTTTTGGTTTCTACCAAAACAAAACATGATAATAGATTGCATGTCAAAGATAGCAAGCGTGTTCCCAAAGACAATTCTACAGTTTTATCTTATTCGTGCCAACGTTCTGACTGAAATGAACTTCAAACCTGAATTGAAGATTTGGTTTTCTTTTCAATTGGTGCGTGATGATTACAATTCCTTTCTTTTTTCCGTGATTTAACACAGAAAACATGATTTGCGTTTATGACTGTTTACTTTATACGCACTTTGTGAATGCCTTATTATACTGCATCAGGTAATTCGTTTTCAATAAAGTATAGACCTATTCATTGCCTGAAAATTGTATTCATGTGCTTATGTTCATGTTCTTAGGGACGAGGTCCATAGGTTTCACTGGATTAGGTTCGTGACATATAAAGGTTAAGGACCCCTCTTCCAGAAGAATGGAAATTGTTAAAACAAGTACTCGAATGGACAAGGCGGTAAAGGCATGGGTTTGATTTTTCCGTCAGGAAGTCGAATAATTTATAACCAGTTAATAATGTCAATGGTTTAACATCCAAATAAGTACTTGTACAGTTTTCGGAGACCTTGAGATGGCGGAACTTTGTTTCACTGGAGTTATTTCATCTCCCAGTAAATGTACAGACACGAGGTTGCCGTATTCGAACACAGAAATGATCTTAGACAACCACTTTAGCTGAGGTCCTTTCCTGCTGCTTCTTCAGGGGTCTTTATGACCTGTACGAGGATAACTTTACTTCGTTTCCATTTACTTGCAAAGATGGTCAAGTTGATAGTGTACACGGTGCTGATCAAAACTAATGGATTTAGAAGGACCAGAAATACCATAGCACTGTACCTAGACACATCGCTCCTGTCGGCAGGTCTATAAAGAGAAACCTAGAACACATGCAATCATTTTGCAAACTTCTCGTGTCTTTCTAATCCGTCGGAATATTTTCCGGCTCATAAATAATTCCTGACATTTCGGCGTTCCGAAGACCTTAACGGTACGATAGTTAGTGGGACGTAAAACCATTATTATCATTATTTTTTAAGGTGCAGAAACAGCATTTGCCTGGTGTGAAAATGGGAAACCACTCAAAACCATCTTCAAGACTGCCGACGGTGGGATTAGAACCCACCATATCCCGGCTACAAGACCAAACTCGCCCGGTAATCTGTAAAGAGACTGCGAATCAAAATCTAAGTCTGGACCATTCACCTCTACTTCGTCGACTTTTCCGGTTACTCGTCTTTAGAAGATATGTTCATTTGCAAGCACATACGAGACAACAATAAATAGCGGTGCATGTACTCTAGGGGCTGCCTGGCCGAGGCGATAAAGGCGTGCTCGGTTCGCCTGGAAGAACGTGGGTTCGAATCTCCGTCAGGAAGTCCTAAAATTTAAGAAACGAGATTTCCACTTCCGGAGGCCCTGAGGTTCACTCAGCCTACACCAAAAATGAGTACCAGGTTAATTCCTGGGAGCAAAGGCTGCCGGGCGTAGAGCTAAAAACTCCACCCCATCACGTGCCGAGGTTAACAATGGTGGAAGCCTTTACCTGTCACTCCTCCAAGGGCCTTCATGGCCTGTACGGAGGTGACTTGCTTTGCTTTTGCTTGCATGTACTCTAATTGTATAGCCATAGACATAGGCCTAAAAATCCTCCACGAACCTAAGGGTTTCTGACTGACAGCTGCCT
This sequence comes from Anabrus simplex, assembly GCF_040414725.1. Lineage (NCBI taxonomy): Eukaryota > Metazoa > Arthropoda > Insecta > Orthoptera > Tettigoniidae > Anabrus > Anabrus simplex. Next base: position 206,614,773 of record NC_090265.1, read on the forward strand.
TCCTTTGGACCGTATTGGATGTTAGGTAAGTTATTTAATGTGTTGTTTTTAAGAGCAAAACGCAGTGATTATCGCTCATTATAGGCCCTCCTCGCACTGTCAGAAAATCATTTCAGAGATCTGGAAATCGAACTTGAGATCATTCAGCAACGCTATCCAACCGACCACAGTGGCGTGATGAAAGCATTGTTAAGTACGTAATTATGCAGGACTAAGGATTGTGTGATAACATTACCCGCGAGTGGATAGAGCAGCTTCTTCAATCACGAAGAACTTAAAATGGAGACAATCTCCCGGAGAGGAGATAGCTGCTATAGCCTGATGACCTATAGTTGTTTTACTACAAATATCACAAGTAAATACAAATTAAATATCGGATAAAAATAATATGGTGGGCATGGTGTGATTAGCAAACTGCAACAAATAAACTTTCAAGGCATTCCAGTGTATTAACAAAACATACTGTACGTTCCTCATGAAGAGAATGATTTACTTGTACCATAGTCTGATAGGAGTCTGCTCATGGGTAAATATGAAAAAATATTCAATATCATTCACTACTGATCTGCGTTTAGGGCAGTCACCCAGGTGACATATTTCCTATATCTTGTTTTCCTAACCTTAAATGATTGCAAAGAAATTGGAAATTTGAACATCTCCCTTGGTTATTCCAATCCCTAACTCTCCTTCCTATAGACGAATACTTGCCCCAATTTGTCTTCTAGAATTCCAATCATATTGTGATCTTTCCTACTTTTGAAAACACCACTCAGGCTTAGGCCTATTCGTCTACTGATGTCATTCCACGCCATCTCTCTACTGACAGCTCGGAACATACCACTTAGTCGAGCAGCTCTTCTTTCTCTTAAACCTTCCCAGCCCGAACTTTGCAACATTTTTGTAACGCTACTCTTTTGTCGGAAATCACCCAGAACAAATCGAGCTGATTTTCTTTGATTTTTTCCAGTTCTTGAATCAAGTAATTCTGGTGAGGGTCCCATTCACTGGAACCATACTCTAGCTGGGGTCATACCAGAGACTTACATGTCCTCTCCTTTACATCCTTAATACAAACCTTAAATACCCTCATAATTTATGCAGAGATCTGTAACCTTTATTTACCCCAGTGAATATCTTTCCTTATATTAACACCTAGGTACTTACAATGATTCCCGTAAGGAACTTCCACCCCATCAATGCAGTAATTAAAACTGAGATGACTTTTTCCCTTTTGTGAAACTCACAACATGATTTTAACCCTGTTTATCATCATACCATTACTTACTGTCGATCCCACATTATCGTGGTCATTTTTCAGTTGCTTACAATCTTGTAACTTATTTATTACTCTATTTCGGAATAATACAATTCCCAAAAAGCCTTATCTCTGATTCCACTTCTTTACTCATATCATTTATATATAAATTAAGGAAACATAAAGGTCCAATAATACTGCCCTGAGGATTTTACCTATAATTCTTTTAGAGGGTCAAATAAAGCTTCGATCTCTCTAATTTTCTGAGTTCTATTTTCTAGAAATATAGCCACCCATTCAGTCACTATTTTGTCTAGTCCAACTGTAGTCGTTAACAGTGTTTTGGAATACCGATAATAGTTCTTATTTTTCCTGGCTTTTTCTCCTAATTTATTAGTGTCAGTACTTAATGTGGATTTGGTCTAGTTTTACGACCGGATGCCTTTCCTGACGCCAACCCTCAGTGGAGAGATGTATTCGCAATTGGGTTTTTTCTGTGGTGATTGGCAGTATATTGTGTTGTATGTAGATGAAGTATATTAAGACGAACACAAACAGGCATTACCCAGTCTAGAGGAATTGGCTACAGCGAGTTAAAATCCCCGGTCCCACCAGAGTCGAACCTTGGACACTCTGAGTCGGAGGCCAGTACGCTGACCATTCCGCCAAGGAGCCGGGCACCTGACATAAGTAACAGTTATTGTTTTAACATTACCAATAAATCATCTAATAACATTGCTAACAAGATTGGATCAGTGAAATGTTTTAAAAACGTTAAGAATATTTTCGTATTTTGCAGAAATAAATTTACTTTTTGGGGCCAGAAGGCAGACACTTCTTTACTGGAGGATCGATGTTTTGTTCATTTAGTACGACACTTGTCTTTCAACTGGGTTATTAAATACTATTTTACATGGCATCCAAAACTCTAGTACATGGTGACCCATTTCGAAGATTACACTTGCATTGTCTGTGATTCAAACCACGAACAGCTTGCTGAGGAGCTGGTGACGAAGGCACTCAGCTATTACTCCTAATGACCTACCTTCAATGCGGCTTCTGGTCGACTAAGCTAGCTAAATACTGAAGGGAGTTCTTGTCAGGTAGATATTGATCCAGCTGTGAAGTTAACCACATTTTTCTCTACTCCTAAGGCAGAGCTCGAGAAAGTGTGGGACATTAAGCACCGGGTACTGTACTAGCCGTTTGTCCAGAAGGCATACTTGACTGTCTATTTTGTTACCTATAGTTACCGAAGGGGTGGTCCGTGTAAGTTATAGGCTATCTCCATAATGCAATGCAGACACTACAATAGAGACAGTCTGTTACATGATATTTCTCTTACAAATAAAATATCTCTTCTTCGTGTTTTTCTTGTCGGGGCCCTTTTCCTATCCTCCTTCACGCTGTATCGTTTCATATATCTTTCCGCATACATTCTTTGCATCCCAGCATGAATCTACCGCTATCCTGCCGTACGTCACAGCTAATTCTAGAGGGAGAAATGCTCCAACACTCGTGACCGCCCATTGTTATCTGTTTGTGTCTTAATGGATGCGGTAAAGTGCAGGTGTTCCCTTGAAATCTAACCGAGAAATATGAACGCAGCCAAGGCTTCTTGTATGAAGTCATAAAGAGAACAGGAAACAAAACAACGAGTGTAGAAACCATTAGAGGGAACTTCTCAACTCCTTTATGAAGACGTTCTTAAAAGTGTTATTCCACGGAATATGAATTTTATGGTAAGTGTGATGACTTCGTTTACTCTTAGAACAGCTCTCAGAACAAATTACCCAATCTTGTTTGTTAGTTTCCACGGTTATTTCACACTAAAGGAATCTATATGATTTACCTCATTCTACCTAACATTTGCATGTAAATCAAATGGGCATCGTAATGAGGAGAAGTCTTAAGAACTGAGTACGACTATACATATGCAAGGGCTCCGGACAGAGAAAACGTGATTTAGAATGTTCACTTCTCCAAGGCGTCTGATGAATGATGTCTTCAGAAGCAATTCTAGTTACGGTTGAAGCAAGCGACCACTGTGCGGTGACGCCAATTTGTTTGTAGGCCTACCTACATTCCTTTCCTCTAAATTCTTAACACACATTCTCAAACGGCTGTTTATTTTGCAGTATTATATCTAGGAGGGATATGCACTTTTGAAATCCATGATCTTGACATTTATCATCATCATCATCATCATCATCATCTGTTTACCCTCCAGGTTCGGCTTTTCCCTCGGACTCAGCGAGGGATCCCACCTCTACCGCCTCGGGGGCAGTGTCCTGGAGCTTCAGACTCTTGGTCGGGGATACAACTGGGGAGAATGACCAGTACCTCGCCCAGGCGGCCTCACCTGCTATGCTGAACAGGGGCCTTGTGGGGATGGGAAGATTGGAAGGGATAGGCAAGGAAGAGGGAAGGAAGCGGCCGTGGCCTTAAGTTAGGTACCATCCCGGCATTCGCCTGGAGGAGAAGTGGGAAACCACGGAAAACCACTTCCAGGATGGCTGAGGTGGGAATCGAACCCACCTCTACTCAGTTGACCTCCCGAGGCTGAGTGGACCCCGTTCCAGCCCTCGTACCACTTTTCAAATTTCGTGGCAGAGCCGGGAATCGAACCCGGGCCTCCGGGGGTGGCAGCTAATCACGCTAACCACTACACCACAGAGGCGGACTATCTTGACATTTATATAAAACGTAATTACATCCCACTTAATATATTCGATTTCTTTGTCAATTCTAATCGGATTATTAAAGAAGACCATAGCCTTTTCCTTCTTACTTAATTTAGAGCTGCTTATTTCGTTCAGTTCTTTCACTTTAGAATGGTCCGCCTCCGTAGCGTAACGGTTAGTGTTATTAGCTGCCGTCCTCGGGGGCCCGGGTTCGATTCCCGGTACTGTCAGGAATTTAAGACTGGCAGGAGGGCTGGTGTGTGGTTGAAATGGTACATGCAGCTCACCTCCAATGGGGGTGTGCCTGAAAAGAGCTGCGCCACCTCGGGATGAGGACACGAGTTTACCTTTACTTTAGAATGGAACAATTGAAATCAGTGTAGGTCTAATTATTATGAAATAGATGACTTAAGATTCCAAAGGTCTCAAATGTGGGTCATCGTTGACAGTAATAATAGTAGTGGTATCCGCAATAAATCCAATAAGTGTATGTTACAATTATCTGTAAACTGAGTATAGTAATACTCATGAAGTAACTAGATAGTAACTGGTGTCGAAAATCTTAATGACGTTGTTGGATGCCGATCAAGACGATGGTGTAAGAAGTCACTTTACTACATACAGGCTTATGTTGATGAATAAATTTTTTCTCCGATCGGAGAGGAAATTTCAGACAAGATATAATTTCCATTCATTAATAACATAGACTACATACCTATATTTCCTTGCAAACTTATGACATTTTAAAATGTATGTATGTTCACTGGCGACAGAATTAGTAATTGCAACTGAAACAGATTCAAAATCTTCATCCTAGAAATAACTTCGCTGATACACATCAATTACCTCACAATGAAGGGAAGTAAATTAGATCCTAAATATGTAGGGCCTAGCATCTAATTATTCCACTGTAATGTAATATCCGTCCTTTACAATAAAACTTACCCAATATTTGCTCAGTTTTAAGTTATATCATTTTATGAGCTATCATTGAAAGTAGTATGGCGAGAAGGAACAGTTTTCAAGTCTTCAAATATATAATCTCACAATTATTCCACTTCGTTGTTCTTTCATGTTAGGATGTTGCGGCATATTCAACTGACAACCAAAGACTGGAAAAAATAGTTAAGAATTTTTCTATGGAGTCTGAGATAGTGCACATCATATATTGGAGATAGGATTGGATTGTCTGAGATTTACCAATTCAGGGGCCAAAAACACCAGGGTGTTCACATTGAATTGTCATCTGTAGTGGGTTCCAAACCTTGTTCTCCCCTTCAAATAACAATTTCCAGCACTATCTTTATAATTTATCACAACCGAATTCTACAACTTTCTAGCGCTGTTGTTAAGCATGAATTACATGATAAGTTTGACTAAGGAGGTTCATGAAGGTAATTAACACGTTTTACCGAAAACTCAGATTATAGGCATATGCTAATAATAGGCTTTAAAAATAATATAATCACCCAACTAATTTTTACTTCTTGCATCTCTTAATGTTTGTTCCAACTTTAATATATTATAATAGATATAATATAACCACCGCCAATGCTTCTTCGTTCCTAAATTTGACTTCCTTCTCTGGATGATATATTTACCCAATGTATTATGATGGAGTTACTGTTTCACCTATCATACAGCGACAACGACTTTTACAATTTCCTCAGTAAGTATCAGGTTTTTAGTTCCACACTCAAAATATCTCCATTCTCTTTGAACAGTGGTTAATCTCTATCTTACACGATGAATTTAAATAAATTTAAAAGGCACAGTGATAAATAATTAACCATTTTTTATAAGTCAACTGTAGCTGTTAACCCTTCTCTATGGCCTTCTTCCTTTTTTCTTCAGGTCAGCACTACATAGGCCTATCAATAAAGTCCAATTTTCCGGCCAGACACCTTTCCTGACAGCAAATCAAAAGTGGAGGGATTTATTCACTATCTGTGTTCCTATGGTGGTTGCTAACAGGATGTGTTGCATGTAAAGGATTATGTGTATTAAGAGAAACACAGTTATTGAGTCCCAAGGCTAGGTAAATTAATCGAACCCGGTGACCTTTGATTCAAAGGCCAGTACGCTTACTAATCAGCCAACGAGCCGCGTAACTATAGCTGCTGTTTTTTCGTTTTCTTCCTGATGATACAAAATTTCAGAATATCGAGACTCAGACTAAAGTATGTTTTTAAAAATGGTTGGGAGAGAATTGTTTATTTGTACCTCGTTACCCAACATGCAAGGAAAATTCAAAATGTTCTTGTTTGATGAACACGGAACAAATTAAAACTTATATTTTTACTCGCGAAAAGTAGGCAGGGCCTACCTTTGCTTTCTTGTTTAGTCGGAAATCCTTGATGAGATTCTTATTATAACTTTCTTTGCACGCGGAGAGATTTCTTGCTCTTGTAACGAGTTCTCAAATTGTTCTTTGAGACAATATTCAAATGAAGATAGTGTAAGGCTTTTTTAAAATTCGTGTCCTTGCATTCTCGAAGTGGTGCAGCTTCTTCTATGTACACCCCCGGTTTAGATGAGCTGCATGTAAGATACCTTTTTAACCACATAACAGCTCTCCTTCCAATTTTAAATATCTTGCAGTACTAGAAATTAAACCTGGACTTCCAAGGACGACAGTTAATGACGCTAAACATTACACTACGAAGGGGAACATAGTTTAAGGTGTAGGTCAGTGATCTATCGATACGTGAATCTCTTTTGATGATTTAAACAAAGCCTAGGTAATATGACTAGAATGAAAAAAGTGTCACGGCGCTGCGATAGAGCAAATCTGTTGTTTTTCTTGTTTTGATAAAATATCTACAGATTGTTTGCATGTCGAAAGATGTATTACATTTAGGGCCTATGACATATAATAACTTTAAATCTGTCTTCCCGCACTAATGAAATATATTTTTCTGATCTTTTTCCATATTTATTTGGGTCAACAGGTTATATGGATTTGTCTATGTTTTACAGCCGGTGCCCTTCCTGACCTCAACCCCATTTGGAAGGACATATTACGTTTCTGTGATTGTTGGTAGTGTTATGTAGGCCTATTGTATACAGATGAAGATAAAGGTACCTACATCTTTTAAGATGAACACAAAATACAGCATATAAATGAAAAGAAAAACGATAGTTCTCCTTCGTCTTCCCCTTGTGTATGGTAATCCTGCACTAGGGGGGAACGAATTGATTATTGTTTCCAGATCTGGGCTATTGTGTTAATCAAAATAATACTTTCTTTTCCCTTCCCCTGAGAAACATCTTGCTGAAATCTATGACTTTACGCCACTTACATGCCACATGTAATGGATTACCAGCCTATTATCTCGGACGAAATGTTGGCTTCGAGCTTGAGATAGAGACGTGAATTAATTATCCAACATTCAATTTCCTGCATTCCCGTATCATCACTAATTCCACAACCCTTATAATTGATACTATCAACCCCAAGTTTAACCACAAATAATCTCTCTCCTGTCACCATTTCCTCCTAAATCTTGGGTCTGTTTCCTGACCCATCAGCAGCAATGAGTGTAGCGAGGGGGAGAGTAGAGAAGCATGGCTGCCGCATCCCAGAATGCACCGGGAGGGGTCCTGTTTCCATAGTAACGAGGGTGCCCGTCTGGAGGCCCCTCCCCTTCCCTGCCATACTTCATTCGGCCCTTCTCACCCCCAAGGCTACTGCAAGAGGGGAAAAAAACCCATCCATTTTGTTGTTGGAGATTAGGTTGCCTTTCCTTGGCAGGGCTTATTTTTAATAATTAACGATCTTATATATATTATCACGCGTGCCTTAGAGATATTTACACTCAAAAGCTCAAGGCATAAAAAGTGATTATTTCCTTAGGAAGGTCGACGTGAAAGGAACGAGACTAGAAGTTGACTGTTATATTGACTGATATCATTTCTCCACATGGTTTGAAAGTTACTACATCATCTTCAGAACAGATTAAAACTTGATCGAAGGTAAGTTGTTGATAATTATTTTAACAATACATTCGTTACGTTCATTAAGCAGAATGAAAATTGGCAGTAATATTGTTGCACATTCCTGTCGTGGTTTAATGTGCTTTTTATTTATACTAGCGTATTGTGATATTCGATGTGTGCTGTTAGTAAGCCTACTAATTGCTCAAGCTGGTTGCCTGGTACATTATCGCCTGAAAATCCTTTTTACAGTATAAAAATAAGTTATAACAAATGACATAAATAAACAACTCTGGAGTGGAATTACATAGGCTATAGGCCTATTTCCATATAGGCTTCCGTGAATTATATTTCTTTCCTGAGCTACTTCTGAATAATGTTACTGTTTCCGTTACCTAATAATATCCCATTTCAAAATTATCCTGAAAGTTATTTATTTTAGGATATTATTATTATTATTAAAATATTAGTAGTAGTAGTAGTAGTAGTAGTAGTAGTAGTAATATTGTGTGTCTGGCTCCTTGCCGCATGAGCAATAGACTGGCCTTCTTTTCAGAGGGCCCTGGGTTCAATTTCCGGTTGGGTTGGGGATTTGAACTCTGTATGAATAACACATCTGGCCTTGGGTTCCTCTTCATCTACACATCACCAACCACCACAGACACATGCAATAGTGAACAAAATTCATCTAGACTACATAGGGTTGGTGTCAGGAGGGGAATCCTCATCAAGTACTTACGCTAAATTGTCAAGAAGGCCAGAGAGAAGAAGGGTGTTATTAATGATGTATTTTTTCTTTGCGTTAGGCCATCTGTGGACCACGGTGCTTGTGTTTTAGCTGTATTTTTGTCGTCGTCTGCCCCTTTTGGCGTACTGGACTGTGTTCTTAGAGACATCATAAGCCTTCCTGTTTGCCCAGTATTCCTTCATTTCCTCGCTGAATTCTTTTCCGTGCTCCTCTGACCAATTCCCGGCTCCTTTGTGTCTAGCTGATGTAAGGGATGTTAGGAAAGGTTTAGTTTTGACCATTAAACGGTATGCATTCCTGTCAGTTATGGCGGCTTGATTAATATTAAGCTCTGCAAGATCTTTGTCCACTTGCATGGTCCAGAGGAATCCAGTAGCTTTGCCTTTGTTAGCAAACTTGAAGATCTTATAAGATAATCTATTAGGATCCATTCTGTGGACACCTACACCATTCTGTGTAGGTGTCCACAGAATGTCAGACGTTTTCTTATGATGGCATCTATGATGTTTTCTCGATGCTGGTAGAGCTCATTGTTGGGTTTTTACCATCGCCTTCCAACTGGTTGAATCCTTGGCTCTATTATTCTTCTCAGGAATTTCCGTTCTTGCACTTTCAGGGCTCATAGTTGGGTATTTTTAGTTAGGGATAGGCATTCTACTGCGTAGAGGACTGATGGTCTGACTACTGCATTATAGTGTTTCAGTTTTACATTTTTTGATAAATGCTTTGAGGCAAGCAGTTTTATGCAGGCATGGTAGGCCTTATCTAATTTGATTTTCCTTTGTTCAAGAGCCATCGTTTCACTTAGGTCCTCCGATATCAACTCTCCAATTTACTTCACATTTTTAGCTCTCTTGATAGCCTATGCTTTGTATCACTGATTCCCATTGTTGTAGGGGCATCTTTGATGTTGGTGATAAACTCAATCTTTCCAATGTTGATCAAGAGACCCGCTTTATCCAGTCGAATCGTGTGGTTATGAGATGAGTAATAAGAACACACATGTAAAGTCAAGAGAAAAAATGCTGAGATACCGGCACGTAATAATTTCAGATGTTATGATTACACCAAGTACTTTGGTAATTTTCGATACTAGTTAGAGGATTTAGAGGTACAGATCTATAAACTTTGACTAATAATTAGAATGTATTTACTATACATGTGAAATACGCATAGCATGTTTCACATAGTTACGGTCCATTATAGGTAGGCTATACAAGTTCTTTGCTCAGTTTAGATCTTTGTGAAAGGAGTTCATGAACCCAGTATATTTCGGAACCAATGAACTAGAATAACGGAAACAATGATTATATTATCTACATAAATATTTACGTTGAGGAGGAAGATTCTCGTTGGTGACCCTGAGGATTGCTTTCCAAGATTTCCCATTTTTCACATTGGTTAAATGCCGGGACTGCGTGTTATCTTGGATTAGGTATAGAAAAGTCGAAAATAGGTTCAGTTCACTCTGTCTGTCTGTCTGTCTGTCTGTCTGTCTGTCTGTCTGTCTGCATGTTTTTCTGAAGATCGCGATAAAACGGTTAGACAGAATTAGTTTAAACTCCCTATTTAAATTCAAGGATATCCTTAGAATGTTCTACTGTATACTGAATCGTATGTAGTGGCGTAGCTGGAGTAGCAATATTAACGGAACTAAGACAGATAATGCCAAATTTCTTCATTAATATTTGCATTATCGAACAACTGTACCAAGCAACCGCTGCCTAGGCCGAAGGCCTGCAGATTACGAGGTGTCGTGTGGTCGGCACGACGAATTCTCTCGGCCGTTATTCTTGGTTTTCTAGACCGGGTCCGCTATCTCGCCGTCAGATAGCTCCTCAGTTGTAATCACGTAGGCTGAGTGGGCTTCAAGCCAGTCCTCAGTATCAGGTAAAAATCCCTGCTATGGCCGGGAATTGAACCTAGGTCCTCCGGGTGAAAAACACGCACGCTTACGCGGGACTAGCTAATTATATCTATAAGGTGTAGGCCTACATAACAATAAACAGAAAATCTGTTTTTCAATATTTAGGCTACATCTGACATATTTTACTGCACCGTACGAGTTATAATAATTTAAGTTTTATTGCCACTTCCATCAGCGGCGAAATACGTGCAAATTCTGTTCAATCGTCATAATAACGAACTAGCCGGCGATGATGATCGTTATTATGATTATTTTATTATTAGTTTTCTAATGACCATTACCTTCCATAAATAGTTGTATGTTCCGAGCTGTCAGTGGAGAGATGGCGTGGAATGACATTAGTAGACGAATACGTTTGAGTGGTGTCTTTAAAAGTAGGAAAGATCACAATATGGAGATAAAGTTGGAATTCAAGAGGATTAATTGGGGCAACCCTAAATGCGGATCAGTATTGATTGATTGATTGATTGATTGATTAATTGAATGATTGATAAGAAATAAGATACCGAAATGAGAAGGAAAACACTGAGATACGTTTACTTGAAGAATGAGGGTGAAAAGGTATCTTAAAAGAGGGGGTTTGAAGCCTAGACCTCAAAAAAGAACAGGCTATGTGATGGCTTGCCTACACTGTCTCTAGTTCTTAAAACCTATCATCACTAACATTACAACATTATTATGTTGTTGTTAGTTGAGGTGTGCTTTGTTTCCTCTACTGTCATACTTCTATGCAATATGGCTTTAGTCTATTTCTTTAGGATCTACATCTCATTTAGGCCTAATTTCCTTCATTGTGAGCAAATTGATGTACATCTGCAAAGTAATTTATAGGATTGACATTTTAAATGTTTTTCATGATTTTGTATCAGTTGCCATTACGAATTTCGTCACCAATGAAGGCTCATACATTTTAAAATGTTATACCAAGTCTACCCTGTCCACGGCGAGTACAACAGCTAGTACCAACGAGGTCTTGAAGTGTGAATGATTAATGTGTTGAAAACAAATCAGGTCACTTCACGTACTGTGATGTTAGTTTAGACAGATCATTTTAAAAATGTTACCAATTACGAAAATTTATTTCATTTTACAGAGAAGTGGGCCTTGAAAGTATTTTACTGTCTTAATACAAATTATCAGTCGCTAGTGCAGCATTAAACTCGGTTATAAATAATAATTTTTCATAATTTTGTATAGTCGTAAGATTGAAGGATACGTTCTAACAGTTCTTAGAGGGAGGTCCGTTTATTGCCTGCCTGGGTGGGAAGAAGGGAGTATCGTTGCCATGGAAACGTGGGCGGACCCACTGCGGTTGCTAGGGCCTGCTGACCAGTTCGTGTTGCTTGGAGTTGCCAAACCTCTCATTTCTTAATACGTACAACAGAACACAGCGGTATGAACGAACAAGTGAGTCGGAAGTGAGGGGAAAATGCGACTAAATTTTAATATAAAACTCAACACCATGTGAGTTGACTACACGGTAAATGTGTCGTGTAGCTGTGAGCTTACATTGAGGAGAATGTTTGAACCTCACCGCTGGCAAACCTGAGGATTGCTTTCTGGGGTTTTCCTTTTTTACATTGGTTAAAAGCCGGGGTGAACATTAATTAGGCCATTTTTCTACCACTCCAAACTTTCACCATTCCAGCGTAGGCGAGAACACATTCGTGTTTATGCGACGTTAAATCACCAGCAAACGAAAAATTAAAAATTGATTCCACATACAGAAATTGTCCATTTGAAAGGTTTGAATGAATTTAGAGATGTTACATTGGTAATGTCTACCTTGATATCACTCTGTTCTCCTCGGTACTAAATTTCACATGTTCTTAAATCAAGAGCACTCTTCACACATATTCAGTATTTTGGCCCTTTTTATTGAGAACTATCATCCCAACTCGCAAATGACCAAACATCCCAATCTGTTTATAACATGATGATCATCATTGTTAGCATTCCATAACACCGTAAGAAATTTATTCGCAAGATGAAATTCTTAAAAAGACTTCACTGTGAATTAAGAGGAGTGAATTATGATAACGAAAAACGCCCCTTCTCCGAGTCAGAAGAATTAGTCCCCGGCTCAGTCAGGAATCGAACCCGTGACACTATGAATCGAAGGTCTGGACTCTGGCCATTTAGTCAAGGAGTCGGACTTGCATTTAACTAAATTTAGACTAGCGAAATTTGTATCTACCCCTTTAAGAGGTATTAATCTTCTCTCGAATCATATCAGCAGGAAAACATCACGAACAATTTCAATTTGATGATTCCTAGAAATATGAATTTTTCATTTTATCACTCGAGTGCTTCATGGACAGTGGGTTAATTTTTAGTTTCAGCATAGCGCACGGAAGGGTATTAGTTTATCTGCTTGTGGGTACGTCGCACTAACACACCGAAGATTTTCCACGGAAGGACGGGAAAGGGCTACGATTTTGAAGGTAGCGGCCGTGGTCTTATATTATATATTATATTATTATATTCTTTTCGTTTCAGCCATCTATTGGCTACGATTACGCAACTTCATTGCTTTCTCAAGTTCTTTCTCCTTCCTCTTTCGCCAGTATTCCTTCATCCGTTGGCTTGCTCGTGCTCGTTCTTCTGCCGAAAATACCCTATTCTTCCTCGTTTTCTCATCAGCTAGGTCCTTCACCTCCGCAACTCTCTGCCTGAAGATTTTTCTGTTTGTTATATCTTCTGCCGTGATTCCACATTTTTCTAAATCTCGGTGGACTTCTTTTACCCATGGGACTTGTATCTTCCTGTTCTCCTGGAAGGTGAGGATCCTGTTGGCGAGTCTCTCCGATCCCATCCTTTTAATATGTCCGTAGAACGTCAATCTCCTCTTTTTCATTGTGGTGGTGATGTTTTCAAATTGTTGGTATTATTATTATTATTATTATTATTATTATTATTATTATTATTATTATTATTATTATTATTATTATTATATTTATATATGTAATTCGCTGGGGCCATCAAAGACCACGTTAAGTCTTGTTGCATTTGACACTGAACTTGGCCTTCTACACCGAGACGCTCCGACTCGTCTCTTGCATGATGTCGAGTCTCCCCCAGAATCCGAACGAGACTCGTACGCCGTGGCGTTCACGACGAGGGATTTATCCGAAGATTTACCCCCTGGGGTATGTTTCTTGAAATGTTGTGCCATCATGCTTTTTGACTTGACTTGCTTTGGACGGGTACCCATCCTTTTACAACTAAAGTTGTTAGCCCTAGAGGTTGCCTCAAGATGTTTTCTGGCTTCTGGTCATTTACCAGTCTTTGCCGTAACCCTGGCCAGGGACCAGTTTTTTTTTCACGGTGGTATTTTATTTCCCTACCACCCTCTGACTCTGCTGGTGGCAGAGCCAGCGAGCTTCCCCATTTCCAATGGGACGCGCCCGATGGAGGTAACCGGTAAATCCCCACACGGGTATTATTATTATTATTATTATTATTATTATTATTATTATTATTATTATTATTATTATTATTATTATTATTATTATTATTTTACAAGTTGCTTTACGTGGCACTGACACAGATAGGTTTTATGGCGACGATGGGATGGGAAATGGCTAGGAGTGGGAAGGAAGCGGCCGTGGCATTAATTATGATACAGTCCCAGTATTTGCTTGGTGTGAAAATGGGAACCACAGAAAACCATCTTCATGGCTGCCGACTGTGGGGTTCGAAGGTCTAAATTAAGGTAGTCAGCTGTAAAAATGGGAAACCACGAAAAAGCCATTTTCAGGTCTACCGACGGTGGGATTATAACCCAACACCCGCCGAATGGAAGCTCACAGCTACGTGCAGAGGTTCATTGATCCTCTGGTCGAGGGATAATGTTTCCTATAACGGAGTACCTTCTTCAATATTTGAGATCACGAACCCTTCGCCCACAAACACGTTGATTTAGAGAGGCGAGTATTAACTATGCTAATTACCCTGAGCAGGGTACATAATACATGGGGCGCAGCCCGCATCCATCAAGAGGGCGAGAGGGGGGGGGGGGGCTATCGGTCGGTCGGCTGGAAATTGCACAGTCTGCAGTAATCAGGGAGAAGCAATCACCAGCTCGCAAATTAGCTGCCGACCTTGCTCTCCGACACCGACCAAGGGGAGGAAACTAGGGGGAACGTAGGAATTAGTCCTAGTAATGAACATAGCTCAGGAGTGGCTCTGCTCTACCGAGTGAGAGACTGCGCGGTTTCGGTCACATAGCTGTCAGCTTGCATTCGGGAGATAATGGGTTCGAACCCCACCGTCGGCAGCCCTGAAGATGGTTTTCCGCCGTTTCCTATTTTCACACATGACAATGCTGGCTGGAGCTATACCTTAATTAAGGCTACGGCCGCTTCCTTCCCACTCCTAGCCTTTCCTATCCTATGGTCGCCGTAAGACCTATCTGTGTCGGTGCAACGTAAAACAAATTTTAAACAAACAAAAAAAATTTAAAAATGTTTCTTCTTTTTTTACAGGTAAAATTCCATTTCCCCCTACACATTGAGCCGAAATTTGTCTCACAAATTTGATATGGATTTCTAATAATAATAATAATAATAATAATAATATTTGCTTTACGTCCCACTAACTACTTTTTAAGGTCTTCGGAGACGCCGAAGTGCCGGAATTTAGTACCGCAGGAGTTCTTTTACGTGCCAGTAAATCTACCGACACGGGGCTGTCGTATTTGAGCACCTTCAAATACCACCGGACTGAGCCAGGATCGAACCTGCCAAGTTGGGGTTAGAAGGCCAACGCCCTAACCGTCTGAGCCACTCAGCCCGGCCATATATGGATTTCTAGACTTTGGTACTGATGATTATTATTAAAATAGGAGTTACTGTACAACTGGCGACTATCCTCTAATCCAAAAGGGAAAAGGAAGAGAAGAATGATGGCATCAGGAGAAGAAACGGAAGGGCCACGAAGGTTGTAAAAGGCTCCTCAAACCTAATACTATCGAGACGGGATGAAATCATAGTTTTCCACGGAAGTTTGGACAGGAATGTTGAAAATGAGAAACCCGACACAAGTAAGTTGACGCAATGACAGACTCATCTGGGGGTCACGTGGTCGTTAACTCATACTTGCAAGTTAGAGTCCCTTGGGGAATTGCAACTTTTAGTAGCCTCTTGTGACATGCAGGGGTTAAAAAGAATGCATTTTACCACCGGTAGTTCGACCTTCTGCTTCTTATCCTTCGAGAGGTCGACGGAAAACATGTCTGAGTAAAGAAATGTGAGTTCTTTCGCATACATCAAACAATTGTTGTATTTAGTAGTCAGTGCACACACTGGAAGAATTGTGTCATCCCCGGATAGAGTACGTTGGCTCTGCTCAATATCCCCCGTGTACTCCTCCTCACCCCAGCTCTACCCCCTTCGAAGCAATATAATTACGTCTAAGGAAAATTTAAAACCCTGAAACGCTTTTGTTTTGGACTGGCCTTCCCACCCTACAGCTCTTGTTTTAACAAACTTGGCTCGTCCTCCCTCGAGCAACCCGAGATCGTTAGTTCTGACGAAAGTAATTTCATGCAAATCGAAGCGACGCAAGTGGAGCCTCGTGCTCAGTTGACTAGGAAACAAGGTGCAATTTATTGGAGTAGGGAGGAAAAAAAGGAGGTGAGACGGCACCAATAGATTTGTCTGTTTCTTCTCCTTTTTCTTTCCTAAGAGACAAACTCTTCACAAGTTTTACAACGAATTTAGAACTTCACTAGTAATTAAAACCAGTATTGATATGGAAGCTCTCATTGAAAAGATACAGACTGAAAATTGTCTGCTAAGATAGATTTAAACAATGAATAGAAGGAGGTGGATTAAAGTCTTCAAAACAATAAATAAAATATCGCTCTAATTTCTGGCAATCTCCTACTCTTAAAGAATTGCACAGACTTAACATACTATTCATTAGTGAGCATTGAAGAAGATTTGTCTCTATTAGAATTTGCACTTTACAGTCTGTATTCCGCCTATTCATTTTACAATAATAATAATAATAATAATAATAATAATAATAATAATAATAATAATAATAATAATAATAATAATAATACTACCGAGCTCGATAGCTGCAGTTGCTTATGTGCGGCCAGTATCCAGTATTCGGGAGATAGTAGGTTTGAACCCCACTGTCGGCAGCCCTGAAAATGGTTTTCCGTGGTTTCCCATTTTCACACCAGACAAATGCTGGGGCTGTACCTTAATTAAGGCCACGGCCGCTTCCTTCCCACTCCTAGCCCTTTCCTGTCCCATCATCGCCATAAGACCTATCTGTGTCGGTGCGACGTAAAGCAACTAGCAAAAAAAAATATTAAAATTAAAAAACTCATAGACACAAGAAAGAAAGAAAGTGAAAGGATGAGGAAGTTTTGGGAAGATAAGAAGACGAAGAATGCCAGTGCTATTTAATGGTTCCACGTGCTCCTTAAGGGGCTAAACGAATGCATATATAATAGTTTAATAATAATAATAATCATTCGTATTGATGATAACAGTCCGCCTCTGTGGTGTAGTGGTTAGCGTGATTAGCTGCCACCCCCGGAGGTCCGGGTTCGATTCCCGGCTCTGCCACGAAATTTGAAAAGTGGTACGAGGGCTGGAACGGGGTCCACTCCCACCTCAGCCATCCTAAAAGTGGTTTTCCGTGGTTTCCCACTTCTCCTCCAGGCGAATGCCGGGATGGTACCTAACTTAAGGCCACGGCCGTTTCCTTCCCTCTTCCTTGCCTATCCCTTCCAATCTTCCCATCCCTCCACAAGGCCCCTGTTCAGCATAGCAAGTGAGGCCGCCTGGGCGAGGTACTGGTCATTCTCCCCAGTTGTATCCCCCGACCAAGAGTCTGAAGCTCCGGGACACTGCCCTTGAGGCGGTAGAGGTGGGATCCCTCGCTGAGTCCGAGGGAAAAGCCGAACCTGGAGGGTAAACAGATGATGATGATGATGATGATGATGATGATGAATAATAATAGAGAGAGTCAAAATTGTCAAATACCTTCGAGAGTGGATTTCAGGGACACGGTAGCCCCCGAACAAAGAAAAACCAAAATATGATGATGATGCTTGTTGTTTAAAGGGGCCTAACATCTAAGGTCATCGGCCCAGAACCAAAATAGACAAGGCATACTATGCCTACAGAAAACTGTACGACTTGAACATCTATCGATGAATCACAAACTAACACACTATAGCGCAATTGTCAGACCGTCGGTTCTCTACACAGCATGATGCTTTTCTCTAACCGAGAAGAACCCACTAACAGCCCTGGAAGTACAAGAAAATAAGTTCCTCAGAAAGCTGGCAGGACCAAGGGTCTACCAGATAGAAGGCGATAGCTGAAACCGAACCGTGAACTCTATCAAAACAAAGAAAACCTCACAGATGCGTTCGGAAGAAGACTGTTGGCTTTCTAAGGACACATGTACGGAATGGACTCCTACATTTTGCCCTATAAGATAATCCAGGTAGCCAACAAGTGTAAAGCCACTGGATCACTGCGGATCAAGCAGGTGAAGAAGGATCTCACAGAACATAATATTAATCAATAACTAACTAAATAACTAACTGTCTAAACCAGACCCTTCTGAACATTGCTTACAGAAACCTACCACAATGAAACCAGGAAGGTTCCGAGCAATGCAAGTTATATTTCGCCATGAAAAATGATTACTAGACCAAGAGAAAATCACAAGGTTTCAATGCTGCTTGTTGTTTTAAGGGGCCTAACATCGGAGGTCATCGGCCCTCACAAGGTTCCAATAAGAAAGCAGCCAGCCAACCCACCACCAAGAACATCAGAGCGGGCTGAGTGGCTCAGACGATTGAGGAGCTGGCCTTCTGACCCCAACATGGCAGGTTCGATCCTGGCTCAGTCCGGTGGTATTTGAAGATGCTCAAATACGTTTGCCTCGTGTTGGTAGATTTACTGGCACGTAAAAGAACTCCCGCGGGACTACATCGGCGTCTCCGAAAACCGTAAGAGTAGTTAGTGGGACGTAAAGCGAATAACATTAGGAATTATTAGAATATCAGAAGTCCGACTCACTGGCTGAATGGTCAGCATTGCGGCCTTCGGTTCAGAGCATGCCGGCTTCGATTCCCGGCCGGGTCGGGAATTTTAATCGTGTGTGATTAGGATTTGTCCCAACTTCATCGTCATATTCAGACACCGCACTACACTACCAACCACCACAGAAACACGCAATAGTGATTACATCCCTCCATATAGGGTTGGCATTAGGAAGGGCATCCGGCCGTAAAACAGGGCCAAATCCACATGTGCGACACAGTTCGCACCCGCGACCCCACAGATGTGGGGAAAAGGTGGCAGAATAATAATAATAATAATAATAATAATAATAATAATAATAATAATAATAATAATAATAATAATAATAATAGAACATCAGAAGTGGCAAACAACAACTGCACAGCTAAAAATCAAGCACTATGGTCCACAGGCGGCCCAAACGAACTAATGAATGAGGTGGATGAATCGGTGGACCTTTTTTCACTCACCCCCTCTAAAATTAGACGTGCCTTAACGTCCTCAAGGATGCCTCAAGGTCCTCTCTGTATAATATGTGTATAAATGTCTCTAGATTTTGTTTAAACTTGGCAATTATTTTAGAAGATTTTTTTATTTATTTTAGATTATGTACACATGGTTTTGTTTAAACATGATAATTATTTTAGGAAATTAGTTTTATTTATATAAGGTGTATTTCGCCGCTGCCGGGACAAAATCTCCTATGTGAAATATTTTAGCTTAGAACTTTGGCCTTACCGGCGCAATATTGTGTGAATGTCGTCAAGGCATTCTCGCTCTTCATAATGTATGTGCTGCGGGTCAGTATACCTCCATAAATATCACATAGGAGGTTTTGTCCCGGCAACGACGATTTGTGGTATTGTGACCGTGAGGCCACAAATGAGTGAACAGGTGTTGGTGCGGCTTGTGTCTACTTGTCGGCGAGATGGGGTGTGCGCGACCTTGGCAGGGGCGAGAACGAGTTTTTTTCGTGCAGAGAGCGGCCGACTGGCTAACGGAATAAAAATAAAAAAATGAAGGTTGGTGACTGGAAGAAGGAGGCCAGCGCGTGTCACTTGTAATTGCGAGGAATGATAGGAATGAAATATTTGTAATATCTTTGGTGGCGACGTGCATAATTACGGAAGGCTCAAGGACTAATGTAAAATAAACTGGATAAAAGAATAGCACATTTGGAGGATATAAATTAAAAACTAAAATTTTGGAATAATTTGCACGACCTTGTGGCTAAGATGGTGATGAAGTTGTAGATTCGTACAGGAGAAGAATTTAGCCCCTCAATTGACTTTACTTCCGTGTATGTGCACCAGACATGACATTTAAGTCATGTGATACGAACACTCGCTCTCACACACCCTCTGGCGTGTCTTGGATTATCACCTTCAGTCGCTCAGCGTGGAACGTCGCTTCACTCCTGTGCTCTACACGTCTGAAAATTGGATATAATTTAGAACAGTGCTGTGATCAGACGTCGGATGTGCAGACATTAATCCCTTAAAGTACGTGTCATTTCCAAAATACTGTTACGTGTGTGCTTGGAGCCTACTCTAAAACATTTTGTGTAAGTTTCAGCTGTCTTACGAGTGGACGCGGAAGACGTGGACGTGAATAAATTCCAGAAGAGGACGGAATCTCACATCATGGATTACCAGCGCTTCACCATGAGGTTCTAAACCTTTGACCATCGTTGGCGGCGCCGGGATGCAGATTCTTTCTTCCTGGCATGGCTGATTGAGAACCCAGACTTCCAGACATGAAGATTCATCTATAAGTTAAGTCGATTACGTCTCATTTATATCTGTTCTATGTAGTTTTGTTCTATCCTTTTCTTTTCTTAGTAAGCTATTTTGACACTTTTTTATGGCAGTTTATTTGCTCGAATACGTCATAAAACTGACACATGTGATTATTTAATGACCATGTGGCCATGAATTTGACAGTGAGGGTTCTGACAGAGTCATCCATGTGTTATCGACACCATCTTTGCTTATTGAGTAAATTTCGTCACGAATATGAATTAGTTTATGTTTGATGGATTTAATGGTAGAATATTTCGTCCGTATTTTCTATATTTTCCTTGTATTTGAACTTCTACTTGTACCTCGTGTCTGAGACAACGTGTCATCGGGATATTGAGTCCGAATTCTATGTGTGAATTTAATGTGGACATGTGCATTGGAAGCATGTGATAATTAATTGGATGTAATTAATCATCGAGACACTTTTAAGTGGATATTGTGTATTTGTAGGACGATGGTAGGTCCTGATATTTCACGGCTACATATTTGAGATTAAGATGCGACAAATTAAAGTCGTCATTGTGGTACAGTGTACGTATAGAGTATATGGAATAATTGGCATGAATCTTCGCGAAACTGAGCTTTTCACATGTTTATGGATTATTCGCGATAAATGTAGTGTAGCCTAATATTAGTGTCTTCAGATGAAGAAAATGAAAATCCATGTTTATCGATGTACTTTTAATTCGTGGGAATATCCCAAATTTTCTCAAGTAATCCAGTAATTTCAGTCTCAAGGTACAGATGAATGTTCGAGAAGGCCTTAGGTCTAAAGAACAAGTCTTCGACGAAATATCTAAATAATGTCTGATTCGTGATTATACCAGCTCACTCGTTGATGTAATTTTTACTCTCATGTGATAACTCAATCTTGCTGTAACTCAATAAATTTGTTAATAGGAGAGTAAAACGGTTGATCGACACTCGTCGACATGTACATAGTGTAGATATTTTCTTCTTAGTACTCACAGTCTTCTTACCAATTTCCGTAGTTAGCTGTAGGAGTAGTAATTTATTAGTATTTAGAGGGTTATTTCTTTTATGTGTTCTATTCTGAAACATGTGACACTGATCTTATCGATTGATA
Organism: Anabrus simplex; assembly: GCF_040414725.1. Taxonomy (NCBI): domain Eukaryota; kingdom Metazoa; phylum Arthropoda; class Insecta; order Orthoptera; family Tettigoniidae; genus Anabrus; species Anabrus simplex. The sequence continues at coordinate 206,636,272 of NC_090265.1, forward strand.
GTGGACAGGATCTCCACATGGATGGTATTATCCCCATTTATTTACGTTTGCAAACCCGGGAGGCGTTTTATTTAGTGTAATCATTGGTCAAATACTTAACGTTCAATGTAAATTCTCACGAAAGGAGATGTGAGATGACGTGAACAGGTATATCCGACGTCTCGGATTAACTTAGAGAAAACCAAGGCAAATTCAACTTTTCATTTTTGTTAAGATAACGACTGTAAATTTTATTATTTTGTCATAAGTGTTAACTTTTTGAATCTTGGTTATTTTCTTTATTAAATTCGTTCTTACAATTACTGCATTTTTTTCCAGATTATCGATGAAGGCTTGGCCCAGACCTCATTTTTCTGAATGAAAATTTTTAATTCAACTTTAAACAAATAACTTAATAACTTTGAAGACGATAAAAAAAAAATCGTTTTACAATGTAAATACTCTGTTAGAATGTCAGGGAAACAACTACCGTGTACCATCCCATTTGTGTGTGTGCCTAGGTTTGTTACCTCAAGAGCCAGATTAAATTCCTTAACGTAACGATCATAATCATAATCATAGCTTTCAGGATGGCCAATACTGCATTTAATTGAATAAAAGTGTCATATTTGCTTTCTACTTGGAACGCACTCATTTGATGAACCCTATGATAATCCTGCCACATTCATCTATTTTATAAGCCTACAGCCACCGAACTGAGCACCCCTGGGGTGTCTCGTGTTCGATGACTGACTAGGACGGGCACAGTATATAATATTTTACTGAATCTGTAATTGGGTAAATAACCTCCTGATGATAAATGTATCTATCTGTCTATCTATATATCTATATGTCTGTTAGGTCATCAGCCCAAAGGCTGGTTGGATCCTCAAATAGCACCAACAAAGACTGTGCAGATATAGGGAAAATGCAAAAACCAATGGCAGAGCCCAAATAAGGCGTACTAGGCAAGACGAGGAGTGAGGTAGTTTGCCATTGCTTTCCTCACTGGACCAGAAGGTGCCACTGCAGCACGACTGATCCTGTGAGCAACACCTTTCATAACACTCAGACACTAGTTGTGCCCCAGCACCACCCATACCCCAGCAGTTTCCATATTGTCACAGCCATGGATGAGACTGGGACTTTGATGGAAGCTACACTTTGCTCTGGCCTGTGCCAAGAGACGGATACAAAAATACTGCAACCATCAAGAAATGGCAACCGGCGGGATATCCAACACATTTTTTTACTTGTGTAACATCGCACTAATAAATCGAAGATTTAGTCTGTTTAGAAATAGTGCATCTATATATCTAAGCCTTTATCTCCTTGTTCCGAGTACCCTCCACCACATATCTGTACAGGAGTTGTTCAAGATACCATCATACGTGTTACTTCCAACTTCCGAATAAGATATCCAGAGTCTAGCTGGTTGTCACTCCCCTTCAGAAAAGTTTGGTTTGAACACAGAGCGGTGAAACGACAATCTCACCTGTGAACTCCCTTTCTTTCTAATGATCGCAACTCCAGGCTCACAGGCTTTGCTAGTGCTTGATTCCAATACACATCTTAAGTAGGCCAACTTGAAATGATCAACCTGTTCCACTTTCGTATTCCATAATTGACATTCAATCTTCGCAGAGTAGTTTGTGCAGTGGGCTTGTCCGTGAACGGCTGAGTGGCCAAACAAGTGGTCCTGAGAGTCGGGATACCAGGTGCTATGGAATAAGAGTGCGCTTCTGGGATCTAATCTAAGCCGTAACCCTCCTGGTGCTCAGGGAGCTAGGAACCTGGGATTATGGAGGGTATTCCCAAACATGTGGGACGTAATCGGGGGGAGGGGTTGATACCACACCCGTAAACAACACAAGAAGTCCCTATAAACATACACCACACCGTCGATCGTTTGTCTGTTTTAACGTAGACATGCCTATTGCTCACGGTAAAAAGTTTCGTAAAATTTGTTGTAGTCTACAATTAACTTTATAAAATGTCTGTAAAATCAAGTTGTGTTGCTGATGGTAAAATTATTTTACAAAATCCGTCGAAGCATCAGGATGGCCATCTATGAACTCATTTCTGAACTAAGATTTGTATGTGCTGCCATCTATCGATAAACTTTTAAACCAAGAATCAGCTGTTCAACTTCCAGTGTGTTTGCGAGTATGGCTCCAACAAACAAGCAAGACGTGCTGCTTTAGCTGCACTTATATGTTGTACAGTGGTAAAAAGAAAGAAAAGAAATGCCAGGAAATGCTGGACTCGGGATTGGATCAAAAGAAGATAAGAAGGTAGAGGATTGCTGTCCTTGGTCGAAAATTAGTTGAGGTTAGAAGACCAGCATTCATATAGGGATTCGGCGATTGTGTTTTCTGCCTCTCTTCTTGCATTTCTGTTATGGTAAAGTGGTGTTTTAACTTCGTACAAACAAGGATATTTCTGGTATTCGTCAGTAAAACACTAACAGCTTCTTTAGTCCACCCGGATCCTGCCATTTTAGAAAGAAGTGTTTGTTTACAATCGAGCTTCACAATCTTCTCACGACGTAGCGCCAATATAATCGCGATGTCAGCTTCGCTGATTGGTTCGTTTCGTAAAATTAACTTTACAGAATAGAACATGTCCTATTTTATGAACAGTTTTATGAAATGTTTTATAAAACTTGAATTTGGCCGTGAGCAACAGAAATTTTATAAAATTAAATTATTGTACAATGAATTTGACAGAAAATTTTACCGTGTGCAACAGGCATTACATTCCTCGACAAACTTGTAAGATGCTTTTAGTGTTTGTTTCGAACGCGTATACCGCCGAGAGTGTCTAATTTACGATTATGTTTAATGTCTCAACGGACTTACAAACGAGGCTACGTGTTGCAGAAAACAAATTAAAAATAGGAAACGTAGTTTTCATGAATTAGCGCTTCAAGTAAGGCAAAAAACAAATTAAAAATATGAAACGTAGTTTTCATGAATTAGCGCTTCAAGTAAGGCAAAAACAAATTAAAAATATGAAACGTAGTTTTCATGAATTAGCGCTTCGAGTAAGGCAAAAAAAAATTAAAAATATGAAATGTAGTTTTCATGAATTAGCGCTTCAAGTAAGGCAAAATTTGTGCTAAATATCAGACGCCACACGCGTACTCTCTAATAAGTAGAGCTCTTCACGGATGCGAAGTTAGTATCTTGGCGGATACAAACTGCATGGCAGTGCGGATAATTTTGCTGATGATTTCTCAATAATGAAGTTTATTGATTTTAACTCATGTATACTCTTATTTCTGCTTGTGGTTAGGCGACCCTTGACAGTGGTATGGGAGAATGATGATGGAGCCTTGATACCGTACAAGCGTAAATATGACCTAATCTTAGCTGACTCCTGCCCGCAATTAATGGAAGGAAGGAACAAATGTCAGTACGTCGGTAGTTGTCTGTCTGTTAGGTCATCAGCCCAGAGGCTGGTTGGATTCTCAAATAGCATCACCAAAGGCTATGCAGTTATAGGGAAAACACAAAAACCGATGGCAGTACCAAAATGAGGCGTACTAGGCAAGATGAGGAGTGAGGTAGTTTGCCATTGCTTTCCTCACTGGACCAGACAGTGCTATTTTACACAACTAACCCTATGAGCAATACCTTTCATGACACTCAGACACACTGGTTATGCTCTGAATGTCATTAATCAGCACCACCCATACCCCAGCAGCTTCCATATTGTCACAGCCATGGATGAGACTGGGACTTCAGTGGAAACTACACTCTACTCTGGCCTGTGCCAAGAGATGGATGCAAAAGTACTGCATCCATCAAGAAATGACAGCAGGGAGCGTCGGTAGTTATCACCAGATAAAATCCCTTATAAACCTGTGACTGTAGGAGTTCTGGTGCCAGGTATCAGGCCTATTGTATAATGTTAACAGATCTGTCCTTTTCAATACGTTTGGTGTAATATGAAAATGCAAACCTACAAACTGTTTTCCAGTCAGTAACCGGGTCAGGGATGGAATGAATGAAGCCCCCATCTTGCGGCGAGTATAGGAATTGTGCCGGCTGCCGAGGCCTGTCGCACTCCACGGAGGCAATGATTAAGGACTTACAGATGAAATGAAATAATAATGGAGAGTGTTGCTGGAATGAAAGAGGACAGGGAAAAGCGGAGTACCCGGAGAAAAACCTGTCTCGCCCCCGCTTTGTCCAGCACAAATCTCACATGGAGTGACCGGGATTTAAACCACGGAACCCAGCGGTGAGAGGGCGACGGGCTGCCGCCTGAGCCACGGAGGCTCCACATTGAGTGTAATATATTGTAGTTAAATATTTACAGAATCCGAGGGTAACCAATTGCGGATGTGGGTGCGGATGAAGGAAGTGCGGATGCGGACCGGATGCGGATATTGTTTTGTATTATATCCGCGCAGGGCTCTAGTTATAAAATGGCGCTGAGTTTACTCGCGCGCTCAGTTAGTTGTCGTTATGAATACGTCGTGGTCAGTTGTAAGCCTACAGAATAATACATTTAATAAGTAAGTCTACGATGCCCCCATACGGACATTGAAGTACAGTGGAACCTTAGATTGCGAGCATAATTCGTTCCGGCAACATGCTCGTAATCCAAATCGCTCGTGTATCAAAGCAAATTTTCCCATAAGAAACTATTGAAACTCGGATGATTCGTCCACAACACAAAAACATTTATTCGCATAACATTTCTAAAACGAAATATAACGTAAAACAATTAAACTGCACTTCACCTTACAATAGAATCATTGTTGGTGTGAGGGAGACGGGAGATGACATGAGAAGAGTTACTGTGTAGCACGAATTTCACTAACGGAATCACTGCTATCGGTTGGCTCATTGGAAGTGTTTTCTTTTCGTGCAACTTTAACGAGGAACCTGTCCAATGACTGTTGCTTTTGCCTCTTTTTGAGGATTTCACGAAAATGTGACATTGCATTGACATTGAACAGATTTATCCACTGTAATCATCTCCTTCTTCCAACCGAATTCCTTTTTAGCCTTCTTTTCGTTCACAGGACCCATCGTTGCAGAACAGTTATATCACAGATGACAGAAACAAAACATGTACACTCGTACGGTGTTGACTATGCGAGCGAGGCACGCCAACTGAAGTCCAGCGCGGGAAATGATTACACACACTTTCCCAGGAAAGAGAGTGGCAGGGGGAGGGGAAAACAAAGGCACAGGGGGAGGTGGAAACGTACGTACGTACACGTGACGCTCGTATTGCGAAAACTCACTCGCTTATCAAGTCACAATTTATTTAAAATATTTGCTCGTCTTTCAAAACACTCGTAGACCAAGTTACTCGCAATCCGAGGTTCCGCTGTACTTCGTCAGCCTGTGGAACGAGATTGCCATCGATGCCTGGAGTTTTCGAACGTGTCCGTCAAAAAAGTGAGGTGGCGTGTTCAGACGTGCATTCAGGTGCAGGGTTAACAAGGACTTCTTGTATTAAGCAGACCCTACACGATCAGTAATACTGAGTCAATAATACTGACAGTACGCATCAATATTGTAGCAACCTTACACGATTATTACTGTCAATATTTTGGTCAGTACTAGTGCACATTGCGGTATTCACCCTTTACAAATAAAAAGTCAATAGCCGTCCAATACGGAATATTTATAAAATGCAATTGCGGTATTCTATCAAAATGGATCGTAAAAGATGGGCATATGTAGCTATCATACTAGCACTCTGCACAAAACGCAGTGTTAAACGTAAAAGATGGGTTAAAGACTGGCTAAGGTAAAGAGAAGAGTATTCTCATATGAAGTTGTTGAGGGAAATAAAATATATCGAAGCAGAAGATTATCAGAAGTATCTCCGAATGTGTGAGGATAGGCCAACTTTTGCGAAATTACTAGGAGTGGTAGAGCCTTTTCTAATGAAGCAAAGTACAAACATGCGGACCTGTTTATCTGTGGCAGAGAGATTAGCGGTGACATTGAGGTATTTTGCAACTGGTAGAAATTTTGAACGAAGATTTAAAGTTTTCCGCTATTGTGTCACCAGTTTCCACCAGTACAGCAGTTCTAGAAACATGTGAAGTATTGTGTTACATTTATTCTGGCAGCGTTTCGTATAGCTCGATAAACTTCTGCAATAGGCTTACTTGCTGGTTCCACAAGCACCTCTACTTGGCCTTGGTGAGAAACGCATTTGTCGTCCATCGCTGATCCGTTAATACTGACGGAAATAACGACGAACGCACTCACACGGTCAGTATAACTGTCAGTATCCTCACCACTCTATAGTACTGACGCTCGCAGATCAGGAAATTCGGATCTGCTTCAGTACTGGCCTTCATTCCATCATTCTAGTCTACACGCGATCAGTATTACTGTCAATATTTTTCGATACTGACAGTTTTATTGGCCGTGTAGGGTCTGCTTTATAATGCAATATACCTTCTGGTACACCAACATGGCGACAAATACTCGACGTAAAGGTGCGTTTTCCAAGGTGCGATTGTAGCCGTACGGCGACAGCAGTATGAGTTTGGTCTGCGACTCGCGGCGTATTGCGGCTTGAGCCGCCACACTGGTGCAGTGAGCAGTGCTGGCGACCGCAGTCGCTGCGACATTTGATATAAGTAATGTATCTGTTGTGCAGCAGTTAATTGTTGACTTTGGGTACGATGTCGAAGCAATGAAATGTCGAGGGAGAGTTCAGTCACTCACATGATACAGCTCTTTGCCACTTAGTTTCCGAGCATAAATGTGTGTACGATTTAAAGCATCCGCAGTACAAGGATATGTGTGTACGAGACAATGTTTGGTATGAGATTGGTACAAAATGACAGTAAATGGTCTTATTATTATTATTCTTTCATTAAAATGTCAAGGAAAACCCTGCCACTAACGAAATCGTCCGTGCTCTCGTCCATTTCTGACGGACTGGACTGCCTGTCTCGCGGCTGGAGTCGTGTCTAAGAAAACACCCCACTTGCCCGTCGCCTGCGGCTCCTGTCGCCAACGAATATGGTGACCCCAGTCGTGCAGCTCTGGCCGCCGTGGCGGCTACAGTCGCACCTTGGAAAACTCACCTTAAGTCTATCACCAATACTTCCCGTACAAACGATCCTCAGAAGGCCATATCTTATGTTTTGTCGGTATTTTCGTGTTGGTTTGGGGTGCAAGTTTACTATCCACCCCGCTATTACTTCCCACAGTTTGGGAACATTCCGCATATCGAAGATTAAGCGTACGGTTTCTTGGCTTGAATGGCCAGTGCAGTGGCCTGTAGTTCAGAAAGTCCTGGATTAGATTCCAGAACGGGCAGGTGATTTTAAATGCGTATGGTTTATTCCTCAAGGTCGGAGACTGGGTGTTTGTATTCGTCTACACATCTCTTCATCTGCACACAACACACCACACTATCAACAACCATACAAAAAATTTGTTTCAATTTGCTTTATGTCGCACCAACACAGATAGGCCTTAAAGCAACGATGGAAGGCTAGGATTAGGAAGGAAATGTCCGTGGCTTTGATTCACGTATATTCCCAGTATTTGTCTGCGGTGAAAATGGGAAAGCACGGGAAACCATCTTCAGGGCTGTCTACAGCGGGATTCGAACCTACTATATCCTGAATGCAAGCTGACAGCTACGTGACACAACCCGCGCAGCCCCTCACTCGGTAATAATAATAATAATAATAATAATAATAATAATAATAATAATAATAATAATAATAATGCCGCTCGACCGGTAAAAGGTTGTAGGCTATTCCACAAAGCTCTTCCTATCAATTATTCTCCTTAAGACTGGTCACGCCTCCCAGCCACGTATGGATATTCAGTCCATCAGAACAAATTTTGTTGTGTTCATTTTCCTATGCCCATGTGTAAAGGAAAATGAACCTTACAGTACCGTACTGTAGGAATGTACGTTTGCATTACGTATTTACGCACTCCTAGTGTACAATGCATGTAAGGTTCATTTTCGTTTAATCGTAGACATAGGAAAACGAACATAACGGACATTGTTCTTGTGGACTGCGTATCCATATGTGGCTGGGAGGCGTGACCAGTCTTAAGGAGAATAATGGATTGGAAGGGTATTGTGGGATACAACGTTTTACCGGTGAAGCGACGATAATAATAATAATAATAATAATAATAATAATAATAAGACTAACTAAAAGATTATTCAAAGTAATCAACTCAAAGAAGGTCAAAATAAAATGGCTAGAAGAAACTAAGGCGGACCTCCAAGAAATAAATATTACAGACGACATCATGGAAAATCGTGGAGCTTTTAGAACCAAAGTAGCTAATCATAAATTTAGGGAGAAACCAAAAAAGACAACTGGTAGGAAGTGGTCGACAGAACGCAAGATGCAACACAGTGCATTCATGAAGAGATTTTGGGAGGATAAGAAGGCACAAACCATCAAACCAACTATCAAGTTCAAACGCGCTCTATGAATGGGCATAACGAAGGAATAATAATGATAATAATAATAATAATAATATTAATAATGTTAGTTGCTTTAAGTCCCACTAACTACTTTTACGGTTTTCGGAGACGCCAACGTGCCAAAATTTAGTCCCGCAGGTGTTCCTTTACGTGTCGGTAAATCTACATACCGATAGCCTAGAATGAATACCTCGTATCTCACAGAGTTCTTCCTATCTATTATTTCACTTAATACTGGTCACGCCTTCCAGCCACATCTGGGTATGCAGTCCATCAGAACAATGTTCGTTGGGTTTATTTTCCTATGCTTTTTATTAAAGGAAAATGAACCGTATAAACATTATACTCTAGGAGTTAGTAAATACGTCACACAAACATACTTTCCTATAGTACGGTACGGTATGGTTCATTTTCCTTCACACACCAGCATAGGAAAAAAGAACACAACGTACATTGTTCTGATGGACTGCATATTTATGTGTGGCTGGGAGGCGGGGCGAGTCTTAAGGGAAAAATTGGATAGGAAGAACTTTGTGAGATACGAGGTATTCATTCTAGGCCGTCGAATTATTACACTGACGTAGGATTATTGGAGTACCTTCATATAACTTACTATCAGACTGAATCAGGATCGAACCTGCCTACTTTGCTGGTGTTTTAATGTCACACTAACACGTTTGCATTGTGATTTAATAATTTTGTTGTTGCGGTTATTATTATGTCCGGCTCTGTAGCGCAAAGGTTAGCACTACTAACTGCCGTCCTCGGGGGCCCGGGTTCGATTCCCGGTACTGCCAGAAATTTAAAAATGGCCGGAGAGCTGGTATATGGTTAAAATGGTACATTCAGCTCACCTACATTGGGAGTTGGCCTGCAAAGATCTGCAACTCATCTGGACGAGGACACGATTTTATTTTTATTATTATTATTACTAGGCATACTATATATTCACACTATTTATGTACCGCGAACCCAACACAGCCAAAGTCGGAAGAAAATAGGAATTGGGTTGGGAAAGATGGAAGTGAGGAGACTAGCACAGTGAAATCATTTCCGAAACGAACATTTTTTACTTGTTATAAGTATAATTCTTGTTCCATTTTAAGACTTCGATACAGGCTTACTGTAATGATCAGATTCTCGGCCCAAATGTTATTCGTAGTAAACAGAAGGATGATCAGTAAACTTCCAGGTTTTCTAATCGTGAAATTTGTCATTGATCAGCAATGAAGTAGGGCATTTAAAACAGCACGTACTGGCTTGATACACAGCTCATACACGAGTGCATTGATGGGTTCCGATTTGCACTTCAATGGCCTATGTATTGACTGGCGGGGTTGTCACACTACAAGCATATACCCCCTACTGTCAACAGTACTACTTCACTTTGTCAGCCTATGAGCAAACCATTTCCAATCGCACGATTAGCCAATGTTGCAGCATATTGCTACCCCCGTCTCACCCCCCGCCAACATGTTATCTGCATAGCAGCATAGAGGGTGGGCTGGGAACTGCCTCCACATGGGAAATATCCAACTACACAGCCCTCCCGTCGCTAGTTACGACCAGTATGCACAAGCTAGCTTATAATACAGCCCCATATAATGGAGAAGGCTGAGATAAATTGTAGTAATACAATTAGGGGCGGGGTAGAGGGAGTTGGTGCGGCGATACTGACAGAACAGGATGAGCTGCAATGTGGAGGGGGAGTGAAAACAGAAGGGTTAGGGAGAGACAAGGGAGAAACATAGAACAGAAACAGAAAGCGAATGGAATGGAAAATATAAATAGGTGATTGCGGCAAAAGAGAATTGGTCATTGTACGCTATAAAGTTCACTCCATTAGGTCATAGTATTAGCGGGCTACTTGGAGACTATCCTTTTCCATCTCTTCACAATAGCGCAACTAACGAACGTTTGCTGTGCTAACGCGTCACTAGAATATGTGTGTGCTGTTCACCTGTCCATATATAATATGAACGAATTTGTATGAAAGTTCGATTCTACGGAGGGAATGGTCTTAACTGACAGATTTGACTGGCGATCTTTTAAAGAATAAAACTACGCAAATGTCTAAAGGATAAGTTACTGAATCAAGTTGCGACAAAACAAATGAAGTAAATAGCTATAATATACAGGTTCATTCAATATTTTTTACTCCCCTGAAGACTCTGTTATCTGCCGGCGACATAATAAAGGGGGATAGATAGCGGAGGTGAAATTTCAAAGGAGCATGCAATCATATAATTGAATATTTGAAGACTTCCGTGTACCGTAGGTAATAAACGTAGTTTACATACTCAATTGTCATTATCATGATAAGGATAATAAGTATTGTTGCATAAAAGGGTCTAATTCGACCAATGAGCAGCGCTCCAGCTCAGGAGCAATATATACGCTCTGATGGAAGGTACAGCCTAGCCGCTGCTTGCACGACTCTCAGTTACAACTAGTTAAGGGGCGCGCATCGAAACAGATGTGACAGTTTTATTGTGTCTACTGTATGTCTCGTTCTATTCATTGCATTAATTCTGGACATCAGAGGTAAACTATTGTAATTGCAAAAACGACGATTTTGAGGTTTTCATCACACGTAACTTGTAATTATAGTAATAATAATGGCTTTAAATCCCACTAAGTACTTTTACGGTTTTTGGAGACGCCGAGGTGCCAAAATTTAGTCCCGCAGGAGTTCTTTTACGTGCCAGTACATTTTGTATTCATTACGTTATGCGTAGGAAACAAAATTATTTTGATATGTGATAACTAAATACCCCCTTTGACCAATATAGGCCATAATAAAAGCTTGTTTACGAATACAGCTTGCATTCAGGAACTAGTGGGTTTCCCATTTTCACACCAGGCAAATGCTGGGGTTGTACCTCAATTAAGCCCTTTTCTATCGCCCTAAAACTTATCTGTGTCGGTGCAATGTAAAGCAAATTGCTGCAAAACAAAAATAGCATAAACAATGGTCGACAATCGAACGTACGATTGAATTGCGTAGACCCAAACATAATAATGCTCAGCCATTTACATTGCTGTGACTTTGCTTGCGCCTTGACTCCGCATGTCGCCATCTAGTCTTTATAGCAAAAACTATTAGGCCTACAAGTCAGCTGCTCTGGGCTCTTTCCACGCTCATTCCGTTAGCCCAAGGAGCAGGGCCCTCTCATAGTCTCGATGGTGCTGGTGGTGATTATTGTTAGGAAGTACAACTGGGCAACCATACCCTCTTAACACTAGGGTCCGGCTCCATGGCTGAGTCGTCAGAGTCTTGAACTTCGGCATGGGGCCGTGTTTCGGGCTAGAGGGATTTAAATCGTAAACGCTTAATTTTCTTCGCTTGAAGACTGGGTTTTTGTGCTATTGTCAACATGACTGCATATCGCATATCACACAACAATATCCTCCACCAGGCAGAAGACTATAGTAGATTAATGAACAAATAAATGTATAATCTATAAAGTATTTTTTTTTCAATATTTACTTTACAGTTAGATGATTATGTAAACAAAAAAACTAACCATAACATCGAGCACAGAAGTCAACCTACGCCTCCAAATGGTTTGGTTCAATAGATCAATATCGACCAGTAAAGTAGGCGTTTATCCAATTTTCTTATTTATCTCCTTTTATGCCCTTTTATGCCCTTTCTGGCGCAGTCACTCTGAACTGGGATGCAGGCCTATTTTGTGTTTCTATGGTGATGTGACCTAGGCCTGTGTGAACATCCTACGGAGTTTCATTGGTGTGATGTGTTGTATGTAAAGGAAGATATTATGTATTAAGATGAACACAAACACCCTGTCCGCGAGCCAGATGAATTAACAATACGCAATGAAAATCTCGACTCAGGTGGGAATCGAATGCGTGGTTCTCTGAACCTTAAGTTAATGACTACTGTACTCACTCAAGGAGCTGGACATTAAGCATTTATCCAATACCACACTTATAAATGTTATAATAATAATAATAATAATAATAATAATAATAATAATAATAATAATAATAATAATAATAATAATAATAATAATAATAATAATAATAAACACTGAGTGAACACGGAATGGACAACTAGACTCAAAAAATCAGCAGACTAACTCTCACCAACACAAACTCCCAAGTGAAATTCATGGGAAATATATCTGCAAAATTTGAGATAAAAACCGGTGTCCGACAAGGAGATGGACATTCCCCACTACTCTTTGATTGATTGATTGATTGATTGATTGATTGATTGATTGATTGATTGATTGATTAATTGATTGATGTTTAAAGGGGCCTAACATCGAGGCCATCGGCCCCTCACTACTCTTTATCATAGCCCTGGACAAGATAATGAGAGAATGTGAACACGCTCTAAAAGCTCAAGGAAATTGGCAACCATTAAGTATGACAAGAGTACAGCTGAGGCGGCAACGTGTCGGCCTCTCACCTCTGGGTTCCGTGGTTCAAATCCCGGTCACTCCATGTGAAATTTGTGCTGGACAAAGTGGAGGCAGGACAGGTTTTTCTCCGGGTACTCCGGTTATCCCTGTCATCTTTCATTCCAGCAACACTCTCCACTATCATTTCATTTCATCTGTCAGTCATTAATAATTGCCCCAGAGGAGTGCGACAGGCTTCGGCAGCCGGCACAATTCCTGTCCTCGCCGCAAGATGGGGGCTTCATTCATTCCATCCCTGACCCAGTCACTGACTGGAAAACAGGTTGTAGATTTTCATTCAAGTATGACAAGAAAACATGTAAACTCTCCTGTCTCGCTTTCGCAGATGATCTCGCGATCATCGCAACAAACGAACAACAGGCAGTCAGCCAAATGGAAACCCTCAAGAAATGCTCAGAAAAATTCGGCCTACAAATCTCCTCAAAAACCAAGGTCATGATTAACCACTGCAACCTCCAGAATTTGAACACGAAATTTGGCATAATCGAAAAAAGTAACTGAATTCCGATATCTCGGAGAAATTGAAGCATCAACAAAAAAGAACAGAAGGCCCACGAGGTCTGCATCCAAAAAATGAAGAGAGCCCTAGGCCGAATGCTAAACATTTAGAACAAAAATTGCCTCTTAATCTTCACCAACATTCGACATATTAACACCGTGATCAAACCTGAAATACTATACGCGAGTGAAACACTGGATCTTCATAGAAAAACCGTACTCGAAGACATCCTGAAAGAGGAACGTAAATTCACCAGAAAAAATTCTCGGTCCAAAACTGACTGACGAAGGATACCGACTGCAATCTCGTACAAAAAACTGAGGAGCTCTCAGACCTTGCGGCCGACATCAGAAAAAGACGCCTGAAATTTTACGGACACATCAAACGTCTTCCAGAAAACAGACTGACAAGAATCTTGTAGAGGGAACAGAAAACATCAAAACAAATAGGTGTACTTCCGAAATTTGAGAAGACCTGGAAAAATCAGGAATCCAATGGCCGACATCGCAGACCGAATCTGCTACAGAACGAAAATCGGCAAGTGGGAAGCAGAGTCAGAGAGAAACCACACGAAGAAGACAGGAGCCATGTGGACAGAAGAACAAAGAACCACGATAAGAGAACAATTGAAGGCTGCCTGCTAAAGAAGGAAATGCACAACTTCTAAGTGATCTTTACGTGATCAGTATTTGGTATTTTTGTCATCTAATAATAATAATAATAATAATAATAATAATAATAATAATAATAATAATAATAATAATAATAATAATAATAATGTCATTTGCTTTACATACCACTAACAACTTTTACGGTTTTCGGAGACGCCGAGGTGCTGGAATATAGTCCTTTGTAAGTGCCAGTAAATCAAACTACACAAGGCTGACGTATTTGAGCACCTTCAATTACCACCGGACTGAGCCAGGATGGAACCTGCCAAGTTGAGGTCAGAAGACAGCGCCTCAACCATCTGAACCACACAGCCCGGCATTTGTACGTTTTAAGACGTAGCCTATACCTACTGCAATTTAGTAACATGGTTGCGTGGAAAAGGCGGAAGCGATGGCTGATGAGGAATCTGGTCGTACTGGAGAGAAATTAGAGGAAATGAACGACTGAGTGTTACGTTAATTGAAGTTAACAGATGTTAGAGCATGATTTCTTTATGAAGGAAGAAGAGTATTTTCTAAAAACTGTCAATTAGTGCTACATAGTCTCGACTGTATAGAGTAGTCGGTAGATGATATAGCATATATTAGTATAATCCAGTCTTAATTCTTCGAACAGTTCGATAGCTATTTTCATGTCATCATTTAAGGGTTGTTCATAATGGCCCAACATTGCTAATAAATAGCAGATTGCGCCAAGTTCTATGGCAGCCACCTCGAAGTGTGATTTAATATAAACCAGTTTTGTCTTGGTTAACGAAGGAAACGAGTAGTTGCCAAGATCGTGAGTTCGATTTAACATGAGATAGTGGGATATTTACTGCTTCCTATGTCTATAATGTTCCTGTAATTCGATTTATCAATCAACGCATTTCTAGCTCCTGGAGCAATAGTCTAGACACTCGATACACAGTCTGAGAGTTCCGGGCTCGAATTACTGGGAGTTCATGTGAGATTTTTTTTGGACCAGTGCCCAGCTAGAAGGAGTCCCAAGGTCTCAAATTCAGCGTGAGCCCACATAATCGTGGGAGTGTGACGGTGAAGGAATTAAAGGAGTAAGCTTGTAGGCCTACTGTTTTTGTGCCTGACTGTTGATATCATGATAATAGCCGTGGGATCTCGTGTATGTATGTATGTAGGCCTATGTATGTATGTATGTATGTAAGTTGGGTATTCAGACCGAAGCCTGGTTTGATCCTCTGCAGCTCCGCCAACACCTGTCATAAATAGCCTAGGCGTCACTGAAGAGGCGTACTAGAGAAATGAGGAGTAAGGTAGTTTCCCGTTGCTTTCCCCACCGAGCCAGCCGTTGCTATTACATATCACTGAAATGCATGCCCCAACCGACCCAATGAGCGATATTTTCACATCATTCATAACAGGGACTGGCTGCATAAGCAATGGTATTACTAGCATCACTCATACCTTAGTCACTTTCATATTGTCAAAGCCAAAGATGAGACTGAGATAGGTCAATGAAAGTAATAAATTTGATATAGCCCATACCAGAAGACATAGTGCACTGTAAACACTACATCTCGCCAGCAAAGGCTAGGATCTCGAGTATTACGTAGAATCCGAACCACAGGGGCGTGCTCTTCATTTCAAAACTCCTACATGGTTGGGATTCGAACGGCAGCCTCCTTGGTGAGAGGCCAGCGTTGATGTCGATCGGTTCTCATGTCCACTTAAATCAGCGAATGATCTATACATTCAGATATGGTAGGATGAAAAATTAAGGGAAAATCGTAATAGTCGTTGTTCCGAAAATTACATACTTCGAAAAAGTAATTTTTGCTGCAGTTTCATTTGGAACGTGGTGTATTGGATACATAGATTTCAATGAAACTTCATAGGATGGTCAATCTAACATCAGGAAATCACTGCATACTTCCTATTGTTACAAAGTATCTCCACAGCACGGAAAAATGGGTGATTCTGCTTTTATTTATTGTTACAAATGGGTTTACGTCGCAACGACGCAGGTAGATCTTATGGCGACGACGGGATAGGAATGGGCTAGAATCAGGGAGGAAGCAGCCGTGGCCTTAATTCAGTTCTGGTATTTGCCTCGTGTGAAAATGAGAAACAACGGAAAACAAACTACAGGGCTGCCCAAAGTTGGGTTCGAACGCCCTATCTCCCGAAAGCATGAGTGATTCTGAACAGTAATCTGACAGTCTCCTAGATTGTGCCAATACACGATTATATTAACAGCAGGTACGTTAACGTATATATTGGATGACCAAGATTTCGTACTATAACGTAATTCTACGTCATCACCAGGTAACTATTCCGAGCCTCCCAGCTATTTAGCTATATTCTAGAGATTAATTATAACATTATTATCATTTTTACCATTAAATATATGAATTGCTCGTTCACTCCAGTTCCGCTGAAATCTTTCAGGTTCAACACAAACCAGTTCCCTTGGTAGTACCAACGTTACGGATAGTGGAAGCATTTACCTTCCACTCCTCCGAAGGCCTTCACAGTCTGTAAGGAGATGGCTTTCGCTTTTACTCTGGAGGTTATTTAGCTATTATCTCTGTATCAGCTGTGACGTAAAACTTGAAAGTCAGTTCCTTGCTCTCCCTGTACCATCCTAAACCTCAAATCTACTCCTGGATCTATGCTTCAAAATTTTTCGTGACCTTTAGTAATTACAGTCGTACATACAACATGTTCTGTCCTAAATTATCGTACTATAAAGCGAATTTCGACGGTTCACTTCAATAGTACTACAGTTGAAGAAATGTGGATTGTCCAGTAAAAAAGTTTTAAGACCGAGATGGTTGGCCGTACGGTGAGGTTAGCGTAGGAATGAGCTTGCATTAGGGGGATGGTGGGTTTGAATCCCACTACCGGTATCCCTGAAGATGGTTTTCCGTAGTTTTCCATTTTTACACCAGTCGAATGCCGGGGCTGTACCTCAGTGTGACGTTAAACAAGTAGCAGGCAAAAATGGAACAGTTCCAAAGAAAATAAAATTATTAAAAACATAATTTTAGACTTGCAAATGTATTGAACCTCACCACCTATTTGTAGAAATGATAATAATAATAATAATAATAATAATAATAATAATAATAATAATAATAATAATAATAATAATAATAATAATAATAATAATAATAATAATAATATGTAGTATACCCGGAATAATTTCATTTTTACATCAATTAATACACATCGTGGTGGTTTCAATTAGCAGACAAAGCTGACAAAAAGACGGCTTCTACAAGTCTCCTGACATCTCTAGTATATCTACCTAAAACACAGTTCGCATTTATATAAGTTTACATTTCAAGGAGTATTTCTGTTCTGTAGACAAGCAGAATTGCTACATAGCGCTGTTTCTTTTAATCTTTAAAATATCTTGCTCTCCGCAGCCCCATTATCATGTAATATATGTGAATACTATGCCCTTAAATGGGCGAAATAACTTACTACCAGTCTGCACCACACATACCGCATACATATTCTACTTAAATCTGGCAACTTTCCAGGTAGATAAGTTATCTTTATAGACACTATTTTTAATATAATATTTAAGCTTGTTAGTTGCTCGTCCATAACCACTGAATGAATATTTTTCTACTAAATTGTTGCGAATTCTTGGTATATATGTTTGAAGAAAATCACTTGAGGAATATTCGACAAGTGGTCTATCCACGAGTTAGATACATGGGCGCCGGGCTTATATCATATAGGGTCCTGTGTTAAAATCTGGGCCTACTAGCTGTGAAATGCAAAGCTACCGGACATTTTTCAGTGATTAGTTAATTATGTCGAGTGATTACAGATTATACATCCATAGGACTTACACAAGTTAACATGAAGTCTCTATATTATTTTTCTCCATTGAAGGATTGTTTTTCGTGACTGGGATATAATTGTTGTTATCGGATCCATCGAGGCAGCTAACAAGTAATTATTCAAATTAACAAATTTTCGCGTGTTTAGGTTCGTTCTCATTGCATTTTACCGTACATTAATTCAAATTTAAAAAACTCGTTTAAGTAGTGAAATACAATGTTCTCGGCTTGCTCCCGTCAAGAGGAGAAGGCTACTTGCACAACCGTACTTAGGAGAAGACGAAGATGGTTACACTCACTCCGTTCTTAATGATTAAATGATAATACATGTGGAATTAAGTGAGGCCACAGAGCTGGTTTCAAATAGATGATTGCGGAGGTGATTAGTTGCAGACTAAACTCTGAAAAGAATAACGGTATATAATTAAGATGTACATATAGTCGCTGGAAAGGTAAAAGGTTGTATTCCACAAAGCTCTTCCTATCAATTATTCTCCTTAAGACTG